>NW_015555715.1:3539669-3551843 GCF_001515605.1 Sinocyclocheilus anshuiensis
TACCATTTTTTTTTTACAGTGTTAGAATTAGAGATAGAATTGCAAAAATAAAGAATGTTATCAATGTTTGTTGAAAACCATTTTCCAAGTTTCAAGCACGCCTTCATCTTCCAATTAGTTAGTCCCACCCCGAAATCACGCCATTGGTTGAGCCAACGCTAGTGATGCAAATAAACAGCAGCTTTGATTTCCATCAATATCTTAAAGTTATAGTTCACCCAAAAATATGAATTCTGTTATCATTTACTCACCCTTATGTTGTCCAAACCTGTGTGACTTTAGAAGATATTCTGAGGAATGTTTCAATAGTCCATACAATGAAAGTCAAAGGGGTCCAAAACAACAACAAAGACATTTTTCAGAATATCTTCTTTGGTGTTCCACAGAATAAAAACGTTGTCAATGAAATGAGGGTGAGTAAATAATGACAGAATTTTATTTTTTGGGTGAACTATCCCTTTAAGATTATTTGATGATGTACTTTGAGTTGATCATGCAAAAAGTGTAACAATCACACAATCTTTCAGTTTAAGCACAATGAATACAACACAATATAGCACAATGAAGTTTACTCATTGCTTTGAGAATTCCGCAGTGTAGTTTGGAAGATACAGTGCTTCCTAATGAGATGTATTCCTGTTAATACTCCTTCACTTGTCTGTATACTCACCACACCAGCCCCTCTCCGTGCAATCTCCAGCTGACTAAAGAAGTTTTCAAGCTCCTTACCCTCAATGTAGCCATTTCCTGCAATATAAGGAAGTGTGGTTCAGTACTTACTGAGATGTCTTAAGCCATAACGATGTTTGTCATTATATGACTAGATAACTACTGTCTCTCAATTGAAATGCTAAGTAATGAGATTGCCTAGATGGCTGCTTTGAAGCTGGTTAACTCTAGATTGGTTTGTTGGCTGGCACCCAAATCCAAGCAACACAGTTCTTAATTAAAAACTTTTGATGGCTAGTCTCCCAGTTAAGCTTTGAAGGCTCTCTCTTTTCCATTTTTCCTCTAATTGGAGGCCTTACAGTATGAGCCTTTTAATGCCATTTATTTGAAAAGACGAAAAGGAGATTCTTCTTGATGCTACTGCTGACATTTTAAATCGCCTCCACAAATAAATGTAATATTGCCATCTGGGGTAATTTCCCATGCCAGGAAATTGGCCCTTCATGCAAAGGAAATATGCGTTTGTGTATGCGTGTTTGAAATGGGATTTTGTGTGCAAGGCCTAATACATCACAACAGTGATTGTAACTTATGTGAAGTGAGGAATACAATGAGTTCATAAGTATTGTCCTATTATCTGTGTTTCTCCCAAAGGCATCATGTTTGAAATGTCTTAACTACTATGATTGTTGATTAATTTGCCTGTGGATTAGAGTGGCATTTGTAGACATCTGGACACATGATTTGTGGTTAATCTCTCTTTCTGTTATTCATAATAAATGTGAATACCATCACTTGCATGGCTGAGAAAATACTATGAGCTGTATGTAAGAAGACAGGCAGTCTTACTAGTGTGTTTGCAATCGATCTGACTGTTGCGTTGAGAGAATGAACTCTACATACATTGATTGTTGCCAGAGATCTATACAGAATAATTAAACTACTAAATTGTTGAGTGCAATAGATAATAATTATGGTTCACACAGGCATTAATCCTGCTGAGTATGTTGGAAATTACTATGTTGCCATTTGGTGTCGATATGATTGCTCTGACATTTTGAGAGCTAATATGAACATTCATTCTTCTTACAATGAATTTTTGGAAAATGTCTTTGGAAATGTCATTGTGTACAGATTGTAGATTCCAATGTGCTTGTATACAATATGGTTCATGCATTAGTTATATATTGACCATTAATTTTTCATTTGTACCATATTGAATTCTATGCCTATATGTTCATTGGCTCTACCTATGCTATTATCATCATTCTTCTAGCACATCTACATTCTTATGGGATGGTCAGCCATCTTGGAAATAGAACTGATGTGTTGGAGAGGCCATTTTGGACTATGACACAACAAAATGTGTCACTCACTGAATCTTAAGTTCCATTGTGTTGCAGTAGCTATGAACTTATGATAATAAAACAGAACGAATTTCCATCAAGCCACATGAGTGGTCATGCATCTTTAATAGAAAATAATTCCAGATGCTTCTCAATATCTTCTTGATGATATTCTGTGGTGACGTGGATGACTGAGAATCTTAATAAACATTATTTCAGTTCAAATTTTCCTTAACACTTGTGGCAGTCAGATTAATTGGTTACTTTTTAACTTTTTAACATTCATCCCTCATAAACTTGTCAGACTGCACACCTTCGATTTTTTAATGGAATTTTTGTCAGTGATTTTCACGCTTTCTCGCTTTTTAAGGTTCGTTTCTAGGAATCGATTTGATTGCCATTCCCAGCACAAACGTAAATTATCTTAAACTAAAGTTTTTCGTGATATAGGGCTACTTGTGATAGAAGTACCCAATAAACTCATAAATGATGACTGTATTGTTTGTTTTATAAATGTACCGCCTGATACAGAGTGCGAAAAAGCTGCTGTTGCTATGGTTACCTCCTCAGGTGAACGGAACTTCTTTTTTCGAGCGTCTATTTAGCGCACTACTAACTTGGAACTTTTGCTGTTAATGAATTTTAAAACACATAGCATATACAGGCTAATTATATTTAAAAGAAAAAGAAAAAAGAAAAGAAAAGAAAAGAAAAGAAAAGAAAAGAAATGGATAGGGTAGACTGAGTACAGTAAAGACACTTTCTGCTTTTTTCATCACTACACAAAAACTAAATGAAGTGGTTTTCACATGATATTTCTTTTGCTTATGTACTAAAATATCATAAACTAATAATAGCCATAAGTAGTTTATATTTTCCACAATTAGCTCATAAACATAAGGTGCATTTTTGTCTCAACTGTACCCATATGGTGTACAGTTGAAACAGTACCATGGTACAGTTGAGACACCCATTCTTAATGCTCTAAAGCTGGCTAAACATTTATTGCAAATGTAATAAATTACAGTTGTGCAATTAAAAAAAAAACTGATTTATTTATTTGCTTTATTTAATTCAGATTCCGTTAACAAAATAGGAACAAAATATTTAACGCTAGAAAAGATATGGCAGACAGTACAAATGTAAACATAACAGTAAAAATAACAATGTAAATAGTCATGGAAAACAACAAAAACAGAAACAAAAATAAAGTCCACTCACTGACTACATTGCCTAACACACACACACACATTATATGGACATTCCATATCTTAGTGGTTTTTATACTGTACAGACAGTATATTTTATTCCTCTACTACCTGTATATTCTATAAACCTACCCCTAAACCTATACCCATCACTCAAAACTTTCTGTATTTTTACATTTTCAATCATTCTGTATAATTTATAAGCTTGTTTCCTCATAGGGACCTAACAAAATTTTTCCATAAGGTTAGAATTTACTGGTATTATACTTGTGGGGACATTTGGTCCCCATAACGTAGGTAATACCAGTACACACACACGGCCTCTGAAATACATTTTATTTTCTGATTGAACTGTTACTGCATATTGGATATAAAGGGTGTTTCATCTGTTCCCACGTTACCACCTTGTATATTTCACAAAATGCTATGTTATACTTTTAACATTCATGTTAGAAAATATGTCCATTAATAATAGAGAGTTGAAAAATATCACAAATATCATTTTTTTAAACATAATTTGCGTAGCATGTGTGTAAATGGGACTTTTAACCTATTATCATAACCAGCTAAACAGCATGTGACGCAATAGGACACCTGTCTGGGTACAGTTGATACACTGCGTCTCAACCGTACCCCACTGACATACTCGCATGTTTCTCTAGATTATGCAAAGACCTTGCATGGCACAATATCATAAAATATGTCTATTTTTAGAGCACAGAGTAACGTTTGCAATGATATACGTGAAGTTTAACATTCATAAAAGGATAATAAGCTATTCATTGTGGAAGGGACATGGTGAAATGAAAATCTTACCTTGGAAAAAAAAACTTTTGCCGATATCTTTGGAGTGGAAAGACGCACACCTTTCAAATTTTCCATGATCAAAGAGAATGCTAATACGCATGTGTAGAGCAAAAAAAATCACGGCTCAGGGTTCCTGTGCACGCAAGTTATTTAAGGTGTTTCAACTGTACACGTCCCAAATGTACTCAGTCTACCCTACTTTGGGACCCAGCCCAACACGTTTGTTTTGTTGTTTCCTCTGAGGTTGTTTTATTTTCCCCTTTGCTATAAGTTTATAGCTGAGATGATAGGTAGCGCTATTCTAGGTTAGTATGTGTGATATTTGTCAATTTCGTTTTTCTGTATTTCAATAATATGCATTCGGCGGAAAACGAACAGGAAAGAAACACCAAGTTGCGAACGATAACATCTGCCCTACGGATACGATTATGTTCCTAATACATACATAATTAGTCAATCATATATTTTCAGCTTTAGATATTGCAGGATGCAAGCCAACTGCTAACTCTCCAGGAATAATATCCGATGAGCTTCCTGTAAGTGATCTTGAGGAGATGTCCTGGGTGATGAGGACCTTGAACACACACCCATCTTCCCAACAGAGAAGCACTGACAGTTGCCCAGAATGCGTAAAAACACATGGGAATAGACAGTGTAAGAGAAACTGAACTTTTTCTTTCTCGAACACAATCAACGCGCGCATGATGCACAAAAATGATGTCGACGTGGGCAGTTCACTAAATTTTGAAATACAACCTCGGTCTGAAACATTTTTCATATTTTTCCGAGATAATACCTGAGTAAAAGTAATTTCACCAACGGGACTCTATATGGAGCCCCGTCTGCTAATAATTGTATCAATCAAAGCATTTTTAGCCACATTGTACGCTATAATTGCTTATTATGCTACTAGATAATAGCAATAGTGATCAAAGTCTGCTCTTGATTTGTGCCAAGAAGGGTTCTAAAAATGCTGAATGAATAGCCTAAATGACGTGACAGTATGATTCATAAAATAACCTCATATAAAGGGACTTATTAAAAAAATAATAAATTTTTATACAATATTATACAATTGAATGTAGCCTATTATTACTGCATTACCAATTACAATAGCCGTAGATCATAAATGCTAGAATGTTGTTTATCAATTTTCTTTGATCTATTTGGTTTTATTTCGCACGTAAATTTCTAACAAAATCTTTAGTTCCTTAGCCCTACAAGTGTTCTCTTTGGAAATTGTTAGCGTCAAACTTTTTTTCTGCTATTATAATGATAGCATTTCACTTATGATTTAATAAGTTCTTTCTCATAATCATAATCCGTGGAATAAACGGCGCATCTGTACTCACCGTCTGCATCAAAATGTTTCCAGATCTCCAGGAATTGGGATGCGGTCATCTCTGCCAAGTGAAGGTAGGGAGGCTGTTGTCCTTTGTTTGCCATGCTTTTGTGTATCTGTCCTACTGTCCACAAGAAAATCCCGGGCTAACTTTTACTCAGTCAGAGTCAAATTCGCACTGTAACGCCCCCAAGTGCTTTGCAGGGGGTTTTAAATGCGCGGAGTGCTTGCAATCCTTTGGCGCTCATGCGGGTGGCGCAGTAGTTCTAGCATCACTGTTTCATGGCTCAGCACTCGCGCACGTGCTGGGAAAGCTGCTGGAGATGCTCAGCTCTAAAGATGCTTTCACAGAAACATGTAGATGGACCAGAATCACTGTATGTAAGCTATTAAACGTTCTGCTCCGCTAACGTAATGCATATTGTGACTGATACTGATAATGTACTGATACTGATAATGTAAATTATAGAATAACTACAGATGAGACAGGAACATCCCAGTTTAGCCCTGAAACCCCTGCGCCCCCACAAAATCTACTCTCAAAATAGGCTACTAAAATATTTGTATATATATGCATATTTTCCAGTGTTCTATGTTGATTCAGGCTAATTGGTGCTGTCATCCTGTAGTGTCCCCTCCTCTTATAATGTCTTTTGATATTAGTAATTAAATATTGAGTATTTTATGTTTCAGTTATTTTGTATATTTTCCTTTATTAGTAGAAATCAAGCTTTGTGTGTCCCCAAGCAACACACAGACTGAAAGCCGGTCTGAAGCTGCATATAGGAGAGAAGCAGAATGACAGAGACTTCCCCTTCCTTTTCATTCTGTTATCCCTCCACTCTAGCTCCCTGCTGACTTGTGAGAGAAACCCCTCTACGAGCAAACCTGAAGTCAGAGAAAATGCCAACTCCCATATTCTGGTCAGTAGAGTGATAAAAAGTGTTAAACATTCCAACGCTGTTTTAATAAATTATTCTAAATATATGCTGCTTGGCAGAATAATATGGTACAGTGTATTGTATGAGTTAGTACAGTGCAGGTGTAGGTTATGTGTTAATGGAAATGCAGTTACAATTTCTGCACCATTGAACATTCAAATATGTCAGAAGTATTATTTTTTTCATTATCATATTCAAATCTGTCAGTGTTTGTGAATGTAGTTTTGTGTACTCTTAGAGGTGCTTGCAATCACAGAGAGTGATAAAAGACATCTGACCCCGCGGAGCCCACAGCATCAAAGGCTAATTATCCCACCGCAGTCATGCATGCATACTGCTGCCTGCACCATAGGAACAGGGAACAGAGCATTGGGAAAAGTAATGCTCACTTACCGCAGGGATCCCAGGAACTCAGCAGTAATTACTGCGTCCTCACTGCCAAATATGTGTAAGCACCCAGCCCATGCAACACGCCAAAAGCTTTAATGCCAATTACAATCGTTTGACAGAAATGGCTCAACTAGGGCTAGATTAATTAAAAATCCACACACTTAATCACATTTCGCATGTCCCACAGAGCCAGTGGCTTATGAGGACCGTCTTTACAGTCAGGGCATCTGAACACTAACCTTGATTATTTGAATAAGCAGATGCTTAAGTTAATTCCATATTCAGTCAAATGTGATGACTGATACTGATAGGTCTGACTGAGAGTTTCCTGACCTTGTCCAACAAAACTAGTAGACTTAGTAAGAGCTTTACAGTTCAGTTCTACAGTTCAATCTGGATCAACAAACAGCTGGTGTTTGCAACTTGCATTTGTTGAAGTTCCCAACGCAGTTTCGGACACACGTTTCAAAATCATCCAGTTTTGTCAATCATCTCTACGACTGTATAAGCGGCAGTCATTGCTCTGTTCCCGCGACAGTTCTTCCGGCATCCCTCCATCTCCCCTTCTCCTCCTCTAATTCCTTCTCTTTTTCCTCCTCACTGTACCATAAGGGGGGAAGGGGGTTCTTACTCAGAGCTTGAGCCAAGCCTCGGGTTCGAGCCTCCTTCGGGGACAGCAAGCCAAGTTCATTTACCATCATCTGGCAGGGCTGAATGGACAGGCGGACTCGTGAACTGATTATAGAGCATGTTCTTAAGATGAGTGTAGCTGTTTGCAAAGAAAAACAACACTGAGAAGAGACTGTCTTTTAAATTCCAGTTAAATTCCTGGATTTTAATTGAATGTAAATTGTAGTAGCAAACATAATTTTAATTCAAATTTGAATGTAAGGTAGTAGAATTAAAATGAACTGTAATTTTTAACTAGAAAAGCAAGGTTTATCAAGACAAACTTTGAATGTTTGCTCATCAAAGACTTCGGAAAGTTTTGGCAAAAAAATTAAAAAGCTTTGAAGTTTTAAAATATATAGGCTTTATAGAGATTAATGGAGGGATGGATGGATAGATAGATAGATAGATGGTTGGATGAATGGAAGGATAGATAGATAGATAGATAGATAGATAGATAGATAGATAGATAGATAGGATGAATAATTTGCCAAGTTATGACTTCTAGCAGTCAGCTCATTCAGATTTACTACCCTTATCAAAAGCAGAAGAGCTTTCACTCAATTTCAAGGCTGCTGTGCTTCAGACGTACTATTGTTTCTCCCCCGTGAATGCTTAGTTGTTTATGTGAAGTGAAATATGAGACTCTACTTCCAGTAAGGGCAATGTCGCACACTGGATTGTTATTCCGTGTAGTTCATTTGAGGGGGAGACGAATGTGACTTCTGTTGAATGACTTTAGGCTTAAGCTCCAGGTTATAAGGGGAGATTAATCTGGTCTGTAGTTCACTGAATGTGCAAATGTTTTAGAGACAAAAAGTAGACAACCATTTCAACACTGCTGGCAAACTCATCCTGCTTACAGCTTGTCTGAGTTTGAGTGGGTTGTAGCGATTTGAGAGGTTATTAATCTATACCTTGTGCTCTGTCTAGACAGAGCTGCCATGAGGTGGAGTGTTTCGGTGTGATCCTGAGGAGTAAACAGTTTCCATTTGTCAATGACGGGAAAAAGCACGTACAGGTGCATCTCAATAAATTAGAATGTCGTGGAAAAGTTCATTTATTGCTTCCATCAAAGAAGCCTGATCCAGCAACATCTACATTCCTGCTGAATGTTTGTAACAGGGATTTTTGTACAGGCTGCATTTATTACGTGTTCCAGGTAGCATTTTGCCGTATATGTGTACAAGCTCCAAGGACAAGGGCTTAACTTCAGCATGAATTAGATTAAAATACTTACCTGTAGTCCTTCTACTGCTGAGAAATTATACTGAAATTTTAATACATATTTGAAAAACTTATAGGCTAACATGGCAGCAGCAAATTTTATCACGCCAGATGTGTGCACAGTATTTTTTTAAGTAATCCTTCATAGTCAGAAGCTGTTGACCTCTTATCAGACAACCTTTCATCTAATATGATCTACAGGGCAAAAACGTCAATCAATATGCTGTGAAAGTGACAGTGAACTAATATGATCATTGAGGAATAGTCAGTCAATACCATCTGCTTGCCTTGTCACACAGTTCTTGGCTGTACTCCAGTGATCTGTCTGCTGACGGGCGAGTTTAGGAATGTGGAAAGTCTTATTCAGCAGAGATGTCTCAGTCTGTTTCCTCTACATCCCCAAATCCACCTTTATAGTGATTGATCAAATTCCTCCAAATACAGTGGGGTCCAAAAGTCTGAGACCACTAGTATAAAAATGTTTCTATTTTGTACTTTTGAATACATTTCAATCTAATTTAATGCATTCAGGTCTTGACATTAACACCAGTGGCATGTAACACTGTCACTCCCACTAGCCACTTTGGCGGGTTGAATCAGAGAGCTTCCATGGTTCATCGAAAAGTCTTTACATTTAGTTGTATCAAATTTAAGCCCATAAAAAGGCTTAAATGATTTAAATGGTACAAGAAAAGTCTTTATTATAATTTTAAGAGGTCTTAAATTTGGGGATGGAAGAACAAGAATTGCGATATGGTTTGATGTGACTTCAAAAGGGGGCCCTCAGTCCGTTCGCCACGGGGCCCCCTCAAGCACAAGGCCTGGTGCAACCACACCAGTTACACCGCCCTAAGGACCAACCTGCATTAAATAAATATGAGCTGCAAGTTTAAAAGTCAAAACACAGTGGCATTTTCCTTTCATCTTGCCTGATAAAGTAGTGTTTATGAGAGTGCAGGACTGCTTTGTTTACAGCCATTCCCGGGGAAACCTCTATATTTCTGTTCCAAAAGCGCCACCTACGGGTAGAGAATTAATTTGCATTATCAATAAGCCTGTCTGCTGTTTTTGTTCAGACCACTGCCAAAATCGACCCATATTTTTAAGCAGCAAACACGCAAAGTTGTAAATGTGAACTGGTGGATGGACAATAAGCTAATATGCCTTCTAAACATCGAAACGATTAAAACAGATGTTTTTTTTTTAATTGATGTTTTAAATTAATATAGCCTAATATTTGATTATTTTGACTCATCCCTTTTCTTAAAAAGGGTTTAATGGCTTAAATTCATTTTATAAAATGTTATGTTTTGAAGTCATGTCATACTTTAGCACACCATGGTCAATTTAATTCATATAAAACATAATTTCCCAAAAACAAAATTGTGGCCAGTGAAAATGCTGAGTGGCTAGTAACTGGAAAATCACTGGCCACTGTGGCTAGTGGGCAAAAAAGTTAATGTCAAGCCCTGAAGACATTTAACACATAAAATAAGTTAGATTTAAATGAATAAATGATTTGAGAATGATCTAAAGAGCATCTTATGTTTCAATGGAAGCAAGAACATATCTGTACAGAGTCACATGATCACTGCAATATCAATGTTTAGATACCTAGAAAGTGCACAAGTTTCTTTTTTTTCATTGTTGAAAGTTTTTCTTAGGCTTCTTTTTATTTATTATTTACTTATTTTAAATTCCAGAATTTGAATGTGCCTTCACCATTGTTACTTCATTATTTAGAATTATAGATTTTTTTATTAATAGTTGAAATTAGTAATTTTCATTTTAATAAAAAATTTAAGTTAGTCATTTTGCTGTGTCTGTCATTTTATTCATTTTTTAAATGTCTATATAGTTTTATTAATTTTTATTTCAGTTTTAGTTATTTCAAGTTAAAGTAAATCAAGTTGAACTATTTGAAAATAAAAATGTTTTTTTGGCAACTAACTTCAAATACATTTTTAATATTATATTTTATTTCAGTTTACATTTATTTTATTTCAAGTAACAATTTTGATTATGGTTTTAGTTTTAGTTAACTATAATAACCCTGGCCTTTACAATTTTGAACTCCACTGTATATATTAATGAGACAGAGTATTATCATTTTAGCAAGAGAGATGTCATGAATGTGGACGTGAGAAAGGCACTGACCTTTGAACAATGCTCAGAATTACAACCCTACTGTCTCTCTCACTCAACTGTGGCCTGTTTATGGATAAATGAGATCTCTCTTTCCAATAAGGTCCCTCTTCCTCAGTGGATTCCACTGTTCCAAGAATGTGTATAGATGGTTAATGCCAACGTGTCCCCTGGGTTTTCTCTCACTCTTCCTGTGTCCCTTGCTGCAAAAATGATTTGAGAGAGATGGTGAGATATAAAGTATAGCTCTCCATCAAGCACACGATCACAGCAGGCTGATTAAAGTGAAATGAAAAAGAAAAATCATGGGAGTGGATGTAGCGTGGAGGGATGCGTTAAGAGGGCAGAGAGTAAAATATCAGGATTCTGATTTAAAGGTCTGTTATGCCCAAGATATCAGAGATTTGCTGTGAGGATACCGTATGTGGATGTCTGCGTGAGAGACAGTTTTGGGAATTAAAATTCATAATTCAGGTATTGTTGTGAACAGATTGGGAGGAGTCCACCACTGAACTAATATATCAATGATTCTCTTTCTCAAGACATATATTATATTATATGAATTTTAATAAAAAATAAAATAACATAAAATATAAAAATACAATATTAATAAACATTTTTAAAATTTTATTTTTTTATATATTTATATATGTATGTGACCCTGGACCACAAAACCAGTCTTAAGTGTCAATTTTTAAAAATTGAGATTTATGCATCAGCTGAAAGCTGAATAAATAAGCTTTCCATTGATGTATGGTTTGTTATGATAGGACAATATTTGGTCGAGATACAACTATTTGAATATCTGGAATCTGAGTGTGCAAAAAAATCAAAATATTGAGAAAATCGCCTCTAAAGTTATCCTAAAGTTATCCAAATGAAGTTCTTAGCAATGCATATTACTAATCTAAAATTAAGTTTGGATATATTTACGGTTGGAAATTTACAAAATATCTTCATGGAATATGATCTTTACTTAAAGCTGCCGTCCGTAACGTTTGGCGCTCTAGCGGTTAATAAACAGAACTGCGTGCGTCTTGCGGAAGAACATTGTAGCCGGAGCTACTTCTCTCTGTTTATGTCTATGACGAATCATGCAGGTACTGGGCTACTCCGCAGCGGTACCTACCCGAACCAGTCTAAAATAGTCCGAATATAAACACTTATTATAGGTGTACCGTAGTGATTCAGGACAAGCCAAAAACACGGTTTGAAAAATGGATTCATGGTGTACTCGCTTATTACAGTGGGTACGGAAAGTATTCAGACCCCCTTAAAATTTTCACTCTTTGTTATATTGCAGCCATTTGCTAAAATCATTTAAGTTAATGTTTTTTCCTCATTAATGTACACACAGCACCCCATATTGACAGAAAAACACAGAATTGTTGACATTTTTGCAGATTTATTAAAAAAGAAAAACTGAAATA
>NW_015555715.1:3552741-3555561 GCF_001515605.1 Sinocyclocheilus anshuiensis
TGTGTATATATATATATACTGACCCAAAACTTTTGCACGGTAGTGTAGGTTAAGGTAACTTACATTTACCTACTAAGAGCTTTTTTTCATACAAATTCCAAACATTCTTTGTAGTGCTATCAATGTAGTGCTATCTGAAATACATGAAGACCTTGAAATGAAGAATGCTGAGCTGAAAGTTGCATTTCAGAGGAAAACAGCTACAGAGAGAAACAAGATTTTCAAATGAGATATGTCAGAGAGAGAGCAGAACAAAAACGTGTAAGATCAAGACAGATCATTAAATTTTCTGACTTCTTCTGTTCCTCTAGAAAACCAATGAGTGGAAGTACCGGCACTGCTGCGCACATCATGGGCATCAAGCCCTGAACATTTCAGCAAAATGGCCTGTCACTAATTGCATATGAGTTACCTCTTCACTATGGCTCACAGGGACTGTGATGTTTCTGGGCAGAGTCAGCACAACTGGCTTTCCATAAATATTTTCTGAATAACAGACTGATCTGAAGCTCTGTTATCATCGGCAAGGGCAGAGGCATCATCTGACAGATTAACCTCCTTTCTCTAAAAGATTGTTTCCTCCAAAAATCTGATGTGTGCAGAGGTTTCTCGCACAGATCTACAGATCTCTCACACATCTGACACATGAAATACAAAGTAGAATCAGTATTCATGGACTGGTCATAAATGACTTCAAAAATGTTCTGCTTTTAGCAGCAAAATATTATGGTTATGACGAGCTAGTCACTACACTGAAAAAAATCATGTAGAAACTATTTTCTCTTAGAAATTGCTAGTAAATTTCACAAATATTTAAAAAGAAACTAAAATTGAATAAACCTGAACTTTGAAGTAGAAAATATATTACGGTATATATATACAGTATTTTCTTGTATAAAACACTCTAATAATCTTTAGAGTTTTATTTACAACCTCAAAACAGTGTATGTGAATCCCCTGGCAGACTTTAAAGGTGTCCATTATTGTAACTCAACTGTAAATAGTCTTGATCTCCTGTGAATATCTCATTTTCCATTATGTTTTGCATTAAGGTTTTTGCAGGGTGTATACAAACTACTTTTGATCTTGCTCTCTGTACATATGCGTTGCAGGAAATGATTCATATTGATTGCCGCTGGGCCTTTGCTAAACACATGATAAAATCTGTCTTATATTTCGTATGGCATAGCAAAAGACTACAGTTTTCATCTCCGATTCTCATATTTTTTATATAAATCAATGCACAGGGTCTCAGAATTGGAAAATAGAAGGACAGAACACAAAGGATTTTAAAAATACCACCACACAGCAACATATCATAATTTATTTTTATATTTTAATGTTCGAGTCCAAATAAAGTTAGTAAAATACATCACATTTCAAGACAATTAAAAATCTATAAAATATCTCTAATAATTTTAAAGAGATTTTCCCATCTATTATTTGCAGAAAACATATTTAAACATCTGTAAATTTCTTTGGAAACATCTAGACAAATTAATAAACTAAAAAGATAAAACATTTGTTTATGTGATATATTAATTGATTATTTAGCACCTAATTGCACTGTAACTGTCCTCATTTGGTATTTGCAACTGAATTTCCTTTCATACAGTTAAGGTGTAAGTCTGTGTTTGTCCCTTTTCATGTACGTTTGTTCTTTAACTCTTCTTTAAAGTCATAAAGACAAGAATACTGATAGTTATGGAATGCTTCTAATTTCAGTTGTTCTTAACATTCATTTCAGGAAGGATGTGAATGCATTACAAAGTATATGTGTCATATTAATGCCTAGTCTCACAGTGATGTGTTAGTACCACAGTATTCACTGCAATATGGATAATATCAAAAGTAAACAAAATGAACCTAGCCTAAATTTTGACTCAGAGAGTCTTGAGGCATTGGAAAGTTCATAAAGTTACTTTAACCCTGAATAAGATACATGAGAGGCATTAAGGAGCATATACTGTACATCCTACATTTTTAGTCAGTCTGGGTGCAATTCTGTGCGAAAGTGTATCAAGAGCAGCTGCAAGATTTTTGTACTAAATTTGGTAAATTACATTTAACTACATTTTTTGCACTAAATTGCTGACTAACTTCTGCAGGTCTTCGGTTCGCATACGGGTGGTTTCCAGGACCTCTTCATGATTAGCCCTTTCTGTGCTGTTGTATTCAGTCACTACCTTGTTGGTAATTAGGGAGAGTCCAAACACACGCATCCCACAGTGACGAGCGACCACCACCTCTGGAACGGTACTCATACCTAATTATAGAGAAACAGCATTAACTGGATGAAAAATACAGTAAAAACAATAATATTGTAAAATATTATTACTATGTAAAATAACTGTTAAAAATATTTTCACAAGTAATTTATTCCTGTGATGGCAAAGCTGAATTTTCAGCCGCCATTACTCCATTCTTAATTGTCACATGATCCTTCAGAAATCATTCTTATATGCTGATTTGCTGCTCAAGAAACATTTCTCATCATCAACAGTTGCGTGGCTTCATATTTTTTGTAGAAACTGTGATATATGTTTTAGGAAAAAAGAAAGTTCATAAGAACAGCATTTTTTTTAAATAGAAATATTTTGTAACATTATAAATGCCACCTTTTTGACTGTATTCTTTGAAAATGCATCCTTGTTGAATAAACGTTTAAAAAAAAAAATTCTTAGTGGCCCCAAAACTTTCTATTTTCTTCACAAAGATGACTTTAAAATCATACAATAATTTGTATTTGCATATATATATATATATATATATATATATATACACACACACACACACACACACACACACACACACTCTATC
>NW_015555715.1:3555574-3567406 GCF_001515605.1 Sinocyclocheilus anshuiensis
ATATATATATATATATATATATATATATACACACACACACACACACACACACAGACACTACGTCTTGCTAACTCGTGA
Source organism: Sinocyclocheilus anshuiensis (assembly GCF_001515605.1). Taxonomy (NCBI): domain Eukaryota; kingdom Metazoa; phylum Chordata; class Actinopteri; order Cypriniformes; family Cyprinidae; genus Sinocyclocheilus; species Sinocyclocheilus anshuiensis. The sequence goes on from NW_015555715.1 coordinate 3,555,653, forward strand.
TGTCTTTGGTAAAAGTGTTATGTAGTCACACAGTACATACCCACAGCATCTGCCCCTAGCATCTGTAGAACCCTGCATTCTGCAATCGTCTCATAGGACGGTCCAGCCAACATGCAGTAAACACCCTCCTGGAGGAAAGAGTCACATCCTAGATCTTGGGCTGTCTCCCTGGCCATCCGTGCAAAGTCTCTATCATAAGCATCAGACATGCAGGGAAAGCGGACTCCAAATCTACAGGGACAGAACACAAATGTCAGTGAACATTTAGACTGATCGCAGAAATCATTCGAGAAATGCTAGTAAGATTATATACCAAGGCCAATAGCAGAACAAAGACTGAACTGTTAAAAACAAAGTCAAAAATAAAAGGAACTCATCCAAATACTTTTCTTCAAATTCTGGTGTTAGTTAGAATTAGGTTTCTTTAAACATAATTATAAAAAATGATCTTAAATCTATATGCTTGGATTTTAATAAAACATTAAACATCTTGATATACTAAATGGCAATTCACCTTTCCTCATTGCGTCCACACAGGGGATTTTGGCCTGCAAAGCCAGGCATATTGATATGGTCTTTGATCAGCATGATGTCTCCCACATTAAATCTAGGATTGAGTCCTCCAGCAGCATTGGTCACAATCAGAGTCTCAATCCCGAGAAGGAAAAACACTCTTACTGGATATGTGACCTAAAACAGAACAATAGTATAAGATTTAAAGCCGTTTTGACAAACTGTTCTCATCTTTATGAAACAGGAAATTAAATACTGGATATGAACTGATATATGTTATCAAAACCATATAGTAGGCTATAACTGTATCCCCCCCACCCGTTTGTCTAAATTGTCCATTTTAAAAGGATTGAGAATTGTACATTTTTTCCACTTGACAAGTAAGATTTGAAGTCTTTATACATTTTTTTGTGATTAAATACATTTTAATTGAAAATTGTTTTTTCCTCATGTGCACTGAATTAAGAAATTGAGAAACAAATATATGACTGCTTTTTTACAACACCAAGACTATGGATAGTGATTTCAATCACTCATAAAAACATGCCATAAATCATAATGTCATATTTCACTTGGCTTCTGCAACAAAGATCAAGCACTGTCTGTGTGTTTCTGAACATTATTTAACTTGATCACAAGCAACACAAATGTTGGAATGTTGTAAAAGTTCATAGGAGAAGACAGGGTCATTTGCCAAAGGTTAACTATCATCTCTGTTATACTTAAAATGGCTGATAGCTCTGCTTATATGAACACTGAGAAGTCAATGGTTAAGTACAGAATAACCTCTGTGTTAGTGTCGTGGTATATAATTGCTAAAGGAATGGAAACACTGAGATGATTCTTGACTTTGATTCATTATTGTAAAGTGTTACCAAGATGTTTTAATTATCAACTGACAATGTGCCTTTTCACTTTATTTCCCAGATTTTCTATCCAAACCCATAGGCTTTTACATGTTCTGGTTTTGCACTGTTCATATTTTTTCTTCTGTACTGTAGGTGGGCAGATTGACTGTTGCAATATTATAGAATGCCTTATCCTTTGAGAATTCAATTTTCCCTTTGAGATTTTAAGAATGATACTTACCGTGGCAATATTATAGCCCTCATAGAAGTGGAAGCGGCCTTGCATGCAAACACACTGCTTCCCATTCAGCTCTCCAAACACCAGCTGACCTTTATGCCCTTGCACTGAAGAGGCATGAGGTAGACTGTTAAATGTTTGCTTATGCAAACAATAGCCAAAGAATGACAGTGAAGTGATAAAGGACACGCTTTTTCATTTTTTGTGTAGTCAGTGAATAGATTACGAATAAAATTTTTCTGAATAGGCTATGAATGACAGAAAAAAACATCTCCTACCTGTGCTGTGGGGAAAGTGGGGGATTTTGTCATAAGGAAACACTTTCTTCTTGTCCAGCAGGTCAGCCAATCCACCAAGTCCTGAACCACAGATAATTGCCACTTTGGGGCTGGTATCTGTGTTAGCAAGCAGCCAGTCTGCGGTTTCTTTGTACTCCTCATAGCTGTAGCTAGATAAACACAAAACATTGTTTTTTGCTTAATATTTTTCTTAGTGGGGCTGGTGTAGGTCACGCATAAAAAAACACACATCATAATAAAGTGCCAAACTGTTGAATAATGTTTGACTAATTTCCTACTTGGTTATGATATAAGGAAGTGTCAGAATTATCTGTATTAGACACACATGCTATGTGAAATGACCTGTCAAGTACAGTGATCCAATCAAGTTGCTTTCAGAGTTGTAACAGCAGGTCAACTGAAAACAGCATTTAGAATAGAGAAGCAAAAGTATATACAGTACTGCAGTGACAAAAAGGTTTTGTTTTTTTAGGCCTTTATATTATATTATATTATATTATACAACAGTTTGTTCTGGTTCTCAAATCTGATTGGTTGAGAACCGTGAGATATTGTACTGGTATCGCTACAGGAACGCCCTTTCACAATTTTGTATCAGTCCACTTGTTCTAGCCGGGTCTATGTTTTTTTAAAATTATTCACTGAACTAATCGTAGAGTACTTTAGTTAATATAAGAAGAAACGTCTAGCTTCGCGGTCTCTCTCTCTCTCTCGTTTGGATGCACATCTTGCCGCATTGTTTCTCTTATAACCTCATTATTTCTCACTAATAACCTAACTGAAGCAGCACATGCCCTTGATACGAATTCTAAAAGTGACGTATGTTTAACTGTCAACTTGAGCTTTGAATCCGTGGCGGAAGGAAGTAGTTCCGCACAAAAGAGGGTTTTATTAGGCACTCCGTTGTTGTCGTTCTTGTTTAATTACACACATGTTCCGTCGAACTGTTGTATAAACGCAATATCGCTCTCGTACTCGAGTGATATTGCTACTTTATTATTTATCCTTGTAATTTGCAATGCTATTGTGTTGGAATATGTTGAATTATCTCTTTGACATCATTTACCTGAACAATAACTGTAGTAATGATTTCCAGTATCTGTCTTGAGTGTGTAAGCTACTGTATAACTGCTGGTCATGTTACCATGACCACTGCAGTGTAAATCCATTTTTGAGCTGTAACTATATGAAATAACTATATTAATGGTCTGTGCTCATCGTTGGATTTCGCTTGGGTCTCAACTATCAAAGCAATCTACTGTATTTTTATTTGTAGCAAACTGTAAAGAGCTTTGTTATCAGTTAGTGTACAAGAATACTTAGGCTTAATAGACTATATTGAGGTTAGATGCCATATTGAATTTAACGGATGAAAGGCTGGCACGCACTAGCTATATAAAGGTCCTAGATCATGTCATTTTATTCACCTAATGTTTTATGGGCTTTTGTCTATTTAAATTATTTTTTTCGCTAAGACGTCTCGTCAGCTGAACAGTCATGTTAAACAACAGTACAATCTATTGAATGCACTGTAGGCTACTTCTATCCCTCACAACAGGGGTCACCAAACTCGGCCCTGTAGGGCCACTGTCCTGCAGTTTAGCTTCAACTTGCCTGAACACACCTGCCTGGAAGATTCAAGTAGCCTATAGGCTATTAAGACCTTGATTAGCTGGTTCAGGTGTGTTTGATTAGGGTTCAAACACATCAGGATCGAGTTTGGTGACCACTGCCTCACAGCCTCATTTTTATTCCTGTTAAAAATTAAATATGGCGCTCCCATGTCTAAGGTCCATAGCTGACGCTTTCCAGATTAGGTAGTTCAAAATTCACTTGTAGTCTTTAGGCGGTTAGTCATTATGACATTATGCTTTCTGGTTGTCAAAAAGTGTCTGTCATTATTTAACTAACATGAAGCACCATCATACTCTGAATTATTTTATAGTCTTTTGAAACTGAAACAAAAATTACAGTATACTCATTCTTACTGAATTGCTTACATAGCTGGACTGCCCACGTTTATAATCACAAAGCATTTCATAGCTATAAGGCGCCAGGTAACAAGAGAAAATATCGGGTAGTAAGAGCTCAGTGGCCGAGCTGTAAGCATGCGCTGTCCGTGGTGCTGCAGGGCGTTGCGGGATCAGCACGTTCCATTCAGAGAGAGCTGAGCTTCAAACACTACATGACTCCATAACGCTCAGTGAGAATAAACAATAGGCCTCTTATTTTACAATCACAGCGCTGTCTTTTTTTTTTGGTTTGAAAAGGTCTGCCAACAGCCATGATGTCCTCATTTGTTTTCATAGCCGTTTCCCCAAAGCTTTTATAGCGCAGCCTGTCACTTTAAGAGCTGCATATTATCCTGGGCGCATCCACAAAGCCGATTGTGTTACGTATCCGTAATTATAATATGAGTAGCTGATTTTATTGATAATATGTTATTAGAAATGTTGAATTTCATTCGAGCTTATAGTCGACAGCAAATGTTCCTTTTTACTGTGGAATTGGAAGGCACAAACAATAGTGGAAGAATATATGAAGAATAAACTATCGCCATCCAAACAAAGTAGTAAAAATCCTCTTGAGGACAGAGACTGCGTTGTAAATCATACAGATTTTGATCTCGCATTTACTTCAGGTTGATCTATGATATAAAGAGGGCAGTGTTTACTTTGTAGCTAGATTTAGCGACTTCCCCGCCCCTTTTGAGACTTTTTTCAAAAGTTTAGGGACAAATATAGCAACTGCTTGGACAAACCTTATCTAAGTTCTCATCTTGCCCACTGATCTACGTTCATCTTTATATAGATCAGTGAATTTGCCATTGTGATGTCATCTAGTGACATTTAGCTACCAGTTTTAGCTACTTTCAATTGAAAGCAGTTGGCAACACTGAAAGAGGGGTGTAAATAAATAACGGCAGTTGTCATGGCGACTAGCCTACTCACGAATGTAATCCCATATTTTTTCACAATAAGATTTCATTTAGACAGTCTGAAATGATGTAGGATATTGATTTGGCAGGTCTGCTATGTTGTAAGGCAGCGAATATTCGTTTTCCACCTTACCTGCATTCGCTGGATGTTGACATTTCCGCAGCGCCTGGTCGAATTACTGAACGGGATATTGTTGGCACGAGGAGTAATACAGAGCAACATGAGCGAGAGGTCAAACACCCGACGGTCTCGTGGGAAAGGTGGCGTGACGGAGGAGGAGTCCGTCTTAAAACTGGTTTCTTAAACAGCGCTCGTTGTTCTAATCCAATTTTCTGTGAGAATGGGCCGCTCACTGACCCGCAGTTAAAGAGCCTTGAGAACTGTCATCCTGCCAGGACCTGGCAGCAACAGACGTGTAGTGGTGCCTCACAGCAGGGGAAATAACGTGTTAACGTTAGTTTAACCGAAGTGTCCAGGGAAACATTTGTCACTAGCAGAGATTATGGATGTTTTTTTTAAATACCAACCGGACTTTGACACAGTTTCGTCTACTGCTGTAGTTAAATATGCAGTGGTTTACCACCTTTCACTCTTAAAACGAAACTAAATAATAAATGAAGTTCTTCAGTAGGTCTTTGAAGCTAATCCAATTGTCTGTCAGAATGGGCCACTCACTGATCCGCAGTTAAAGAGCCTTGAGAACTGTCATCCTGCCAGGACCAGCACAGGCGTGTAGTGGTGCCTCACAGTAGGGGAAATAACGTGTTTCTATGTAGTTTAACTGAAGTGCCCAGGGAAACGGTTAAAGTGTCATTTGTCACGCGCAGAGATTATGGATTTTTTTTTAAACACCAACCGGACTGCCCAATCTAAATATTCAGTGGTTTACCACCTTTCACTCTAAAAACTAAGCTAAATTTAGAACTAAATGTAAAGTTAATACTTTGGGCAAGACACCCTTCCTTGTGAAAAAGAAGTGCACTTAATTATACTGAATGTGCATTTACAGATAATATAATATTAATGAAATAAAAGGCCAAGGGTACTTAAAGAAAGTACACTTCATCACAGTTTCTTAACGTAACTTATTATTGCAATTTTAAAAGTGCTGTTTGTAATAATGTCAAATTAAAAGTTTCACTTTAAAGTACATTTTAAATCATTATTAATTATTAATGTTTTTAATAATCTTTTTCCATGCTTTGAAGAAATACACTTAGGTATTTTAATATATTGACTAACATATTAAAGTACTTAATTTTAACGTTAACTGTAGTTTGTTGTTAATTTTTTTAACATATCTGTATTTTAAATGTACTAATTTGCAACTTTATTATACAACTATGCAATTACCAATATTTAAATCCACGATATAGAAGTTTTAACAGATATGACTTAAAATTTTCGTTTACTATAAATGTTTTACTATAAATCAAAAATTCACTCTTAAGTTCAACTAATTGCATTTATTATAAATGTAACCTTCATTTAATTCCAAATAACATGCATATTGTCAGTCCTGTGTCTTGTGTTTTGTTCCCCAAGTGCACAAAAAGGGCTCCAGTCCCCATGTCCAGCCCAAGGAGGGCTCCAGTCCCCATGTCCAGCCCAAGGAGGGCTCCAGTCCCCAAGTCAAGCCCAGGGAGGGCCACAGTTCCCGAGTTAGGCCTACGGAGGGCCTCTGAAACCGACATTCTCCCCAAGGCCGAGTGTCGAGGCCAGGCTCCCCGAGCTCCCTGTTCCGCCATGGCCTCCTGAACTCTCTGCTCCGCCATGGCCTCCTGAACTGTCTACTCTGCCATGGCCTCCTGAACTCCCTACTCCGCCATGGCCTCCTAGTCTATCTGCTCTGCCATGGCCTCCTAGTCTGCCTGCTCTGCCCCGAACTGCCTGATCCGCCATGGGTCCCGGAACGGGCACCGCTATGGAGGCCTGCCGTCCCGTGTCTGTCCTGAGGGGCCTCCTTGGATATTGTGGGGACACGCCTTCCGGGAGGGGGGAGTAATGTCAGTACTGTGTCTTGTGTTTTGTTCCCCAAGTGCACAAAAACCTTGCATTCAGTTGCCAATTCAGTATATTCTAAAAGTACTTCTTTTTAACAAGGGTATAATCAGTACTAAACTATATGTTGTTGGTGCAATATCTCAAACTGCATATTCATGTCACAATGAGAGAGTGATGCACCACACCCATGTTTAGTTATGCATTAAGCTATTATTATTATGCTATAATGCATACATGCTCAACACTCTTGATTTTGGAACAACTTCTGGGTGGATGAGAAAAGGAAAAAGAGAAAAGAAAATGACCTTAATAAAGTCACAATGAATGAATAATAGGTGAGTGAGTGAAAACATTACTTTCTTCAGTATACGTACAAATTACTGTATAAAAGGGCAAATAGATGCATTTTTGCTATCTTTTTAAAACTGTTTAAGCTATGAAAGAAAAAACAGTCCTGTCAGAGATGTGTTTTTGCTTTGGTAGGAATGAGAATTAGTTGCTATGTCAAATTCAAAACTATACGATTATTTAATTCACCAACACACCTACATATATATGTGCAAATTACATTTAAAATTTTTGAAATTATATTAGACATGGTCAGGTCAAAGAGGGCAGACCGTTTGCCTAATGTTACACTGATTAGTGCTCAGGGGAAAAAATATACTTCAGGATTTTAGTCTAATTTCATAAATCTACTGCTGAGCATCTTGATGACTAAAATAAAATGTTTTTCAAATGTGTTTATTCTGCCATTGTTCCATGACATAAGATTATGGTATCGTACAGACTTCTCTTTACTGTTCTTTGAGATTTTAATCATATCTAACTCTGCATGCGAACACAATGAAAAGTAAAGTTTGTTTGTGGTTTGGTACAGATATCCTCACTGTTCAGGCCCACCACTTTCAGCGAATCACAGGGCGTCTTTATTTATGCACACCAATCAGTGAGCTGTTTACTGAGAACGTTCAGTAGCCCGGTGCCATGGCGACCGCTGTCATGGTAACCACAACTCAAAGTTGAGAAATGTGCGCTTGAGGAAGAATGTGGGGGCATTTAAAATGCTTTATTAATTTTTATTGTTCTTAGTTTATAATGTAGCCGTGTGGTTATTTTACAAACATCTTTTTTAAACGTCTTGTGTTTCGGATAAACACAACATTACCAATGAAGCGACCTAGCGTGCGAATGGCGTCTAGCCACCTGCTTCAGGGTTAAACATTTATCGCTTGTCATCGTCAATCACGCAAGAAACCAGACATTTCTGCCTTTAGCAGCAGATTTCATTTTACACAAAAAACGTGAGTCAGTTTGTTTCAAAATGCCAGCCAAGCTTCTCACTCAAACCTCCGAAGTTCACGAGAAGGGTCTGGCTGCAGCCTTGCACTTGCACTCTCAGACTTGCACTCTCAGACACTTGCGCTTCCGCTAGCGACGTCACTTGCAGTCTTTATTTTTTATTTTGTTCTATTTATTGATTACTTTTTGTTTGAATCTCTCAACATTTTACAACAGTAGCCAGGTGGTGAAGACAAGAAAAAAGAAACTAAATTACAATGTCACTTGCAATCGCCACTTGCACTCTCCGATACCTGTGACGTCACTTGCAATCGACACAAATCGTGTTGCCAATGGAGACAAGAGGCTGTGGTGGTGATTAAACGATTAAAACTCATTTTATACTATAACGTACAGGGTCCTGCCGCAAGTCTGCAGCCAGACCCTTTTGACTTTCACGTGAGAAGATGCCAGCGGGATTCAAAACAAAAGTGGTGGCACCCCGAAATCCCAAACTGGTCAAACGGGAGGCAAATTTTGCAAAGGTGAGCATTTTAATATATCTTAAAACTGTATTTTTAAAGCAGCAGGTTACCCTTATTATTAACTAAAATCCCTGCCTCCAAACGGAGCACTAACTATTATTAACTTAATTAAACTATTTACATTAACATACCAGACTTACTGTACTTTCACTAGGACACCAAATCCTACACTACATTAAGTATTTAACAAAAATATTTTCTGAGTCTGACCATAAAGAATAATAGATTTTTATGTTAATTTTTTGATTGACAGGTGGTTGATTATAAGGTGTTGAGTGTTGACAAACGCTGTTAATGAAGTATCTGATAAACCAGTTCCTTTTAAACCTCGTATTATAGCTCTAGTCCCATGCGTCTAGTAGTTATTTACTGTAATGGGATTTATTTACTATGTCTCCTTTTTATTTTTGCTTGTTATTAAATATTGATTAACTGGTTGAGGTGTGTTGATTGGGGATGGAGCTGAAATCTGCAGGACGGTAGTTCTCCAGGAGCAGGTTTTGAGAATCCTAGTTTAGCCAAAAGACATGCAAAGTTTATCAATTAACTTCAGTTTAATTTATTTCTATAGTGCTTTTCACAATGTGCATTGTTCCAAAGCAGCTTTATGAAGAGTAATTTATGGAATATAAATGTATGCAGAATATAGGAAAATATTTTGTTATATAGTGGATAAATGCACTCATAACAGTCTGCACATGCCTTTGCAGCTGATTCCATCTGTACATGCTCGAGAAATGTGCCAGATTTCAGAAGAGTGATTATCAAACACTTATGAGATGCATCCACCCCATATCCTGAAGCTCTTAGATATGAGTGAGACCACACATCACAAGGTAAAATATCAGCATTTTACAATGCTCAGCTCTATCGCTTAATTATTTAGTTTGTTCTTCTGCATCACTGGTTCCAAGTATCTTAGCAGCAACATTTTCAAAGTTAATTAAGGTCATCATCACAGTTTCTCTCTGGGGAGATACTTATGGCTATTAATATGTGTAGTATAGCAACTGTAGCTTTGTACAGTACCTTTGTACTGCAGAGTTCTGCATTTACATAACAGTATTGACTTACTCAAATGTGAGTCAAACTTGATGTGACGGATGTAGTTATATGTAAAAATCTTCTCAATGACGAATGCTATGTGTTCTGCCTCAACACAACCCTGGGTGTGTTCCATCTGATTTTTCTCACACAACACAATTCACAGATGTTTTTATGTTTTTCCCTTAATAAAGTGAACATTTGAATTCAAAAGTATGTTGAGCTATTTTCTACATTTTACATTTCAACATTTCATCAGATATTATCTAAAAGTTTGACTGTGGCTTTTTTTTTTTATACAGTTTTCCTCATTAGATTTGGACCAGGCCATGTTTCAGCCATACACCTCTGAAATTGTGTTTCAGAACTACTCACCATTTAAGACATACAAGGTGCCCTAAGAGCTGCGGAACAGTGACAAGGTGACTTTTATTCTTCTGAGCAGATTTTACAGTCAGTGTGTTATATAATTACACAATGAATGCATATAAATAAAACAAACAATATTTAGTACATTTGGGTGCATTTGTCTTTATACTTGTATATTTTTTAGAAATTAATAAAAAGTAGATTTATTTGCCTGATTGTTAGCACAGGGGATTTGCATCCTACTGCAAATCAAGTCCTGGACATTTTCCAATTACCAGGATTTATGAAAACTTCTATAAACATAAACCCATTCACCTGTTCACAAAATAGAAATGCAATTGGTTTAAATTTAATTGTCTTTACAAATCTTCTTTATTGCACCTTTGTATTTTGGCATATATCTGACCTAGAGGATACAGTATATGATTTTGTTAACCTATATTGGAAGCTTGTAGTCCATGCCATTCTGATTCACACCATTCAACATCTTGCACTATTCCTTTAAGACAATTAGGCATTATTTTGTTCATTTTCATGTGTAATGAACACTGGTTTGACAAAGATATGTTGCTAACCATTGCAGGTTCCTCGACTGGTAAAGGTGATTGAGGAAGACTCACTTTATTTGAAAGTGGTCAGCCCACTAGATGCTAGTAAGAAAGTGGCCCCAGGCATGGCATCTACATTCACCGTTCTCTTCACTCCACAGGAGAACAAGGTAAAGTTTATACTTTCAATATGTAACAACTGCAGTTGACACTTACTACTTCATTGGTTATTAGGGCTGGACGATATGGGCAAAAATTAAAATCTCTGTATTTTTTGGCCGATTTGCGATATACAGTATATATCTTGGTATACATATATACAGTATCTCACAGAAGTGAGTACACCCCTCACATTTTTGTAAATATTTGATTATATCTTTTCATGTGACAACACTGAAGAAATGACACTTTGCTACAATGTAAAGTAGTGAGTGTACAGCTTGTATAACAGTGTAAATTTGCTGTCCCCTCAAAATAACTCAACACACAGCCATTAATGTCTAAACCGCTGGCCAACATTGTAACATTGCAATCTAAAAACAAAAATAAGGCTTTTACAGCGGAAGTTAAATCCACTAAACTAAAAATTAAAATAAATAAGAACAAAAGCACACACTTTAAAAAATGCTGGGTTAAATACAACCCAGTGCTGGGTAAAATAGGGACAAACCCAGCAATTGTGAAGACAGCATCTGAAACACACTAAAACAGCGCGAGTAACCTATGTCTCTGTCAGCGGCACACGCAGCCTTTCAGTCAGAGCATGTGACGGGCCGAGTCGCTTAAACTAATATGCGAAACCAAACTATAAACTATGTCTTACCAGTTTTTAATGGTCTTAATATGAAGCTTGTCATATGTTTATAACAAATTGGATTATGCACTTTCTCCGCAGCAGCTAAGTCTGTGTCCTCCGCTATATTTTCAGATGCACTCGTATCAAATTACTATGTCGATATAAACGGTATTGCCTCATATCGTATTGCTTATAAAGAAAATATCGATATATCGTACAAACTCGATATACCGCCCAGCCCTAACTGACACACTGTAAGCACTGAAGTCTCACTCTGCAGGCAGTCGGCGTTGAGCAGGTCCTGGCACTTATCGTGGCTTTTGACGCCGC
>NW_015555715.1:3568088-3604261 GCF_001515605.1 Sinocyclocheilus anshuiensis
CAAAGCAGAAGGCTCATGCACTTCTGACAGAAAAATGGAAATATTTCCATGGATTTCTAACATTTACAGATGGAGAATATACCTGTGAAATGTAAGTTATGCATTCATGAAGACAGCATCTGAAACACACTAAAACAGCGCGAGTAACCTATGTCTCTGTCAGCGGCACACGCAGCCTTTCAGTCAGAGCATGTGACGGGCCGAGTCGCTTAAACTAATATGCGAAACCAAACTATAAACTATGTCTTACCAGTTTTTAATGGTCTTAATATGAAGCTTGTCATATGTTTATAACAAATTGGATTATGCACTTTCTCCGCAGCAGCTCAGTCTGTGTCCTCCGCTATATTTTCAGATACGCTCGTATAAAACTACTGTATATCGATATAAACAGTATTGCCTCATATCGAATCGCTTATAAAGAAAATATCGATATATCGTACAAACTCGATATACCGCCCAGCCCTATTGGTTATACATCAATTTTCATTGTTAGTGTACTCATGAGCCAATTGCTTGTATTTCAATGAATGACCAAAAAAATGTTATGCAAAATATGCAAAAATACAAAAAGTGCAAAATATGCAAAAACTGCCACACAGTGATGTCTGTAATTCTGTCTCTACAACACAATAAACCTCAAAGTCAAGTCTCATTTTAATGTTTAACATATCTTTAAGAAATCTGAGAAAGTACTTTTGTAAGCACAGCACACTGGAGACTTAGTGTTTCCACCACGGCCACTCATTTGTCCATTAGTGACCCTTGTGCAGTCTGTGATGTGGCCTGCTAATCTATTTTGGTTTGGCAAAACATTAATGCAGATTTCTTCATACATTAATTCAAATAGAGTCACTTCAGATAGAGCTGTGGTGGCTCAGTCTGAGAAAGACAGTATTATTTCCTCTCTTGCTTGTATTCTCTGTCAGGTTTTGCATGTTATTGAGGATTATGGATTCATTCCTCAATACAGTAATTCCCAGGTTTTGGGATTTATTTAAAATAGGATTGATCAATTGATTAAGGACACTATATATACCAGATGTACAGTACCATATTATATTTAGATTTGTTTTGAGGCCTTGCCTTCTTCAAGGATTTATGTTCCTCTGTATATCACCACTGACATTCAGATGCTTGTAATTGTAGGATTACTTCCACAGACTCATCTGTGTGACTGTAACCATTCATGCAATTGGGCCACGTGCCATCTTGGACTTTCCAGATAGTCGTCTGCATTTCCAAGTTTGTCCAGTCAAGTGCTTGTCTCAGAGAACTCTGCTTGTGCGTAACATAGGAAAATGTGAGGCTAAATTTAAGCTCAGCACATGCAGGTAAAAGAGACGTGTCAGTGCAGATTTTATGGACATTGAGTTGTATAGATAATTCCATGTTTTGATCTGTGACTGACACTTTCTTTTGATGATTGCATCTATAATAGTGTATATGTTCCCCGCAGCCCATTTTCTGTAGAGCCATCCATAGGGACTCTTGATGTTGGTCAAAGCATGCAAGTTACTGTTGAGTTCTTGCCTAAAACAACAGGGGATCACAGCCAGGATTTGCTGCTGCACTACTATTCAGGTATTTACTGCTAAGCACATCACCATCATCTGCTCTTCCCACAAACTCACACACTGCTATATGTCACTATTGGCACTTTTCCACTGCATGGTACGGCTCGGTACGGCTCACTTTTGGGGGGTTTTCCACTATGTACAGTACCTGGTACCTGGTACTTTTTTTTAGCGAGCTGTACCGATACTAAAATGTGACATGTAAACACCGCAGATTACTGATTAGTCAGACAGAATCATCACTACCATCGTCATTGGATTTGTGAGACGAGACACCAAACTCTCTAGATTTAAATAGTCAGCAACAGCCACCGCAGTGTCAGTGTCGTTCGCATTACTTTTTTAAACGACTTGCTTTAAACGACCATTGCACGCAACATGAAAAAATAAATGGCTGTATCTTGATCAGTAGACGAGGTGGCGGCGCATCTATAACAATCAGTCTATAATCCCACCCACTTTGAAGTGGTACTAAACTGCAGTGGAACCAAGCCAAAGTAAAGCGATCCGAGTCGTACCACGCAGTGGAAAAGTGGCTTATGACAAAGTTACTGAATTCCATATGCACACACCTCCTACTTAGCAAGTGTAAATGATCATATTATTAACTTTCACTGTTAATGTCAATTCATCTTTATATTTTCCAATTATTCTCTACTGAGAATAGTTGTAATATACTAATACGCTCTTTACTTTTCACTACCCACACATATACTGCACATACAATAATGTAGATGACATTTTAAAGTAAAAACAAGTTGCAAAACATCACACTGACACATCACATTAGCCACATTGCATTATGCTATTTGAGGCAGAATATACCTGTACATGACTTTCCTCAAGGTTTTGTGGAACTGAATGTATTATTCTTTAGGTGTTGATTATCCTGAGGTTATTATGATTAAAAATTATCAGTTATTTCATTGTATTTGAGCTAGAATGCTTCATTTTTGATTCATTTAGGCGAATAGTTATATTAATAAATCCTGCTAACAGTTTTTTTGAGCCTGAAGTGCTGCAAGTGATTGGTTAATCTTACAAACAATACTTTCCCTTGTCTGTGTGATGATGTGGTATCAGGATGCACAGGTCCCACTACTAAAAATGGTAATTTTGGAATCTGTTTACATGCCAGAAAATACACCAATGTTTAAAGGGGTCATATTATGCTTTTTTAAAGATCATTATTTTGTGTATTTGGTGTAACAGAATATGTTGACATGCTTTAATGTTCAAAAACCACATTATTTTTCAAATACTGTACATTATTGTAGGTCCTCTATGCCCCGCCTCTCTCAAATGCTTAGTTTTCTACAAAGTCCCTCCTTCCGACAAGCGCAGTCTGCTCTGATTGGCCAGCTGACCCAGTGCATTGTGATTGGCCGAACACCGCAAGCACTCGTCGGAAATGTAACGCCCCTTACCATAATCGCGAGCTTCATCTTTCAAAATAAATGTAAAGACAGTAAATAATGTCATAAGTTTTACCATCAGTTCAAGCCCGAAAGGGGAACAGACACAGTAATGATGCAGTACACAAGCCGCGGTTAAGACAGCTGACTCTACTGTGATCTCTCTCTCTCTCTCTCACACACACACACGCGTGCACGCGCGCACACACACACACGATGCGCAAAACTTAAACTAGTAACAAAACATACTTACAGTCGCTGATTCAGAAGCGCCAGATTGTCATAGCAAAGTCAGAATTACCTCCTCTCCTAGGTTCACGAAACAGTCGTCCATAAAATGCATTGCTGTTCTGTTATAAGTAATCTTAAAGATTCCTAAATGCATCTACTTAATTTCTATTTCTGATAATTCTGTTCTTTTGAACTTTCTATTCATCAAAGAATCCTGAAAATAGTATATCATGTTTTCAACAAAAATATTGAGAAGCATAATCATTTTCAACTGTGTTTGTAAAAAAAAAATGCTTGAGCACCAAATCAGCATATTAGAATGATTTCTGAAGGATCATGTGACACTGAAGACTAAAGTAATGTCTGCTGAAAATTCAGCTTTGCCATCACAGAAATAAATAAAATTATGAAATTTGAAATCGCATCATATGACCCCTTTAAGATTTTTAAAAAGAAATTATTAATACTGTACTGTGTTTTGTATAACAAGGATGCATTAAATTGATGCATTAAATGCATTAAAGTGACAGTAAAGACGTATACATTGTTACAAACAATTTCTATTTCTGATAATTCTGTTCTTTTGAACTTTCTATTCATCAAAGAATCCTGAAAATAGTATATCATGTTTTCAACAAAAATATTGAGAAGCATAATCATTTTAATGGGTTTTAATGTTTTTGAATCGTCACTCCAGGACACGGCCTGACACTATGGTAAGGGGCGTAACATTTCCGTCACATGCTTGAGGTATTTGGCCAATCACAATGCACTGGATAGCTGGCCAATCACAGCACACCTCGCTTTTCAGACCGATGAGCTTTGTAAAAATCGACTCGTTTCAGAAAGGCGGGGCATAGAGGAGAAACAATAATGTACAGTATGTGGAAAATAATGTTTTTTGAACTTTAAACCGCATAAACAAATTTCATTACACCAAATACACAAAATAATGTTCTTTTTAGCAACATCATATGACCCCTTTAAAATAAAAGAAGCAATTTTGATTTTTTTAAAAAACATTTTCTACAATAATGCAGTAGCTTGAAATTATATGAATTGATTATTTGTTTGTGAATGTCTATATGATTTGACATTCATAAACACTTTTATGATGTCAGTGATTTCTGTATAACACAAGTCAACATCACGACGATAACCATTTTTATTTCATCTATGTTAGTCAGGTAGATAATGTTAAATTTGTTAACAACAATGAAAACCGCAATTCACAAAATATTCATACAGAAAACTATGTTTGGAAGTTTGGAAGGCATAAAAATAGAATCAATGAATGCTGGATGAGGTAATAAAGCAGCATTGGCCCTATGAGGCATTTGACTTTTTCGCCATCTGCACTGAAATTCTCTCACACTGGTCCTGGGCCAACAGGCCATCCTTATTGTTGCACCTTGTTTTGATTTTGAACAGGCGAAATTGGTGAAATTTTCTTTTTAAATTTTCACTTATGGGCTATGCTTTGAACTCTTAAACTCTCTGATATTAGTCATTTGCAGACACAAACGATCTATGCAAATGATATTTCAATAATACAATAGTTGTTTTGATATTAGGATTTATTTGATTGCTAAATCACTGTTTTACCTGAATCAGCTGTAGGCGGATAGGCATTATTCATAGGCAAGATGGTGCAAAGAAATGTTTAAATAAAGATCAGATGCATGGGTAAGAGGGTGTGTTTAAACTGACATGCCACTGTGTGCATGAATTATTGTCTGTGTGAATGTGCATGTATATTTCAACATATAATTGAGCATGTGGTTTAGGTACCTGTGTGTGTGTGTGGTTTTTGCAGGTGCTCTGCCTGTCTCACTGAATAAACACATAGGTCTGCTGAAGGCCATTGGCATTAACATTTTAATACGCGCTCTGCTCTAAAAATACTACTTTGCGCCCATCATGGGAGTATCATTTTTAATTTAGCACCTTTTCCTGTCTCCTCCTCATTTATGTTTAACATGAAGCTGCTTTGGAGCATGTCTTCATTGGTTTCGTTCTGGCAGAAACATCTCCCTGCAGTCCCAGTTGCCTCTCAGATAAGCACACAGACCTGTCTCTAAAGAAGTCTCTAAAGGTGCTCTCTATGCACTGTATAGGGAAAACACTAACCCTGCACTGAAGGTGTAATGCTTATACAGAATAGTTCACTCTAAAAATGAAAATCTGCTGAAAATTTACTCACCCCTCAGGTTGTTTATTCATCAGAACATATTTTGAGAAATTTAGAATTACATCACTTGCTCATCAGTGGATCCTATGCAGTGAATGGGTGTCGTCAGAATGAGAGTTCAAACAGCTGATAAAATGTCTTGTGGAGCGAAAAGCTGTGTGTTTGTAATAAACCAATTCATCATTTAGGCGTTTTATCTTTGAACCATCCCTTTTGGCCAAAATATCCATAATAACGTTTCCTCCAGTGAAAAGTCCATTCTCTGTAGTCATATGACATCAAAATCATTGACATATTTGTTTTCAACCGTTTTGGCATTAATTGATGGACTGGAGTTGTGTGGGTGACTTGTGGTTTAATTCTGACGGTTATGTTGGACATTTGAAAAGTTTCTGTTGTTTAAAAGTTTTTGTGGTTACCATTGTGCTGAAGAGTAGACCTTGTGGTTAGTTTGGAGGATTGTTATATGATGTTGTTTGTTGCTTCATTCAATGAACATAGATGTGCTAATGTCAGTGGAATGACAAACTAAAAATGTATATCTAAAATTTAGATAAACTGTGTAAAAATTTGCCTTAAAAAAGTTAAGTAAAAACAAAATGTTTGTTCTTATTCATTTTGTTAATTTTACTTATTTAAGCTGAATTTACTTGAAAAATCTGATAGCAAAGACTTAGTCATTGTTTTTTAAGTGTTTTTGAACTTCAGAGATTGTTACTGGATCTGTCATTACACTGTTTGACAAAACAGATCTGGATGTAGGAATAAAACATGATTAGTATAGTCTTCAAGTTCAAATCTTTAATCTCAAGTTATAGCTCTCAGTCAGTGACCAAACAATTTCCTGTGCACTTTGATGTGCTCATCTGAAATCTAAAGGTTAATGTCAATGTTACTTATTGACAACCAGTTTTATATAAACAGCTAAGGTGCAGTCTGGGGCTGTGCCTTTAACTGCGCTGTTTTGACTGTCCATGAATAATGGACTACAAAGCTAAAGAGTTACTGAAGCCCATATAATCCCTCTGAAACCATAATGTGTTTAATTACCAATAGCTGGAAGTAAGTAGAGACACTATCTCCTCTGAGCAACACAGGCTAGGATGAGTTACTTAATCTGTCCTACATTTTCAAATGCCTCCCAGCTGTTTTGTTTCATATCATCTGCCTTATCCAGGCTGCGGAGTTTGCTCATTGACTCTAAAATATGCATAAAGAGCCAAAAATCCCCAGGTAGCAGCTGCAGCAGTGGGGCAGAGGGGATCCTCCACACTAGTACACTCAGTGTGACTCTTTCTTATGCAGTGAAAGCTATTTCCTTTTAAGGGACACTTGGGATTCTTCAAAGGATATCCCTCCCATCATTTCTGCAGAAATTTCTGTCTGTAAATAGGGAATGCATGCATAGAACTTCAGTATAAGAAGAGGTTTGTTTCGTACATGGTACAGCATGTATCTCATTTCTTATGTTTTCGTTACAAATTGCAGTGCAACACATTACCCGTGGCTTGTTTGCTGTTAACGGCATTCATATAGAAACAAAATCTCATTACTGTGGCATTCAGTGACAAGAGATTCAGAGGGAGCTGTAAGCATCTAGGTCTGTTTAAATGGCAACATCGAGGTGAGGAGAGCTAATGAAAAAAACAGCATTATATTCGCAAATGAAAACACGGTGCACCAAAGCAAAACAAACACATCAGCTTCGCTGCACGGGTCACAGGTCGCCTTTTCCATTCTGTCTACAGTATATCAATTTCTCTCCTTTCCTCCTCTGTTCAATAGTCGTCTGCTCAGACAGCAAAACACAGTGCATACAAAACATGTCATGAAAATAAATAAGATAATTACTGCTGTACTTTGAACGAATCACTAGAATGCATTTTGCTATTGTAAGAATAAAATGCATGCTAACATCTTCCTCAGAAAGGCCAAAGAATCAGTTGCTATTGTTAGGATACTTGTTTTTCTTTTATTTATGCATATTTTGTTCAGTGTCGCTTAAATAATGTTTGACATAGGTTAATTGCAGTAGGAATGCATGTTGTTACTTGTACAAGACATCCAAAAGGAAATAGCTGTTTCTTATTGTATGTTTTGGTCATCTCAGATTTGTTTCCCCTTCAGGAACTCGAGCTGCGTTGAGAAACGCTTTGGGAACGTGTAAAATCAGTCCAATGGAGCAGCGAGACGTCACGAGCGGGGTGACGTGAGCAACCAGGAAGTATAAAAGCGCATCCGGCAGAGTGCAAGTTAGCTTCTGCTCTTCAGTAGCGCTCTGTGTATGTGTCAGTCCTATATACTGTTGTCTGTCAGTCCACGAGCATTCAAAATGTCAAAGTCAAAGTCGAAATCTGTGGCGAGCGAACGGCATTACAGACGTTGTGTTCCTCCCTGCCCATGATATCTGGTAGTGGGGGATACACACGATCTGTGTGTTGTTTGTTTAGGAGTGGAGCATGCACGGTCAGCTCTCGAGGGGGCTAATTGTCATGACTGTGAGTTGCTCTCGCTGCGTGTGCTCTGCTCTCGCCTGGCCATGTTTGATGAGAGCGGCCAGGCTCGCGATCCCGCTGGCAGCGGTCCCGCTGTTGCCGAGACACAGCGTAGACTGTTGTCGTGGGGATCGCAGGAGATTTAGCGGAGGGATCCGAGATGGGCTCGTCCTAAGCGCACTAAGGTGCCCTCATGGGACCTGGCCGTGGTTCTGGATGGCTTATGCAATGCCCCCTTTGAACCCATAGAAGAAGTTCCAGTCAAGTTTCTCATGCTCAAGACTATTTTTCTCCTCGCTATTTCCTCACTTAAAAGGATCGGGGATCTTCAGGCACTTTCAGTTTCGAGCCTGGAATTTGCTCCAGGCATGGTTAGGGCATTCCTTTACCCGAGGGTCGGGTATGTCCCTAAGGTGCCCACTTCTTCGCCAGGGCCCATAGTACTTCAGACATTCTGTCCTCTGTTCCAGGAAGTAGGCCAAGAAAGGCTTAATCTGCTCTGTCCAGTTCGAGCACTGGACGCTTACACACAGTGCTGACCCGTGGCGTAAGGCAGATCAGCTGTTTGTTTGCTTTGGTCTGCCAAAGAAAGGATTTCCGGCAAGCAAGCAGACTATGAGTAGGTGGGTGGTCGAGGCCATTTCACTAGCCTACGAGTCCTCTGGCCTCCCATCACCTATGGGGGTCAGAGCGCACTCGACCAGGAGTATGGCGGCCTCCAAGGCTTTCAACTTGGGTGTGGCCTTGCAGGACATTTGTGCTGCGGCGGGCTGGTCCTCTCCGCACACTTTTGTCCGCTTCTATAACCTAGACCTGGCATCTACCCCAGGGTCCCAAGTTCTCTCTTCGTGATGTGCTCAAGAGATACACACATAGTCAGGGACTTGGTAGTATGGTGCAGTGGGTATTCTCATTCCCAAAGCGTTGCTCGACGCAGCTCGAGTTCCTGAAGGGAAACGTCTCCAGGTTACATATGTAACCATGGTTCCCTGAGGGAACAAGATGCTGCGTCTCTTTGCCATACTCCCTGCATCCCTGTAGGCGCTACTTCATCAAAGCTAACTTGCGCTCTGCCAGATGCACTTTTATACTTCCTGGTTGCTCACGTCACCCCGAGTTCGAGTTCCCTCAGGGAACCATGGTTACACACGTAACCTGGAGACGTTTTCTTTCATCTGGAGGGCCAAATGTGTATCCTATAGTCTACTTGATTATATAAGTAGACCGCTTTTCTCCTCAAGAAGGAGAACTCCTTATCTCGACAGGCTTTTTAGAGTGCACTTAAGAGTGAGCTGATGAAGACATCACACATACACACACACACACACACACACACACACTCTGCAGCACTATGAAAGCTTTCCTCATTTCCCATTCTTCTCCTCTCCCCTCTCTTCTGAACAGGTCCCACAATCCCTCAGCCCACTGGCAGAGGACACAATTTCCTTCAATCTTTTTTCCCTCTTAAAGCTTGAGACAGAGGTTAAATGTCTCAGCCTTATTTTTGAAAAAAAATAAAAAATAAATCTATGGCGAATTAATCAGTGGAGAGAGGATGAAAGGGTGAGACTGGGATGTAGCTGAGAAAGGAGAGAAACCACAGGACACAACCTGCCTTCTACCCGTATCATCTTCAGGATGCCACTGATAATTATGACGGTTTCATTTCTTCTCCCAATGTTTTTTTTCTCTCTCTGCTTGTCTGTTATCTCGCTATCTTTCTTGCACACTCTCTGTCTGTCTTTTCCTTTCATAAAGCTTCTTTCCTCTCTTTCCAAGCTTAAGCATAAATGCGAATACTTCTGCTCCAGGTACTTCATATGTGCTGCAATTACAATGGCTTGTTTAAAATGTGCATGGAGTAACAGCAGTACTTCTGCTAGGACACATGCTTGCATTACTTGAGCAGCCGCCATAGAGAAAATGCTCCAGGCTTTAGTCTTTACTGTACAGCACAGGAAAACGTCTGTCGAAAGCACAGTGTTACGTATTGTTTACATTTTGCATATTGTTTTTAATTTTTGTGGTTTAACCTCAAGAACCTCACTATTTGCTGTTTGTATTTGATAACACAAGTTTTGCCTTTGGATACTGTTTGTCATTATTGGCTATGATGCATTATGATAATATTTTTTCATTTATTAACAGTGTTAATAAATTATTAGTGTTTTTAAAGATTAAGTGAGCACTAAATGATGGCAAATGTAATCTAAATGTAAAAATACACCGAAATCAGCCAAGCCACCTGCCTAATATCGTGTAGGTCCCCCTAAAGCAGCTCTGATGCGTCGAGACATGGACTCCACAAGACCTCTAAACATATCTGGCACCAAGACATTAGCAGCAGATCCTTTAAGTCCTGCAAGCTGGGGCCTCCATGGATCGGATTTGTTGGTCCAGCACATCCATTAGATGTGCTGTCGAATTGAGATCTGGGGAATTTGGAGGCCAAGGCAACACCTTGAAGTCTTTGTCATGTTCTCAAACCATTCCTGAACAATTTTTCCAGTGTGGCAGGGTGCATTATCCCTGAAGGTCTTTAACCATCTTTATGTAGGTGGTACGTGTCCAAGTAGCATTCACATGAATGCCAAGACCCAAGGTTTCCTAGCAGAACACTGTCCAGAGCACTGCCTCTGTCGGCCTGCCTTCTTCCCATAGTGCATCTTGCTCCCATCTCTTCCTCTGGTAAATGATGTACATGTACCGGATGGCTATCCAACTGATCTTAATGAAAACATGATTCATCAGACCAGGTAGCCTTCTTGAGCATTACAGTTAAATATCTAATTTCAGCTGAAATTTATATCCATTATCGCCCAATACCGATAAAACTAATATCTTCCAATAACAAATATCCATATTTATCAACATATTTGCTTTACTTTTGCATATGTTATTGTCTTCACAACATCCATAGCAGCCTCATTAGGCAGTGTACTGGATCAGTGTGCACTGAAGACAGTCAGTGCATTTTGAATATATCAATGTACAAAAAAGACAAGCAGGTTAGGGGTTAATTATGTGCAGTACACCTGATACCATGAAGGTCTCGATGGGATGGTATGAAGGAGGGTGGGTAATGTCTTAACAATCTGAAATGCCTCTGGTGACCTGTCTGTTTGTGTCCAAGAGCAAGGGCCCCTGCAGAATAGAGTCTTCAGAGAGAGATACATGCTGAGAAAAATAAAAGTATTCTCTCTAGAATGTGTGCAAGAGTTGCAAATGATGTACATATACGCTCATACAAAAACATGTGTGAACGCATATGCTAGTACATGTATGCATGTAATATGTCAAGTGAAAAGTGCATGCACTCGTGATGTTTGGGCATTGAAGTGTGCTAAGACAACCAATAAATTTAACAGCTGAAATTTGTTTCTCTGCAATATCCATCACTACATCGCTTTGGCTTTGTTTACTTGAGGAATTGCCTCATATATTTGCACCCCTCCTCCCCAGCACTGTGTTTGTCAGTCAGCACAATCATATTACATATTCCAAATGCTATATATCCAGAGCAGAAGATGATTTATAGTCCAAGATCAGTGTTTACCTGGTATATATAATTTTATAGTGAAAATTATTGCTGTTTATATAATTTAATTTGAATGTTTGTTTTTTTTTAGCTTTGTGTGGGTACATGAGTAAGTGTGCTGACATCATGGACAAGGCAGGGTTGTGATAGTCCACTAAGCATGAAGCTCCTGCTCTGAATGTAGCCTAACTATTCAAACAAATAAAAATACAGGTAAATGTATGTAGGTCAGCTGCACTTCTGATTTGAGCTTTTGAATTTTACTTGTGTTTGCTGCTGATTGGTTTTGGTGATGTCATGTGATTGCTTTTCACTGGGGAGCTCTTATCCTGATGGACCTTCAGGTTCGCAGTCATTGCAGCACAACAGCACCACCATGGTAACAAACAAAGAACACACACCTCTATTTGTTTACATTTAGCACTACCACCATGGTGACTAAAACAATCACAGCTCCAGTCGTATAATTGGCTAACTGTAAATCTTTGTGCTTGCTAGTGAGTTGTATACAGTGGTCGAATTGTAAAAAAAATTCTGTGGTCAATTTTCGGGGTGGGGTGGGGTATGTGGGTCCTGTAGCTAATTTTACATAATGATTACAAAATTTGTCTAATTTTTAAAAAAGGTTTTTATTTAATGAAAAATTAGCCTTATTAAATGAACTATTATTTATAAGCTCTTTTTTTTCCTTCTTGGGCCTGAAATGGAGGGATTTTGGTCAATATTGATAATTAAACAATATTTTGCTAAATGTGCTCTTGTGCTGAAACCTTGGCTGGTTTAGGCCTGTCATGGATAAATAATGATGACAATAAAACCACCAGTAGATGGCAGCCAGCCCTTGTTTTGATAAAGGATTTATTGAATCGTTCAAATCAAACGACTCGTTCAAAATGGCCGATTCAGTTAGAAACGTAACAAGCCTGCGTCCCATTGTGCATACTATCCATTCTAAATTCTATGTGATATTAGTAATTTTCAATACTATTTAGGGCAGATAGGCTGGATAGTATGCACATTGGGATGCAGGGAAAATGTCCATCTGAATGGGCCGTTGAATCACTGGCTGACTTGATTCGTTCAAAAACTGATTCATTCAAGGAACGAAACACCGTGTTACAATACACTGTTGTATAAAATTAATAGCACATTTATGATTTTACGCATTTAGGCCTACTGATATTCAGAAAAGTACATTGCTTGTGTAACCCCCCTAAACCTCACTCCCATCTGGGTCATGGCACCAGTGTAACCCCTCTCTCCCTGGTCCTCACCACCACACCTCGTTCTTGTTCCGAGTGGGTCTCTGGCATGGGAGGCGGACGCACTAACAAGGAAACTAAAGATTGCACTTGAATGAATATAAAAACATAAAAACTCCTACATGGGTATTTTTTCTTTAATTGCTTGAATTATAAGGTTATTTTACCTCTATACCAATAGGCTTCATCGCGTAGTGAATGCTTTTGGACTCTCAAGACGTGTTTTTGTTTGGTTTTTGCAAGGTCGATGATTCGATAATGTCAGCTCTCCTATCATCTCTCAATCCCTCACAGTTACACATTCAGCACAATAACATTATGTCAGGAGACTGTTTTTAAGTTCTAATGAAGGAAAAATCATACCTTTTCTGTCTTCTTTTTAAAGAAATTCAAAAGTTGCGCTTGAACCATTTTTCGCGAAAAATTACGAAAACTTGCTTCCGCTTGTGCGCAGCTTGTTACAGAACCGAGTTATGATTGGCCAATCGCCGTTATTCGTGAATTATCTTAAGTAGATCATTTTAACATTTAATTTGCATGATAAGTTTTACATAATACACATTATTAATCCAAAGGGGATGGTAAGGGGGGATGGTGGTTTTACTGAGGAGATGCTTTTTGTCATTTTTTTCAACCAGGGCGATGCCATCCCCCTGCATCCCCCCCGCATCCCCCCTCAATTCGAGCCCTGGTTGTATACCTTCTACAAGGGTCATTCACAGAAAACAGTTACATTGGTACCCCATCTGTGTCCTCATGTTTTACTACTCATAACAAAACAGAATACACATTACAGAAAAACATAATTTTTTTATATGTATATATGTATGTTTCATCTGTAATGCAGAAAATTTAATTTTATAAAATGTACATTTTTGCTAAAATGTCATACTTTCAATGTCAATGTATTCATGCAGATTGAATCAATTCAATTCATTGTTTAATATGGCATTTTTTTGACTGTCAATTGATTAAATGGTCATCAAGTCTTTTTCAGTACATCATTGTTTAACTTTCATTGGCCTCATTAAGTTCAATAAATGATTATTTTTATGTTTAATTTTAAATAATGTGGTGTGATGCAATGAAATTTGCTAGTTATGTTTGTTATTAGCCATTTTTGCAACTCCAGGACAATCAACCCTATAACATTTTATTTACTAACAGATTTACTATTTTTTGGTGTTAAAAACTGCTGTCAACATTTACAGAAAAAAAATTGTGATGAAAAGGTGTGGACAATTATTTTTGCAGCTGATTTTATTGCATATGCATTTTATTGCATATGCAGTTTCCCTTTCAGACACAAAATTTATGGGTCGAGAGTATTTATATGAATCGTGCAACATGATTTACTATGGTTTATTTAACACCCCAGTAAAGCATGTCTAAACCCATTTTGCGCTTGACATTCTTGCGATAGTTGCTAATTTGCACTGCTCTTGGTAGATTGCATTGAGCATTATGGAAATGAGCTGGCTGGATCTATGATCTTTAATTTGTGCATTGTCAGTAGATCACCCGCAGGACTTTCCACTGCCATTGGTGCTTTTATGGGATTGCGGTCTCACACCATTTTGTTCTGTTTTGTACTTCTTTAACAGAGTTGGCACAAAATATGTTTTAAAAGAGAAATTTAATGGATGGTTCCATGAGAATGACCCACCAATACTCAAGAGTTGTATATTCACGTTCTTTGGTTGATGTTGTGTCTGTAAAGCTTCTGTTAACAGTATACAGTCTTTATAAACTTTTACTTTGATATATCTGTAAACCTTATGACTCTTTGTAGGAGAAGACATCCAAATCAGCCTCTATGGAGAGTCTGCAGATATAAATGTAGGACTGGACAAGTACTATGTGATGGTGGAGAAAACCGTCAAGAGGAACAGGACAAATTAAGGTTTGACTACTTGACCTCTGTCAGCTTTAAGTTTTCCAAGTATACATTTGAAAATATGAAATCTTTGGAGTTTGTCCTAAATTTAAGTATGTGACAGGGATATTCTGTTGACAGCATCTGAGGTGCATTTTTTTTAACTGAGAGACAAGTTAAATAATTTTCTGTGGTAATGAATAATGACAGAATTTAAATTTTTTTTTAATTAACTGTTCTTTTAACAATATGAATGTGTAGGCACGTATTCCCATTTCAGTCTGTCTTTGTGCAACTGTCAATTTTTTTCTTTCTCTCTGTTGTTTCCTCTTTTGTAGGCTTTCTTCAGAGCTGCATCAAGAAGAGGATGATGAAATGGAGCAGTTTCTGACAGAAAACACTGATCCTTCTTTGCGAGCTCATCTTTTGCTGTTTTTCCACAGCCTCCAGGAGGGACTCGTGCAAACTCAGCATCAGCTTTTGTCTTTCGATGACCAGGACATCATAATGAGGCCCCTGGTGTGTGGCTCACAACAAGACACATAACACACATTTTAGATTTCAGTTTCCCCAATGCAATATTACAGAACCAGCAATTAAATCTGAAACCTAGGATGTCCTCGTATCATATAACCATGTCTAAACATATGGTGGAAACCAAACTTCACTCCACTCAGCCAAGCATTTTAAAAGATACTGAGCTTGTTTTTAATTAGCCAGAAGGGTTTGTTATGTGGGTGAGAGTTAAATATGATGTATTTCTAATTCTGAATGAGTAGTTTTTAAGTTTTACTAATAACTTTACTTAACACTTTATTGCATCTGTTTTTATTTCTTTGTACTCTATTCTGCATTTGTTATGCACCTAGTTTTTGGTCATCTCCCTGGTTTTTTGTCTGTGTTTGCACATCTGCAGTAGCTGCAGAGTGTATGCAATGGTGTCAGCTGATTATGACAGATCTGCATATAGGAAATCCAGCTCAGCACTTTGTTTTTGTTTTTTTTTCCAAATGGCCAATCACATAACCTTCAAAAACACATCCAGCAGTGTTCTGTGTTAATTCTGCCACCTCGCTGTGACTTTCAGCCTTATTCTTTAGCTTGGGTTAAACAAATACATTTTGCTTGGTTGGAACAGCAACTACGCTAATTATGTCTCTGTTTGTTTCTCTGTTTACAAGCTTCAGTCTGGATCCAGAACATCTGAGAAGAGATGATGCCAACCCCTCAGAGGACCTCAGATGATGCCAACCCTGAAACAACATACAGAACTACCAAACTTTGCTATAAGTTTGATTGCATCATATAATAATTGCTGTTAATAGTGTTCATCGTCTGTTTGATTACGTCTTTAATTGATTTTTCCGTACATTTCTGCCATATGTACATAAACTGACAGACACCACTGATAAGCTACTACTAAATATTGTAGAAACTTAATTTTCTGTAAAGTTGCTTTGCAACGATTTGTATCGTAAAAAGAGCTATACAAATAAACTTGAATAGAATTGAATTTCAGCCTCTTAAAGGCACATACACAGATATGCTGCTGACCCCATTTTCCTCTGCATCTCACAATGTATTTTATTTTTATGTGTATTTTATTTATAAGACAGAAAAAGGTGCAACTATGAGGATAGATACAATTGAAAATGATTCCCATTCTGCTCTTATTTTTACATTGTAATTCACTCTCACCTTGTCTGCTCATGCAAATACAGCTTTTTCAAACCAGGACTGTGCAGGCTTGGGCAAGAAAAGAGAGACAAAGCAAAACAAAACAGATCGAGATCCCCTCTGCTCGGATGTGAGCATCTGTTTACATGCAGTAGAGCTTGATCGCACCTGCTCCGTCAACTCTCTGTCAAGCACAGCCTGGTGGCACAATATGCTGTTTGTTCACTAGTGATTTAGTAAAGACTTTTATTCAGTGTAATTGGAAGGCCAACCCCCTGGAGCACCCTTATTGTAAGTGGCTTGCTCAAGAGTGCAGTGGTGATAGGAGACCTCGGTATCCCAAGTTTATTGATGCATCACCTGCTGGGATCATACCTGTGAAGTTTGTGTTACCAGCTCTGACTGTTAAGTTTTCACCACTTTGTATGTGTCACTGCCTCAGGGAGTAGGCTGGGTTTTTTTGGTCACTTTTTCACACCATTCCTCCCATAATAATAATAATAATAAATGCCTTTGTCATGAATTACTGTGGAAGTTGATGTTATTTATTATGCAGTCTACTGTTCAAAAGTTTAGGGTTATTACACTTAACTAAAACTAGAACTAAAACTATTAAAACATTTTTGTTAATTGGAATAAAGATGAAATCAAATAAAATATGATTTAAAAAATTGATTAAAATAGAAATGTTATTGTAAAAATATTTTACAAATGTTGCTCTTATTACTGAATTTTTTGATTGAATGAATGCAGCCCTGGTGAGGATAAGAGACTTCTTTCAGGGACATTAAAAAAAAAAAAAAACGTTAAAGGTTACAGCACAAAGACAGTAATACAGAATTTACATTGCACTTATATAACAAATAACATCTGTTTAAATCAGGGGTAGGCAAGTTCGGTCCTAGAGAGCCGCAGTCCTGCAGAGTTCAGCTCCAACCCTGAAAACAAAACTCACCTGCCTATAGCCTTAGTAATCCTGAAGACATTGATTAGCTTGTTCAGGTGTGTCTGATTAGGGTTGGAGCTGAACTCTGCAGGACTGCGGCTCTCTAGGACCGAACTTGCCTACCCCTGGTTTAAATGAATCAAAATCTATTTGTTGTGACTGAGGTACAATTATGTGTTCTCTCTGCTGATTTGGCTGCTTTGTTTACAGAAGGGAGAAATCTGGCCCAACAGCACTGCAGAGGTGAACATCATCTTCAAACCGCAGGAAGCCAGGATCTACCAGCAGACTGTTTACTGAAATCACTGGTACAGTAGCATCATGATAACAGATGTCGTGTTCAAATAAATAGATTTTTGCTGTCACAACTATGCGTATGCATGCTTGTATTGTTTTCTAACAATGCATTAGTATATTTGCATGTGGCGCTTAGGCCCATCTGCAGGTTTGCATTTATTTGCATGTTTGACTAAGGTCTAACAATATTCTGGTTGCTTGGATTAGTAGTGACCTAGAAACTCAGACTGTTGATATTGTAGCCAGTGAAATTTCACAACCTGTTTCATTATGCTAACCTGTCCTTTTTTGTTTCCTTATTTGAATGCTCTGTACTTACACAGGTCGTGAATCTCAGTTGCCACTCTGCATACAGGCAGAGGGTGTAGACCCAAAACTGCAGTTCAACTTCGACTTTCTAGACATGGGAAACATTGTCATTGGCTCAAAACAGATCTATAAGGTACAATTGTAGAAAAACGTGTTTTAATCTTAATGCTAAAATCAATAGTTTGAAACTAAATTACATTGCATCCCATTAAATCCTGTATTTAATAATTATTATTCAATAATCGAGCAGCTGCATGACACACTAAAGGTGCAAAATGGGCCCATTCTAACATTAAATGTAACTAATTAAATGTTTTATATTGGAGTCAGTAAGTGCTACAACTGAATGCAGTTTGTTAGTGTTATTGTCCCCTTCTTAACCTTCAGCACAGTCTAAAAGACAAAACCACCTAGCGGTACCTCTTCCAAATTATTACACAGACTAAAACATGCAGTCGTGGTGGGAGAAAAAATATTGATGTAACAGAAGAACCTTTCAAAAAATGTATTTGCTGTGAAGTCAAAGCAAGCAGGATCTCACACCAAATTTAATCAGGATGTGCTGACAATCTGCCAAGTGTAGCATGGACTCAACGGCAGTTTTAATTGAATAATAAAAGCCCCTTATTATTACTGAGTCTTGAAATAGACCAATGTTTGGCTCAGTTCGAATGCACTCAATTATGTAAACATTGTGGCTTTCCAATTCCTATCGTTATTTGAGTGTTTGCATGATCCCAACAATATAATTGTCCTGAAAGTTTTGTTTGAATCTGATTTGTCTCTATGGGCCTCTTTTTGAGGTAGTATCCAAGTGTATGATTAAACAACGTAAACTGATCCCACTGGTGAAAGAATGAAACAATTGGAAGTTTATGCAGGCAAGACCCTCTTTCTTTTGTGTTATCTCTGTCTGTTTTCTCTGTCTGTTTTCCTCTTATCTGCTTCTGAGTAACAAGGGACTGATAAACGATGCGTATGAACTAGTGAAGCCCAGTACAGTGTTGTGTCTTTGTTTTTCCTTCAACCCCTCTGAAGGCATGATGCCACCCGAAGCCTCCCATACACTGGAGGTCCACTTCTCTTCTGACAAACTGGGTGTCTTCTCTGAGGAGTTACACTTCAGTGTGGTGGGAAACCCTGAGCCTGTTATTGTCACATTCAGGTAAACCTCATGGATTAACCCTTTATGGCCTAATCAATGTTCATAGTTAAGGCCAAGACAAAGATTTGTTTGTTTGTTTATTTTCAACAAATTAATATTTATTTTCTATTAATTTATATTTATATATATTCCATTCTAAAAGTAAAATATTTAACTTTGTATTTGGTTGTTAGTCATTTTTAAATGTGTTGTTGCCTTTGCTGTCCATGAGGAAAATCATTCATATCACATTTAAAACCTAGATGAAATCGCTCCCTAGAGTATTAGGTTTATCTGTACACGGTATGATGGAAATGTTTGAATATATGTAGTTTAAGGCATTTTAATCATCTTCTTATCAGAAGAGACACTTGTTTTTGTTCATGCTAGACACTGTTTATCCCTTAATCAAATTCTGTCATAAATGAATTATTATCTAAACATTTGAAAAAGTCAAATGTCTTGCTTGTTATCTGTTAAATGAACCTCTTTTGTCTTGAATTGCTAATTTTCCAGAACACTTGAACATTTCCTGCCAGTCCCCATTGTTTTCCATCGTTATGTACTAATGGCAGTTAGTGACATATGATAGATTGCCTGACGCGTTCATACACATTCCCCCCTGGTAGGCAACATACTATTAAAAGATCATAGTAAAACCTTTTTATATTTAGAAATTTTAGCTTATGTTACTTTGTGACTGTTAAAAAAGTATGTTCTGTATGGTATGAGTGTGTGTAGTGTGGATGTAATCCGGATGTACTACAATCGTCATGTTGTCCATGTCATGTGACCTACCAGCGTCAGTTGCGTTGCTTCAGTTCCATTTACAAATCCTCTCCCGTGGCCTCATGGGCAGGGCCGGATTTACCTCTTTTCGTGACATAGGCAAAACAAATTTTTGGGCCCCCCTTCCCTATTAATATAATAGGCCTAATATTACCACCACCCAAGCAAACAAAAATATTTCTTAATCAGTGAAACCGTTACAGTGTTTTCTATCGCAATAAGTGCTTGCGTTCAGTCAATAAAAATCGAATGTAGTTCTTAATTTGTTTGAGAGAACTGAGAAAGACCATTCCAACCACTTCGGGAGTGCATTATTTCTCTAATAATTTTAACGGCCTGGAGTCACAATCACACATCAATTGTTCAGATGATTTGTTTCAAGACATTTGACATGTTTCCGTCCTGTAATATCGTGTGTGTTAAACTAGCTATTTTGTTTACGCACCTCATCTCAAACGTTCCGTTGCAAATTCCAAAACTTCATTTTAGAGCTAATAACAGAGGCTTGAGCCATTGATATGCAGGCTAATGCAGTTATTAATGCAGGCTAACGCAGTTATTAGAGAGAGTGAGCGAAAGAGAGATAGAGGGAGAGAGAGATTAAGTGCGTGTGAATACTTGCGTCTGTGCGTCTCTCAGCAGTGTTCAGCAGCAGTGTCTACTGATAGCGAATATTTAATAAGTTAAACTGCTTCAAGAACCTCGCTACTGAGAAATATCATGTAGCTTTTCAGCTGCAAAACTATTTTATTGATCAATTCACGGGGCAGCACTGACAACAAGTTTCTGTCCGCGTCTCCGTGTGTGTGCACGAGTGCGTGTCTGTAACTGCTGTGTGTGTCTGTGAGAGAGAACGGGAGAAGGAAAGCGTGTTTTCTGTACATAAAAAAGGTGGAAGACATGGAAATAGTTTGTCATTTTTACCCTATTGTTTGTTATATTTATTTACTCAATGTCTTCTGGGGTTTTGGTTATTTTACTGTTGTAGATATCCCATAGTAGGCCTATAACAAAAATATTATATATCTCTTTATTGTGTTTGGGCCCCCCCTGGACGAGCAAGCATAGGCACGTGCCTAGAATGCCTATGCGTAAATCCGGCCCTGCTCATGGGATAGTAAAGTGGCCATTGGATGTGCATTTCAGAATCTCGCCGGAAGCTGTTGGTCCTCCATGTACTGTTTAAGGAATACTTTGATTTCAGACATACTACTATTTTTAAGTACTGTTTTTCACCTACTATATAGTAGGAATGTAGGTATATTCAGATGCAGCCCGAGTAGTGCTTAAACTTAGCCAGAGTTATTTTTAGAGCAGTGAAGATATCCTTTGCCTGATGCAAAGATTGACCTATATTTGACATCCCTTCCTTTAATCAACCCCCTCTTATGACCATTAGCAAAAACCACCAATGTTTCTCCTTCACTCTTCGTTGTTTTAATCATTAGTGTATGGCTGATTAAATGAATCTGTACATGCTGAACCTTAATTAAATGAACGAAGCAGAGCTCTGCTGAAATCTTTCAAACAAACTAGCACAAGCCACTTCTCCCTTGATTAAGATGGATTACCATT
This sequence comes from Sinocyclocheilus anshuiensis, assembly GCF_001515605.1. NCBI lineage: Eukaryota > Metazoa > Chordata > Actinopteri > Cypriniformes > Cyprinidae > Sinocyclocheilus > Sinocyclocheilus anshuiensis. The sequence goes on from NW_015555715.1 coordinate 3,589,411, forward strand.
GGAAGTGCTCATTCCTTGTTCCATTGGACTTTACCTAAGCAGCCTTTTAGTTTTGTATAGTTCCTTGTAGTGCTACATTTTCAATGACCTTCATTCTTGGTGAGTAGTTTTTTTTTAAAGTTTCCGTATTCCTTCATCTCTTACAAGGGGTGTTTAATTGGACCTACATTCCACTTCAGCGTCCCAGAGCTCAACTTTGGGGAGGTGTCCTTTGGTAAATGAACATGCACTCTCTCCGCTTCATCAGTCAAGATCAATGTTAGTGATTAATGCTTGTTTTGCATATTAGTTGTGTAATCAGTAATCTTCTCTCACTGACCCAAGGGTTTCCGCAAATGCTGACATGTCGCCTTAGCAACACTTCAGTGGTGCCCATGAGCTTTGGACTGTGGATTCCCGGAGATGGTACGGAACAGGCAAGCATTACCAGCACGGACCAGGTCGCTCAGCTGAATAGAAGTGAATGGGGACCGGAGGACAAAACCACAAAGAGACCGAAAGAGTTTATCTTATCAGAATCTGAATCAGAATCAGAATCAGAATGAGCTTTATTGCCAGGTATGTTTACACATACGAGGAATTTGTTTTCGTGACAGAAGCTTCCACAGTGTAACAGAATGACAGTGACAGAACAAAAAAACACAGATAAAAATAAAAAATAAAAAAATAGAACAAGTAAATAAGGAATAAAAATATACATATCTTATCTTATATATCTTATCACCCAGCACAGGCACAGTTCGCGCTACGGCTGAGATTGATTTCCAGGTATGTTTGGTCTTTCTGATGCTATGCCGAGCCATCAACATATTATCTCACTGAATATCTCAAAGCGATTTGAATCAATTTCCCTATGCAAAAGCTGAAGTGACCAGTCGAGACGATCCCTATAACCTTTCCATGCCAAAAACATCAACATTCTCTCAAGAGATTGAAACTTTGGTCTTTAAAACTAAGTGCAGCCTTAAACGTCCATTCAGAGAAGACCTTTAATCCGTATTAAACCTCAGACAGCTTGGACTTTTGAAAAAGGGTCTCTGTATTCCATTAATAGAAAAATGGGAGGTGGAATATATTGGAAAAGTGATAAATGAGAATAGTAGCTCCTTCCTCTCTCTCTCTCTCTCTTTCTAGGGCTGTGATTATCTCGCCCATACTCCTTTCACTGGTTGCCAGGTACCTTGCGTACCTGTCATGTGCTGGTCTTTTCCCATCAATGGGAGCTGTCAGCACTTTGGAGGACTAATCTGTTGGATGTGTCCACCTGTCTTTGTGCTTCCTGTGGATGTGGGTGTCTCCTGTCAGTGTGCAAATGTGCCTCTCCCAGTCTGTGACACAAGTGTGGCTCACCATGCTCTAATGAGGCCTCAGCACAAGAATACATATTAGGGGCTTGTGGTTGGTCATATTAGTAGAATGGGATGATATTCCCAGATGCATCACACAGCTGGCCTGCAGCCTCCCAGACGTGTTAGCATAATAAAAAAAATAGCACCTGGAGAGTACTCTGCCTTTCTTCTCAGTTACATTTCTCGGTGACAGGTGACAGGTGTCTGTGATCCCATATGTGCGGTTTCAGAGCACTAAAAGCACTGCAGGGAGAGGAATATTGCTGTCTGAACTGTTTGGAGTAACACAGTGATTTGTGGAGCACTATATTTAGACCAGCAGCTGTTAAATCTGTTCAAAGCTGTTATAATTGTGATTTAAACAATTATAGTTAAGTGGTTTAGTTTTATGATATGATAACAGAGATATAAAATCTTATGAAGATTATTAACTACCGTTTAAAAGTTTGGGGTCAGTAAAATTGAATTAAGAATGAAAAGAAATGAATGCTTTTATTCAGCACGGATGCTTTAAATTGATCAAAAGGGATAGTAAACACTTTTATGTTGTTACAAAAAAGTTCTAATTCAAATACATGCCGTTCTTTCTATTCATCAAAGAATTCTAATAAAAGTATTTCAGTTTCCACTAAAACATTAAGCAGCATAACTGCTTTCAAAACTGCTGAAAAAAAAGCTTTGCCATCGGGAAACAGTTGTTTTAAATTGTTACATTATTTCAGAATAATACTGTTTTTGCTGTATTTTTTTTTGTAATAATTAAATGCAGCCTTGGTGAGTATGAGACTTCTTTCAAAAATCTTACTAATGATTGTTTGTTTTGCAGTTAACCTTTTGCTCCAACATGGTGCAAGACTACAATCTGGTTTTAGTGCTGGTCATTCAAAGTGTTTGAGAGGAAGTTTAGGCCGTCCCAATCAAAGCTAGGTAATATACAGTTTATAGGGTAAATGAAGTGGTTTCCACACACCAAACTTATTTCTGAGTGTCCCTGTAGATGTGTTGTGCCAGATGTGGTCCTCAAGAAGAACCCGGTTCTTCAGTTCCAGGACTGTTTCTTGGGTCGTCCCTATGAGCAATCAGTTGAGCTCATCAACGATACTGACCTCCCTGCTTGCTATGGACTTCTGCCTCAGGTTATTTCTGTAAAAGTCAACGTGTTTGCAGCCCTTTTCAAAGTTCTTGATCAGAAATTAGAGATACGTGTTTTGATGTTCAAGCATATGACACATTTATGTTTCTTTGTGCAACCGTATGAGAAGAACCCCGCTCTTCCTCTTTATTCGAGTCCTCATGCACGAGGGCTCATCCAGCCATACAGCACAGAACAGATTCCATTAGTTCTTCAGGCCAAGACAGTGGGCAGGAAACAGCACACGTTGCTATACTAGGTCACCAAGACCCACCATTGGTGAGTGTATGCGCATATTATATTAACGTTTACTTTACTGTTCAAAAGTTTGAGGTCAGTCAGATTTTTTTTGACAGAAGCCTCTTATTCTCACCAAGGCTGCATTTATTTGCTCAAAAATACAGTGAAAACAATAATATCGTGAAATGTTATTACAATTCAAAATAACTGTTTTCTAATTCAACATATTTGTTTAAATGTAATTTATTCCTGTGATGGCAAAGCTGAGCAACCATTACTCCAGTCTTCAGTGTCACACGACTCTTATAAAACAGATAGTTTGATTATGATTATAACTGGCTGAGTCATAATTGCCATTGTAAAATAGTCTATAAATAAAATCACTGTACGCTACGGCTTCTTAGGGCTTATTGTTTTATCCAGAAATCATTCCATTATGCTGATTTGGTGCTAAAGAAACATTTCTTTTTTTTATCAATGTTAAATGGTTGTGCTGCTTAATATTTTTGTGGAAAATTCTTGAATGATGGATTCTTTGAAAGTTCAAAAGAACAGCATTTATTTGAAACATGTTTTGCAACATTTTAAAATGCTTTAATATCACGTTTGATTAGTTTAATGCATCCTTGCTGAATAAGAGTATTAATTTCTTAAAAAAAAAAAAAACTGACTGCAAACCTTTGAATAATAGTGTTTGTTTATTAATAAGTATAATGTAACCATATAGGGAAATGTCTAATTTTCCATCATTAAATGTCTATTGTGACATCCCTATTATAACTAGCGATGATATACATTGGACTTGGAAAAAACGATCATTTTAAATAAGACTTTGTTTGGAAAAACTAAATAAATTCTATTAATATAATAATATTAAGAATCACTTAATTTTAATGACATTAAGTACTTAAAAAAATTATACCATTCCTGTAGCTCAATGCTAAAGAATACACAGTAAAGAGCAAAAGGGCTTTTTTTTATTACAGGAAGAGTGGAAGGCTCTTTAAGAGCAGAAGCCTTGCCGCATTTTCACATGAGACAGAGTTCTTCTCCTCAGCTATTACATGAGATGCTGCATTAAACAGCCTCCCTCTGTCTGTACTAGTGGTGTCATCAATAATCAGCCACTGTTTACATAAAAATTATTAAAATGGATAATTTCATGCATACACAGCTTTTTCTCTTTGTCAGAGTTTATGTTCACTGTTAATAGATCTGGTATCATAGCAGTTTCCTACGCAGTGTTCGGTTTATGATTTTTAAAAAAAATCTCGATCAGTGGAACATCACAAATGGATTTCATTACATTTCTGATGAAAGAATATCAGTGCATTGCTAGATATATGTATTTCTTTTTTCTATAGGAGCTCCTGTTCTCCTGTGTTGGCCAGGGACCTTCTGTCTCTGTCATGGCTGCCAAGCTGAACTTTGGCTGCATTCCCGTGCTGACTGATGTCACAAGGACTTTGCAGCTGTCAAACGACTCCCCAATCCCAGTCAGATTCCTTGCTCAAATGGTGGGTTCTATTGGGACAGAAGGGACAAATAGCTTCAGTACTGTTTCTCTAGGGCCTAGTTTCCTCACCTGATGTCCATTCTGCTTTTTTCTTACTCTGAGTCCAGCATCATGATCTTCTCTCCATGTGTTGTGAATGATTTTAGATTAGATTAGATAAGATAATTTCCTAATTTCTCTTAATTTCCATTTTTCATTTCGGTCACTCTTTATATTAAATAAGCTTCTTTGATTCTCAGCTCTGATAAATTTAGCATTGGGCTTTGTTTAATTAATCCCTATAAGGATTGCATGCAACCACACACACATACACAAAGAGACACATACACTTGGAAACATATACAGAAAAACCCATTCAGATATTCAGGGCATCCTAGATTATGGGCCGACACTCATTGGTAAACTGATCCTGTCTTCTCCACTAAGGCTGAGGACTTTCATAAGCCAAGAGTTTTTACCAAACATTTTCCAGCTTTAGTCAATCCTGAATTTCATTACAGGCGCTCGATAGCGTGGCTGAGTGCCATGCAGATGCTGACAAGAGTGCCATGTTAATTGAAAATACTCAAAACGCAGTCTTTTGCTGTTATGCGTCCATCTGTTCTTGTAGTTTCTGATAAACTAGTATTGTGAGTTTTTCGGAAAGATATGTCTCTCCTGAGACTGGCTTTTGGTTCCATTGTAAAGCTCTACAGCACAATGAAGTTTAAAGCAATCAATGGTGTTAAACCGTCTAATGCAGGTCTGATCTTATTATTGAAATTTCAGATGGCTTGTTCTTCACTTGATTCCTTTCTCAAGGGGAAATCGCCCCAACCTCGATCTAGCTCCCTATCGATCGGCTCGTCTATCTCTCTTCCCCTCGTGTATCTCTCTCCCACCTGCTTTGCCACCTCTCTTTCAAATGAAGACTTACGGAGTGATCTATGTCTCCCAGCTGACCTCCTTTAGTGCAGTTCAAATGATAGGGCCCTCTCTCTTCCCTCTACCTGCTCAAAGGCGTTTCCTCCTTGCTAAATACTGAATTTGCAGTTTCCCTCTTCCAAGGGCAGCCTACTGCTGGTCATGACTGTGTTACCATTGGCTTGTCCTGGGACTAATCAGCAGAGACCAAACTTTTTTTTTTTTTTTGTAAATTTAAACAAATACTATGACACAAGGTACACTATATTGGTATATGTGCTTAAATCAATTATTTTAAATCCTGGTCCTGGGACCTACCGCTCTGCATATTTTGTCTCCCTTATCTGACACACTCAGCTGAATTCATGGAGCTCTCACCTAATGAGCTGATGATCTGAATTAGGTGTGTTAAATAAGGGAGACATACAAAATGTGCAGAGCGGTGTGTCCTCAGGACCAGGATTGAAAACCACTGGCTTAAACAAAATCATAAATATTTTGCTATACATTAATGTACAGGAATATGATTCTATTATGTCATGGGTTCAAGGTTTGACTTGTTAGCATTGCCCTGTTAGCCTCTGGTTCCAAAACTCGTATTTCGCTGTTGATGGCCATTCAATGGAATATTTATGTATATAAATATAAAAAATAAATAATTGAATTAATTAATTAAATTATAGAACATTTGAATGTTAAAATACATTTAAAATAAATGTAAATAATATTATTTTATTTTATTAGATTATTATTATTATTTTTATTTTTTTTTACTTATGTCTGTTTTTTTAATGGATATTTTTCAGCTTTTCCATCACATGAATTAATTGCATTTCAAAATATATATTAAAATAGACAAGATATTTAAATTGTAATTATATTTCACAATATTACTGTTTTTAATGTATTTTGATCAAATATATGCAGCCTTGGTGAGCATAAGAGACTTTCAAAAGCAAAAAAAAAAAAAAAAACATTAAAAAACTTGAAATAAAATGTTGAATTCTAGTGTATATGAATATATTCAATATATTCATAGTTAAGCAACAATATTTTATGGATATTGTTGTGCTTATTTAGGAAATCACAGTATGTATATCCACCTTATTTCACAACAGTGGAAGTAAGCTGTTTCTGTGAATGGCTGAGACTTACGATTCATTAGCCGTTATAAGTAAATAACTAGAATAATAACAAAATCCAGTAAATGGAAAAACTATTTGCACTATAAACAAATAGTTAGTGTGTCTATGATTATAATACATTTAAATAATATGAAAACAAATACAAATACAAATACAAATGTTTGCAGTATCAAGCAGCATAACAGACGGTTTTTGTATAGTTAAAATATCTGGAAGCAGAAGACACCAGTAGCCTTGCACATTCAAGTTACAAATGGCTGTACCTGCTCTTATGTTAAAAAAGGTGGATACAATAAAATATATTTCAAAGGGCTCCTCATATAAAGTGCTACAAAAACCCTTTACTACCTCTGATAGTCAGTATATTTCTCCAGAATTATTCATGTGGCTCTGCAATGGCTCAGAGTTCAGTGAATATGAGATATGAGTAAGGTTCCTCCTGATCAGTCTCTAACACACCGTCTGCCTCACAAACATACTTTGCCACACACAAATATATAGGTCCTATATAATTGTCAGGGATTCATCACAGTCACTTCAGTCACCATCCAGGATAATTACCCGATCACAGTCACCTGAGTTCTGATCACCCGCACCTGCTGTCACCAATCAAGCCACACTACAAATACACACACAGCACAGTCACTCACTGTCCGGTCTACCGTTCACTCCTACGAAGCCTGTAAACTAATCCCCCTCAAAGGACTTCCCACCGCACTCGACACTGCAGAAAACTTATTCACCCACGTATTCCGAAACTTTGGAGTCCCCGAGGATGTAGTCTACGACAGGGGACCGCAGTTTATCTCCCGCATTTGGAGGGCCTTCTTCCGACTACTAGGGGTCACGGTCAACCTATCCTCAGGCTACCATCCCCAGACAAACGGCCAGACTGAGCGGAAGTTGTGTCTGGCCTTGCTTTGTGACAATAATACATAATCCATATCAGTTTGAGGAGTTGGATATGAAAAAGTTAGCTGCCAATTCATCTATGTGAGATGTTCACACAGTTTTCTGGAATACTTGATTCTGATTGGACAGTTGTTACATTCTGTGATGAGATATATGAGTATATATATATATATATTATGAAATGACTGCTAAACTGACTATCGTCATTTCAACCCAGCTCAATATTTCATGTCTTTTTATTAATTTATTTGGAAGGCAGCCATGCAATAAGTGGGATAATGTATGTACATTTATATATGTATTAATGTATTAGATTGTGCACACTGAAACAGGAAATACTCTACCTTCAATTTCCTCTCTACAGTCTTCTCACTTCGTTTTTCCTATGAGGACTGTAAGAGGAGAGAGTAATGGGAATGATGATAAATGTGCCAAAAGCTATACTCAGCCATCAGGATGAGCCACACTCTTAAGATAAATAAAACTATTAATCAGAATCCCTTAACACGCCAACACCCGTTCTCTTTGCTCAGTCAGAAAATCCCAATTAAAAGTTAATGTGCAGGACATCAATCATTTGGCCGCATTATGAAAATTGATTTGAATCCTCCGTCAACAGTTATGAAAAGTAGTGGTACGAATTAAGCAGCTGGTGAGGTGCACTTTTGCATGCAAGACAAGCTTGCACTTTTTTCTCATTGGTGTTTTTCTTGTAATGAGAAAATGAAAGGATATAATGAAAGTAGGGAGAAAAAGTAGGGCAGAGAGGAGGCGCTTCATATCTGGGTGTTAAAAGAGGAAAAAACGACTTATATGCATATCCTCCATGTCAATACCCCAGCATAGAGCAGATGTCAGACTTTTGGGTCAGTTGAAGCACAACCAGTGTCCATCCATTAGCCATTCAGTACTCATTATAAAACTGATACACAATTCCTTTATACTATCGCCAGTTTTTCTTCTCCCTTCAGTAGTTATCGCTACATGAATGCTTATTTAAAACTCTGTTCAATTACAAGACTGAGATAAGATTTTGCTGAGCATTTGACTGGCATTTGCTTGTGTTGGAGCCAACCGGGAGGGAATGATCATTAATATTGCTCATTCCCCACTAGAAAAATCATCCACTGTGGGATAATTTCACCTGGACATTACATAAGACACAGAAGAATCAGCCCACACACATAAGGGAGTTAACCATTGTTTTGTGCTTGTGATTTTTTTTCATGTGTACTGTGTTGGAGTATATATTGTAAGTAATGGATGCTTTACTGTGTCATTGCTGTATATTAATTCCAAATTATTCCTATCTAGGTGAACATTTCAGTTTTAATTTTTGCTGTTTTCTTAATTTTTTAAAAGACATTTTATTCAGCAAGGACACGTTGATCAATAATGATAGTCACATTGATCAAAAGTGACAGTAAATACTTCCACATTGTTAAAAAAAATCTCTATATAAGATATTTAAGATAAGATATAAGAATATTAGCATATTAGAATGATTTATGAAGTATCATGTGACACTGAAGACTGGAGTAACGGTTGCTAAAAATTCAGCTTTACCATCACAGGAATAAATTATATTTTAAAATATATAAAAACAAAAAACAGTTACTTTAAATTGCAATAATATGTCACAATATTACTGTTTTTTTTATTAAATAAATGCAGTCTTGCTTAGCATTAAAAAGTGGGGCTGTGTGTTTTCCCACTAGTCACAATTGTAACCACTTTTATGTATACATGCCTTGTGAGCAAGATTTAAATGAGCAATGTCTTTTAAACTTTATATGTTTCAATGGTATCCTTTTGCTGACATATGTTTAATACTTCACTATGGAATGATTTTGTGCTATACCATGTGTATGTATGATGATAGGTGAAATACAGGTCTCACTGGCGTGTGGATCCCACTGAAGGGGAAATTCCTCCAGAGCAGAGTTTGGAATTGAAGTTGATAGCCCACCAGAATGACACCGTGCCCTTCCAGGATGAGCTGTTACGGGAAATCCAGAAGGGCCAGACCTTTAACATTCCTGTATCGGCCAAAGGAAAGGGCACCACCATAGTCACTGACCGACCCTTTGCTCCTAGCCTGAATTTGGGAACTCACTTCAGGTAAAACAACCAATCACATGCAGATGTCTTTGAGTTTAACAAAAACGTGTCCGCTGTTCACAAAACTTCATGATTGTTCTGATCTTCCAGTTCCGGCCATGTCAGTATGCCTTCAGAATCACCAACCGAGGACGTCGCACTCACCAAATATTATGGACCACAGAGGGGTTTCCACAGTTTCCTAATAGAGATCCTTTGTCACCTAACAAGCCTAGGAACAAGAAAAGCAAGAGTGTACAAACTTCATTTCAAGAAGGCCCAGTTTTCAGCTTATCCCCTACACGTTTATCACTTCCTCCTGGCCATTCAGCTGATATGCTGCTTGAGGGCTCCTCTGACGTTCCCAAGGTATCTATATCAGAACTTTTTCTTATATGCATCAACTATTAATAATCTCTAACTGATAACTGGACTACATTCTTCACAACAATTTTAAATATGTTAGCCAACAGTGGTTCTGACACAATCGGCTGAAGATTGAATACTACAGTGATGAAGGTCCTGAAAGCCACACTTAATCCTCTTTTAGTGGAGATGCACGTAGCTGTGTATTGACATCCTATCTAGAGCATTACAGAGATGCATGCCTCCTTGAGTCCTTATTGATTTAATGGTAAATTAGAGATGAGAGAAGGTGAGAAGTGAATATAGACCTGCCCTGCTGCATCCCACGCCGAGCTGCTGCATTGCATAGCCACCAGTCGGTTGGCTGTCAGTGTGCCGGCACTCAGGTATCATAGAGAAGGGCTCTGTTTTAGTGCATTTCTGACAAGGCTGAGCAGGCTTTTTAAAAATGATGATTCTCATCCATTCATAAATTGAGAATACGAAAAGGATCTCTTTTGTGTATATGATGTGTTTTTTAAATGTGTGTGTTTATGAATTGCAGGTGGTTACAGAGAAACTGTTATGCTATGCTGTTGTCGGGCGTCAGTATGTGAGAGAGTGCATCATGACTGCAGACGTCACATGCCAATTTGTCTCCCCAGCAGTAGACATCTCCTCCCAACAAATCAACTTCTATGTGGAAAAGGTTCGCAAAAACCTCTCTTTAACATCGTGTTATTATAGTTTAGAAATTTTAATTTAGTTTATTTTCTAGTTTATTTAGTTTCTTAGGGGTGCCAAAGTTAATCTGCTAAGTGGTGTCAGAAATGCTTAATGCTCTGAAATTTCTCGGGTTTCAACTTTTGTATTAAATTAATTTGTGTCTATTTTTATTTTATTTTATATATTATATTATTAATTTTATATATTAAAGGGATAGTTCACCCCAGAATGAAAATGTCAACATTGTTAACATTTATTGTCTTTCCAAACCTGTATGACGTTTTTTTTACCTTCTGTGGAAAGAAGATATTCTGAGAAATGTTTTTTTCTGGTCACCAAAACCATTTCAAACATTCTTCAAAATATCTTCTTTTATTTTCTGCAGAAGAAAGTAATATAGGTTTGGAATGACATGAGAGTGAATAAATGACAAAATTTTCATTTTTGGGTGAATTATCCCTTTAATTACTCCTTTTGTTATTAATGTATTTTGTGTGTGTATGTTAAATGTCAGGTCCATTATCTGTGTCGCAGCTCAGTGTCTGTACATGTACCCTTTTATCAAATGTCCTTCCACTTTTTATGAAGTACGAGATGCTTTCCTTACTGCTGAAAAATATGTTTTGCAACATGCAGTGTGTGGTTAAATTGAGGCAATTAACTGCTCCCTTGTCCAGGAATTAAGCCTAATTTATGAATGGTACAGAAGAGATATCTATCATCTGTTCATCCAGTCAATCAATTTTGATTCATTTGTAAGTCACTGGACTGCATAAAGACAAGACTGAGGAATAGGCAAATGTCATGGTCTATTGAAATTGAAAATAGATTGCTGCCCCTAATATTGACAGTAAAGACCATGCAGTTGTTATGCCGACTCACTCAAATGAGCCGTCCAAATTTACTTCTCATTGGCAAAATGATTGTAAGTGAGCTGAGATGGCAAATTCATTTTAACCCCAGCCCACAGCTCAGCATTGGCATCTCAGGTCCTCTACGTTTTTTTTTTTATTTTTTAAAAGCTGTAGAATAAGCACAGTGAGCTCAGGGGGAACCATCATTATGATGAAAATTATTTTCTGTCTGCCTTATTTCACTTTTATTGTCTCTCTTTCAACAGACACACACCTTTTCACACACAACACCATCCCCCTTGTCAGATTCCTGTTCTCTCCCATTTTTGCTGCAGCCATACATATTTTCAAACACTTCTTATGTCTTCTGACAGATACTTTCAGGCGCCTTGCAGGTCTGCGTCTTAGAACTAAAAATGCAGATTTATTTCAGTGGTATTCTTTTTATCTGATTCTGTCCCATTCGTCTGTGTTTTGACAGTCCTTGCTGCTAGATTTACTGAATGCTCCTTTAGTAGAGCTTGGAGGAATAAAGCAATTAAAGAGAGCGAGTAGGGAATGGAGAGAGAGAGGTGAGAGGAAAGTGGAGGAAGAGGGAAACCAAGAAAGTAGGGGAGAATGAAATTCGCCTTTTAAGTATTGACAGTAAAATTGCACAAATGACTGATATTTGTGCTTGAAAATTATATTGTGTCTAATAGCATTAATATTAGCTGGTCTCAATATTACTTCCTCAGCACATGCTACTGTAGTTTCAGAAATTCGCAGTCTGAACGGAGACACATTTTCAGTCCCTATGTAAGATTATACAGTACTTTGTATGGAAGATTGTACGGTATGGTAGACAGTAGATTTTGTGCACACACACACACACACACACACACACACACACACTAATCCTGTAGTATATTGTGTTTTATTGGTTTAGCTTTATATGTTGTTTATCTTACTCACAGGCTCCAGATGTGTCTCTGGTTCCATTGTATCAGAGGCTGGTTCTCAAGAGCGTGTCCTCCTTGAACCTCTCCATGGAACTGACCCCGCATGAGCCTTTTGGATTGTGTGATTATGATAGGGATGAACTGTATACAACCTCAAAGGTAAACAGGTTGAGTTTAGTTGCAGTTTATTTACCAGTAATGGCAGTGTAATTAATGGGACTCATTAATTATTTCTTCCAAAAAGCAAAATAAAAATATTAAAATGCCATTATCTTATTGTTGCACATCTATGCATGCAAGTATGCAGGTAAGATTTGTAGAGGTAATCTAAATTTTTGGTCTTTCAGGCTAAGTCTAGTTCTTCTCTTTCTCTAGAGTCTGGTGCTGGCTGTTAGAGCTCAAAAAGAGCTATGGGTGCGTTTCAACCCCATGTATTGACAGGACCGCATCACCCGTGTGGTTGAGGATGTGCTGGAGTTCTGCTACCATGGCCACCCTCAGCAGGACAGGGTAATGCTGTGGGGTGAGGTCCACTTCCCTAATCTCAAGTTCTCAAGCACCACACTGGACTTTGGCTGCATTCTCAACAACACAAAATCTCGCCACAAGCTCACCATGACCAACTGCAGCCCACTCTGCGTTTCCTACCGTTGGGCCTTCTTGGTAGACTGACAGCAATGCCATATTCGGTAGGACAATACATTGATTTGAGGTTCAAATTATAAATCTAACCTTAAAGGATAGTTAATCCAGAAATGAAAATATGTCATAATATACACACCTTACTGACTTACTTTCTTCTTTGGAACACAAAAGAAGATATTTTGAAGAATGTTTAAACTGTTTGTCCATACTGTTGTCCATACAATTATTAGACCCCAATGACTTTCATTGTATGGGCATAAATCACTGGGACATTTTTCAAAATTTTGTCTAAATACAAAGTGTATCTAGTTTGTAGTTCTTTAAGCATAAGCTAAAATGGTTAGGATCACAGGGGCACCTCTCCACAGAGTAAACTTGGCTGTGCTGTGCTTTAATTCCATGCTAGTGTATTTTTAATGTAGCCTGTCGCAGGAAAGGGGACAGACCGTATGGACTTAAGCTGATATTTAGCAGTTTAAAGGCTGCATAAATTACTTCTTGAGAGAAATGTTCAAGGAATATTGATTTTCTGTTGACAAACAACAACAACAAAAATAAATAAATAAATTGGGGGGAATTAAATGACTCCCAAAAAAGCCCCAAAAGATTAAGCAATCAATGCTTTAATTCAGCACTCAGCTGTTAAAGACGGACAGATGTCCAGTCAAGCCTTCCAAGCCCCTTGAGGAAATGCAGTAACTGACTATAACTGAATAAATGGGTAATGATGTATGGCAGCTCACACTTTGCTGATGGAAGTGAGTAGTGGAGAAGCATGTGATTAAATAATGGGTCATCAGCATTTACAGTCTCTGTGGTGTTCAAATGCAGCACCTTACAATAACAGTCAACATTTGATCTCTGTGTTCTCAAATAGAGAATTCAGTGCCATGTAGTGGAGCAATTATAGAAACTGAGTAAGTGTTTAGATTACAACCAATGTTTAATTTAAATTAAAATGTAAATATTTAAATATCAAATATTAAAAATGTTTACTAATTTAATATATTTTTACTTCATTTCTATAGTCATATGTTTTTTTTTGATGAAGATATAATTTAAATTTGAGTGTGTTTTTGTGAAGAGCAGGGGTCACCAAACTCGGTCCTGGAGGGCCGGAGTCCTGCAGAGTTTTGCGCCAACCCTAATCAAACACACCTGAACCAGCTAATCAAGGTCTTAGGTATACTTGAAACTTCCAGCCAGGTGTGTTGAGGCAAGTTGGAGCTAAATTCTGCTAACCCTCCAGGACAGAGTTTGGTGACCCCTGGCGAAGATTATTCAGAATGAGCCTTACACATTCTGGCTAGTCAACCCAATGTCATGAGAAAACGTATTTAACGAGGTGACAATTTCACAAGTACAATGTGACTCGTATGGTAATGTTCCCTGTTACCATGAAGGTCCACCCCTAAACCTAACTGTCGGTGTGGTGTAAGCAGATCGCACGAAAATTCATAAAAAATTAGCCACCAGTTCGCCAAAATGTGTTAGACTAGCATGTCAGTTTCACATGTGAATTTACATAATTTTGTAAATATGTGGTTAATCTTAAATATATAGGGTGCGCATGTGTGAATTCAGTTTACTGGTGTTCATTCACTGTTCAGATTCAGCTCACACTGTTTAAGTGGGACAATCCTTGACATTGCTCATTCTGATTGCATTATTTGAAATAATCAAATAATGCAATGGGAAACAATAATGTCAAGACATTGTTAGTGTTAATATCTTGCAGTTAAAATTTTTCCAATTGTATTTTTGTTATATTTGACAGTATGTTATGTTTTAATTAAAGGGGTCATATGACATTGCTAAAAAGAACATTATGTTGTGTATTTGGTGTAATGCAATGTGTTTATGCAGTTTAAGGTTCAAAAAACACATTATTTTCCACATACTGTACATTATTGTTTCTCCTCTATGCCCCGCCTTTCTGAAACGCGTCGATTTTTACAAAGCTTATCGGTCTGAAAAGCAAGGTGTACGCTGATTGGCCAGCTATCCAGTGCATTGTGATTGGCCGAATACCTCAAGCGTGTG
>NW_015555715.1:3606384-3615216 GCF_001515605.1 Sinocyclocheilus anshuiensis
CGTACCATATTGTGATGCCGTCCGTGTACCGGCGCGATGAGACAACACTAATAAAACCTATTACAAACGAGGCATTTGTTGCATCCAGTGGGGACATAATTATGGATTATAATGACTTATACTGTCGCTTTCACAACGAAACACACAGCGTCTCTACGACATGGCGGCGGCAGCAACAACAATACTACAGCGAGAATAAAAGTTACGCCTTCTTTCTTTGCGTGAACATTTGGGCGGTGTTATGCAAATCTTCCCACACAGTGATGTAGACATGTGGGGGTGTGTTTAAATGAGGCATTTTAAAAGAGGGCGTGGACAAGTCTTAACTTTTATAAAGAATATCTCTTTGGGTTTGAGACTTTAGTCTTTGCAGCTTTAGGGATCTTATCTATGCACGAACAGCTTGTAACACTCCAAAGAGAAAACAAAATTTGAAATTGCATCATATGACCCCTTTAAAACCATTTCCTTATTGCAATCATACGCGTTTATGTCTTGTCTCATATGCCGATATATATAACACCCTCTCAGCTTTACACACATGCTTATGGTTTCCTGTTTAAGAAATAAAAATTGTTTGCACAAAGCTTTATTTTAAATCTCAGCTGTCGATAACTTTGGGTTGAGTTTTTATAGTTTTAAATCGTTGTTTAGTGGCTGCCATGTCCTGCGTCGGATTAATCGATATAGCCTCCATGGGGCTACAGTGCAAGCCAGTGAAGATTAATCACTTTCTGCACTGCTATTCGCTTCCCACCTCCTGCATGATCCATTAAGACTATGACCTTTTCTATCAATATCACAGGGGCTTCAGCATGCATTGTCCAGCCTGCTAATTAAAAGCCTATCAGTAAATAAAACCTAGAGCGAAGCTGGTATTGCAACATTTCTTTGATCCATTTGGGCTCCCGACACATAGCGGATTTCTTGTTGATGGACAGATTTTTTCATGGTGTCTGTGGCAGATATGATACTGATTACTTTTTCCTTCTTTTCTGGTAGTTTTTTGATGAGACGAGTCAAGGGATTGACAGAGACGCTGGGGGGAAAAGGAAGGAGAGCGGAGAGGCGCAGTGGGAGCTGTTAGAGCAGAGAGAAGCTGACGGCAAGATGGACCCAAACAGGTCTGAGAAGAGCTTCTGTGTGAGACTAGAGGCTGACAACTCCCTGATGCCTTTCTAATAATAAGCAGGAATTATGAGGATACATATAAAGTGGGATGTTTACTCGGATCTCATCATGTTAGCAGACCTTTGAGTATTACCTCACCTCCTCACTGGTTCTCCAAGTTGATAATGAGAGCATGAAACGTAGCCTCCTACAAAATCGTTAGATTACTCGAGCACCCATCACGTATACACTCATATCAAGGAAGGCAGGTAAATGTGTGGCGTTATCTGTACGCTTGTTGAGCGTAGCGAGCATCTCTGGCAGCACATGTCTCTTGAGAGACTTCAGCCTTTGAGAACACCTGCACCAGACTTCCCTTCACTGCATTAGTATCTAAAACACTCTCTACACTGTCATTTGTTCTGTGCTCTCAGCCTGGTTCACAGAGATGTTGGTTGGAGCTACTTGTTCACATACACATATTAAAACAAACAGCATTCAGATGGATTTTAGAGGAATACATTTTTTTTCTAGATATGGCTGGTGTTTTCAATTTCCAAGGGTCCTGTGGAGCTTATTCATTATCTGTACTACCTGCCCAGTTTCAATACAACTTTCCATCTGAATAGTATTTACTAGATTTTTGATTTGCTTTTTTGCCAAAAGGGAAATATTATGACACTGATTCCGTCAAAGCTTATTCTGAGTGAGTGTGGCTCTTATTATATTCTTTTCCCTTTCTTTAAAGGCTGAGACTTCCCATTTGAACATTTCTTCTGATAAATTACATCCATTCAATTATTTAATGCTTTCTGTAATTAATGGCCATCTCGACAGACCCAATTTGTTTTCCGTCTGACCCTTTAGGCAGAACTAATATGTGAAGTAAGAAATGGAGATCTGATGACTGTTGAAAACCCCTAATAATGTGTCATTGTTTTATGTTTTTGCAGGGAGGCTGACATAATCATACCTCAATTGGAAGAGAATGAATTGCATCATGGTAACTCCAACAGACAGGAGCAGAATAGGAAATGCTCAACACAAAGGCCATTGAGCACAGAGCTGGGAAGCAAACCCATCAGTCTCACAGCCAATGGGCATCCGAGTGTGGGTGTGAAAGAGGTTGGTATAACCTTGCATCTGTCCCTTTATGATGACATAGGCTGCTTCTGAAAGCATAGGCATGACTTTGCAGGCAGTGTTTGCGCACAAAGGCATCTCCCAAAACTGATTTAGGACAGACTTCTAAAGTAGCATAATAGTTTAGTGATCTACAACAAAATGGAAAATGAAAACTTTAGTGCTAAGTTAATAATTAATTACTACAAAACTAATTTCTAAATAGGTCAAAAACAAACATTTACACACAAACTGACCACTAACTGCAACTTTCAGACCCCATTTTTATTTTTTAACTCAACTGTCACAGAATCAATTGCACAGGATAGTGGGATATCTACGCTGCCTTCAGAAATTGGTCATGTAGCGTCTGGACCAATCAACACACAATATATATTTTGTTAGCTATATTTAACAAATACTCTGTAACACCCCTCAGTTAACAAGCCATATGAAAGTATATATCTACAGCGGATCTAAATATGTATAATTAATTATAACGAGTTATGATTAATTATTCATATTTCCCCATGAGCTGATTCGCTACAGTCAAATGAAGGTAGCTCAGTAGACAGGATGTGGCACAATGACTGGATTCAGACATGCCTTGTTGCCTTACATCCAAATGATGCCTGAAGAGGCAGAATTTTTCAGCTTTCGGACGCAGTAATATTCTGTAAACGTTTTAATACAGTTTGAATTGCCTCTTTTTCATGCAATACAATTATACTCATCTATTTCGTAGGTGTTTGATATCTCATCACCATATGGGGAACTACATCCTGGTGACCTTCTCGTTTCTTGGCCATGCTGACATCAGCACACATGTGTTGGCATTGTGTGAGGTGGAAGGAGGGCCCAATAGGATAATTTCAGCAGTGGTATGTATAAATGGAAAAAAAAATCTGTTTTGTTTCTTATAATCACAGTTGTTTGACCATGTGGCGGAAATAGAGATCACGCTGAAAAACACAGGGAAAGTTGGCTTTGATTACTCCAACTGGAGAACAAGGACTCTTTGCAGAGCAACCCTTGCCTGGTCAGCCTCTCATCGTCCCCAGCAAGGTGAGATGTTCTTCATGTTTCAATACCCTGATGACTTTTTATCCATTGCGTATCAAATTTGTTGCCCAAGTGTATCAAGTGTCATGGTTGTGTTTCTCTTGAAGGGTCACCTAGAGCCGTATGCAGAAATGAGGCTCAGTGTATATTACCTCCCAGGGATCCCAGAAGTCTTTCAAAAGACCTTTCAGTTGCAAGTGGCCTTCTATGTGGCAGAGAACATCACAGTAAGAGGAGAGGGTATTTTCCCTCGACTGTGTCTGGAGTGGACCTGCCTAGAGAGCTGAGTAAGTTACTGTCCACAGTTTTCACAAAAATATTAAGCAGCACAACAGTTTTCTACATTGATAATGAGAAATGATTATTGAGTAGCAAATCAACATATTAGAATGATTTCTGCAGGATCATGAGACACTGAAGACTAAGTTAAGTTAAGTTAAGTTAAGTTAAGTTAACAACTTTATTAATCCCACAAGGGGCAATTAAAGTAGGGTAGTAGCATCACACAACAACTTAATACAAACATAAGATATTACCTAGACAATACAAAGAAATAAATAAATAAAAACACAACCCAACATGCTTCATAATAAATTCCATACAAAAAAAAAAGGAACAGACTTATAAGCACCTTGAATCGGACCATAACACCTGTCGAAAATCTTGTCCGCACGCGTTGCACATGAGACATACTGATGGTATCCTTTCAAAACATTGTCCCCGACTGAAGTAATGGCTGCTGAAAATTCAGCTTTACCATCACAGGAGACAATTACATTTTTAAAATATTAAAATAGAAAATTGTAATTTATTATTTTAAATAGTAATAATATTTCATAATATTACTAGTGTAAAACTTGGTAGTGTAAAAATCTGAACAATCCTTAAAGTATTCAACTTTGTGCTATAAGCATTAATTATACCTCAGATTGCATGGCTTGTTGAGGACAGGTGTGCTTTTGGGGAATGTTCACACAAAATGTGTTTTTGATTGCACTTGCACTGCTTTTTAATTATTGTTTGGTGTAGCTGTATTTGCACCTTGTCTCACAGCTTTTTTTAGCGTCTTGCACCTGAGCATCAAGTATTAAGATGTGTTTTTAAGAAGTTCAACTTTTGACACACAGCACAGCTAATCAGTGCCATTTTCAAAGCAGTGGACCAATCAGAAGAAATCAGGCGGGGCAAGCATCATAAGCGTGTTTACAGTTGCAACTGAATATAATTTGTTGGCAACATGTCAGAAAAGGCCCTTGGTTATAGAATGGGTGATTTTTGTAACTTTCAATTAGCTGTTTGGCTGTTTCTAAAACATTCTGATATCTGTTTACCGGAGCACATCTCAAGATGCTTCTCATTTGGTCAATCCTTTGGCTGATCCCAACTCCAAGATTTTTAAGACTTACAAAAAAAGTATAGCCCTTAAGTGACTGGCCAAGTCAGACACCGTATGTCTTCATATGATCTAATTAATCGAATCTTATAAATGAATTAGCCATTCCAACAGCTCTTCACAAAATTATTGAACACATTGAGAAGTTCAGACAGGATGTTTTAAATTCCTGAATATGATCCAACTTTCACTCTCATCAAATACACTTGAAAGGAGTCCAGACCTTCGTCCTGGTTCACCTAACCTTTAATCAAACACAGCTGAACGGTGCCAGATTGCAGACAGACGTAATGGACTTGACCTTGAACTAGCTCACACTCTGCGGCTAGAACTGTTCAAATCCTTTTTCCTCTCTGATCTGCAGCCAACCTGAAGGAGTGCTATTTATCTCAGAAACAAGCAGTTTGCTCTTAGTGGGAACTGAGGTCTTGTGGTTATAGAGCAAATGGTGCAACTATTACTAAGGAAAGGAATGCTGTGTTGCTCTCTGATTACCTATTGATCGGATTCTTTGCAGTTTGTAGTAAAGAGCGAAGAAATTGCAGGCTTTGTTGCTTAAGAGATGTTTTTACATTATAAGGTCAATATTTCGACAACAAGGCCTATAAAAAGAGATTGTTGAATCAGTAATAGCAAGCAGTAAGTAGACTCAGATTAAATAGATTTGAACTAAAATACATGGCTGTTGTACTCAGATCTCAAACAAATCTGTGAACAAATCTCATCTGAATAAGGCATTCAGAAGAGGCTATGAAACCTTATGAAGGTGTTTTCTGTTTTCTGGCTAGATGAGGAGATATATGGTTCTTTGCTAAAGGAGGCAAAAGACTCAGTGGAGAATGAAAAATCAAGGGAGGGGGTGTTGAGCAGGCTTGTCACAGCAAAGGAGGAGATGCCACCTGAAGACGACTACATTCCTACTGTGAGTCTGTCTGTGATAAATGCATGCTGTGTCTTCCTCTTCCTAGTGTGCTGTAATCCATCAAACTCCAATGAGAATAGCCATTATTGCAGCTTTGTAAATACATTTTTGTGTTTTCTATAATATATGCCATAGTATGATGCCCTGCTGCAGATGGAGTTAGAACGGCTCCTTGTAAAGGAAAATGCCATGGCTGTACAGAAACAACACCAACTCACAGATCAAAGAGGATCTGGGTCCACTAACAATTGGATCAAGAAGCTGTGCAAGTAAGTCCATTGATGTATATACCTTTAATTTTTACAAGAAATCAAAGCATGTGTCTGATGGAATTCTCTTTAGGTTAAGCTTGCCTGAGTACACACTGGACTTTGGCTGTGTCATCAATGGCAGCATTGTGACCCACATTGTATCTCTCAGAGCTGACAGGAGCTCACTGGCAGGCACAGGTTGGTCCTTTCCACAGAATTGTCAGTAGATTTAAAACAGTCAGAGATGATTGTTCTGGACAGCATCAATTTCAGCAACAGATCCTGTTCAAATATGGTGTCAATCTTTGTGATGTGTTTAGGTTGTTTACAAAGCTTGTGGTTTGGTGTAAAGTTGAGCTTCTTCTCTTAATGTCATTATCTCAGTATGAATAATTTGACATTTCATTCTGCATAGCTTTATTCACTGTATTGATATAAATTTTTATTCAGCTCAGGGTTTAGTACAGAATTGGACAAGGTGCAGAATTTGCCTTTCTGTGAGACAGAGACGTTTGAGGTGAAGTTTGATGCCTGTGGGGCCAATCTGGGAAAGATCGATGCAGTTATGCCCATAGAGGTTTGGTGAAAACGACATTAAATATCTGAGACAAAGATGAAATATTGACTTTTTGTGCCTTTTGAGACTACAAACATCCATCATCATAAACATTCACAAATCTCATAGACTTATACTTAATAAGAAATAATTAAGATTCTGCACAGTTTCTAGGTTTTTAAGCAAAATTGTGACATCTTAAAATTGATCTTGAATTCAACTCATTATAATGTTTATATAATTTGTAATAAAAAAATCTTTATTAAATCAGAAAAGTGCAAAATCAGCATTTTATCAATGAATTATTTCAGAACTGATGTTTGCATTGTTTGTACAGTATATATCCATTATATGGGGGTGGGGGTCAAAGAAATTAATACTTTTATTAAGCAAGAATGAATTAACTTTAGTGAAGACATTTATAATGTTACAAAAGATTTATATTTCAAATAAATGTTGTTCTTTTGGCATTTTCTGTTCATCAAAAAAATCCTGAAAAAAACATTTTCCACAAATTATTAAGCAGCAACTGTTTCCAGCATTGATAATAATAAGAAATGTTTCCTGAGCAGCAAATCCGCATATTATAAGGATTTCTGAAGGATCATGAGACACTGAAGACTGGAGTAATGGCTGCTGAAAATTCACAAAAATAAATGACATGCATTACAAATGATCGATATTACAGATATTTTAAAATAGCAAACAGTTACTTTAAAATGTATCATTATTTCAACATTTATTAATATTGTTTTTGATCAAATAAATTCAGACTTGGTGAGAATAAGAGACTTCTTAAAAAGCATTAAAAAATCTTACCAATCCCAAACTGTTGAATGGTAATGTAATAATTATGAATGAGACATTTCTAATGTCAAAGTTTCAAGATTAAATCTAGCTATATTTTATCTATATACAATTTATATTTGATATAAATAAAATACTAACACAAATCAGTTTACTATGTTGAATTTGATTCATTAAACTATGACGAAGGCACTGTAGTTCTATTGGGAGTCATAGTAACATGACTGAGTTATGAATGATTCCAGTATATTGTGTTGCCTGCAGTCAATCTGTATATCTTTAGGCCTGGTGGTTTTCCTTCTGATGTGTGTTCTTCAGAGGGTGTACAGTCAGAGATTAGTTATAACAGTGGCTCAGAGCACTCAGAAGATCTTGCTGCTGGCCCAAGGTCAGGGACAAGAGCCTCAGCTGAAGTTTTCCTCTTCAGAACTAGATTTTGGGTCCATCCTGCCCTACAGTGAAGGGAAGGTGGCTGAGGTGGTTGTTCGCAACCCTTGCCCCTTCCCTTTAGAGTTTTACTCTCGGGATTTCGACAAGCAGTACCTAGAAGAGGAAGAGGTGAGCTTAATAGGTTCATAGGGTTTTTCCTGTTTTGTTAGTTTTTTTTTCTTTAATATCTATTTTTTCTCTTAGATAGTAATGAGATCACATACTGTCAATATGAAAGTTTCAACATGAAAATTTCTAATCTGAACTAACATTTCTCCTCCATTATTTCAGACCAAATTATCTGAGCGATATTTCAGCATTTGCCTCATTTACTGTGTACTGTGTATATTTTCAGTTCTCCCAGGGAATCTTATTTCTCAACAGTGACAAATGACAAATATGTGTTTGGTTCAGTGTAGTGTTGGACACTGTCATTCCCATTGTATATTCATCCTCTTCCATTGTTTCTTTGTGTTCTGCTTCTCAGATCTTGCGAATGTTAAAAGGATATGATGCTCAAAATGTGTTACTTCTACCTCCCCGTGCCCCTGGCGAGACTCTGCTCCCAGAACTGTTGGAATTCTACAAAGAGCAGAGCTCACAGGAACCCGAACAGGGTACCGTATACAGCAACAGAGACGGTCTATATCAAGGGTTTTCCATTTTTTCAGAGTCCCAAATCTGAAAATTAAATATTTATTTAAATGTGTTTATTATAGTTTATTTATTTAGTTTAATTAAATTATTATTATTTTTTTTTAAATGTCTCTTTATTTTTATTTTTTTCCATGGATCCCACTTTGAAAAACCCTGGTCTATATGATTAGAAATTATCTCAAAGGCACATTTTTAAATAAACAAAAGCTTTTAAAGGATGTTTGCTTGTGTTCTGCTACGTGTCAAACTGCTTTTTTAGCCTTTTTTTTTACTTTTTAGCTACACAGAACACTTCTGACATAGTACATGATCACAGGTTTTGCCTTTTGGCAAGATTTTTAAAGATTTGTACAATTTTTAAAGGGGTCATATGATGCGATTTCAATGTTTCCTTACTCTCTGGAGTGTTACAAGCTCTGTTATAGCTCTGCATAAAGAAGATCTGTAAAGTTGCAAAGACTAAAGTCTCAAATCCAAAGAGATGTTCTTTATAAAAGTTAAGAGTCAACCACGCCTACCTAAA
>NW_015555715.1:3615368-3633215 GCF_001515605.1 Sinocyclocheilus anshuiensis
CGCTGTGTTTCGTTGTGAAAGCGAAACTACTTTGTTTGGCCTTCCAAAAGAGGACGATATCCGCTTCGTCATGCCTAGAGCTGATCGTTGCTGGTCTTTGAGGAAATACATCAACTTTGCGCTGTGGATTGCCGGATCGGCTTTCACCGCGGACGAAGCGTAGTCCAGCCCGGGGTCGTTACATGTGGTTGCCGCAAGCCCGCTGGCCACTCCTTCGTCGAATCCACCTGCGGCGCCGTTCTCAAGCCCGCCGACCGCCGCTCACTCTAGCCCGCTATGTGTTTCGTTGTGAAAGCAAAACTACTTTGTTTGGCCTTCCAAAAGAGGACATGGGAATTCGGCCAATCGCAACGCACTAGATAGCTAGCCAATTAGCGCACACCTCGCATTTCAGACCGATGAGCTTTGTAAAAATCGACGCGTTTCAGAAAGGCGGGGCATAGAGGAGAAACAATAATGTACAGTATGTGGAAAATAATGTGTTTTTTTAACCTTAAACCGCATAAACACATTTCATTACACCAAATACACAAAATATTGTTCTTTTTAGCAACATCATATGACCCCTTTAAATCTAATAGATACCTGTTTTTAAGATTCTGGGGAGGGTCTTGAAGATGAAGTAAGGGGGAGACAGCTGCACCATCTGAGGGTGAAACACTCAGTATGGTTCAGCCTAGGGCAACAGTAATTTGCGTGATGAGATTGGTATTATAATTGAGTACATAAATGAGAGTACATGTGTCTTCTCCTCACAGGCCAGACTAAAGACAACATCAGCACTGGCACTGCAGTGGGGGATCTGGAATACGACCCTGTGTCTAGAGTTGTCGCATGTCACATGGGCATTGATTTTTCACCAGAAGGCAAGGCTGCCCTAAATCGCCGGGGCATTGCCACTGTTGTTCATGGTGCCCCTCTGCCAGGTAAGATTTTATTGAATTATCCATGTATGCTGTTTGTTCTGTTGGAAAATGATAAATGATAAATATTTTCTGTATATGATTTTCAAAGCACAACATTTTTGTACCTCCACTTGTTTGCTCTGATGCAAATGTAAGCATCTATGTGCAGGTAAAACAAAGACAGCAGCTACTCTGGCTAAGCACTATAGGGCAGCGTGTCTCAGTGTAGATGAGGTGGTGCAGGAGGCTGTGGCATCAGGGAACAGCTCTGCAACCTTGAGGGCAAGGGAACTATGTGCCAAGGCTGCTGTGGTGCATGCTCAGAAGGAAGTGGATGAGGCAGAGGCAGATATGGTGACCACTGTTGGTCAAGGTGCTAGTGTTCTTAGTGTTGAGCTACTTGCCAAACACACAACGGAGGGCAGCCTGACCAGTGATGCTAAAGTCCCCCCGTCATCTGCCTCAACCCGCAACAAAACAAACATCACAGGCCATTCACAGAAGAATAACAGCTCTGGTCCTGCTGCTTCAGTGGTAACACACATTTAAAATTCTTTACACTTAGTCATGTAAATATCAGAAGAAACATTTATAGTTTAGTTATAGTTATATTATTTGGTTCATGTTGTCCTGTAAAACTATCAAAACATCATTAAAACAATATAATTTTACATGTGATTATTATCAAAAGTTTGGGGTCAGTACGATATTTATAGTTAAAAATTATATACATTTTAAACAAATGATGTTCTTTTGAACTTTCTGTTCATTAAAGAATCCTGAAAAAAAAATGTATGACAGTTTCCAAAAAAAATAAAAAATTAAGCAGCATAACTGTATTTAGCATTGATAAGATTTTTTTCCTTGAGCACCAAATCAGGTTTTTGATGATTAATGAAGGATTATGTGACACTATAAAGTAATGGGTGCTGAAAATTTAGGTAAATTACAGAACATTTGAAAATACATTGAAATATAAAAGATTTAAATTAGAAAAGAGTCATTTAAATTGTAATAATCTTTCTCAATATTATTGATTTTGCTGTTTTTTTCAATACAGTAAATGAATGAAGTGTTGGTAAACATAAGTGTTTCAAAAACTTAAAAAATCTTACAGACCCCAAATGTTTGAATGGTAGTGTATTTGTATATATACTACTGTTTATTAATGTGTATAATTAATGTGTGTGTGTGCGTGTGCGTGTGCGGTTGAGTGTCAGGTTCTCAGGTTTAACTTATCTCAGGTAAATTTATATAATTTATAATTTATATAAATTTATCTCAGGTTTAAGTTTATTAAACATGAACTTCAAATACATTTTGTTAGATTTATGCTTAAAACAAGAAATAACTTACCATTACCAACAGGATAAGACAAATATATTTATTTCAGGATGTATACTCTAAAAACAAGTCTTAATATCTTAAGTCTAAGTATATTTTTATATGCTTCTAAATTTATTTTGTTCTAAGCATGTTTGAATATT
The DNA here is from genome assembly GCF_001515605.1 of Sinocyclocheilus anshuiensis. Classification (NCBI taxonomy): domain Eukaryota; kingdom Metazoa; phylum Chordata; class Actinopteri; order Cypriniformes; family Cyprinidae; genus Sinocyclocheilus; species Sinocyclocheilus anshuiensis. Next base: position 3,617,761 of record NW_015555715.1, read on the forward strand.
TTAACTTAAAATAAGACTAAATGAAGAAAATTACTTGCAGTGTGTCGTGTGAATGAGATTTAAATGAGAAGACAGAAAATAGTAATGACAGCAAATATTCAACAAGTTCTTCACACTCAATTTTATTAAAAGAAAACTACAGGTAAGAATGAGTTTTTTTAAATTAAAATTGGATTCCTTGGATTGGATTCCTTGGAGATGACACCTAGTGAGGACTGGGATACAAAACCAGAACATGAAGACCCTCTTCCACTTTCTGAGGACCTACAACAGGAGATGGTTGGTTGTGTGTTAGAGTCTGCAATACACAATATGCTTTCCATCAGAAGACTATTCTTGTGAAGCCTAAAGATGTTTCAGATTTTTTTGTTTAAAATGTAGTAACTTGACTGCATGAACTACATGAAGTATTTGACTTCCAATCAAGGAAAAGTGTATAATTTATGTACCACAAACAGAATCAAATGTAATTACTTTAAAAAATAGATTTTCCTGGCTGGTTGGCATTGTCCATTTATGCTTGAAATCTATATTGAAAACTTTTGCTATATTTTGTTGTTCTTCTTTAACAGTCCAGTGAGAGTGACAGACAGCTACTGGCCCGGTTCCATCTGTACGAACAGAGTCAGCCAGAACTCCAACACATTCTTCAGTTCTGGGACCGAACACAGAGTCTCTTATTGCAGCCCATGGCCTCTGAAGCCCAAGAGACTGGAGACGTAACAAACTGTCCTCCTCCCTCTGCCAAGAAGAGCAAGAGGGAACAAGAGAAGGAGAAAGCTGAGAAGGAAAAGCTGAAAGTGGAGGCAGCAGATATGAAGTCACCAGCTCCCAGTCAGACCCAAGTGTCAACTGATGGTGCCGAGGGCTCAGAAAAGATGGTGGTTCCACAGCCTATCCCCCATATCTGGCTGTCTATAAAAGAGAAGGAACAACTGAGTGGATTCGAGATCATCAGTAGCATGAAACTACCCTCCCATGAGGAGGTAAAGTACTTCGGTTCCTATTTATGTTGGAACAGTTCTTTGTTGCGCAAAGTTTGTATCCATAGAATATCGAGTAAAATTTTTAAATGTTTTTCTCACAGATGTTGGATGTGTTAGGGTTAGGACCTAAAGGTCCACCCATCCCACCACCTATAATATTCTCCATAATCCCATACCCTAAAATGAGATCAGTGCCCAATACACAGCTCTCCAACAGCTGTTTTACTTTTGTGATGCCCACGTCTTGTGAGAATCTGCCAGAGAAGAAAGAAGCAGACTGTAGCGTCTGGACCAATCAGACACACCATTTTTCATTTGATTTAACAAATCAATTATTCATTAGATTAACTAGACTAGTTTAAGTGTTTATGTAGTTAATAAAGTCTTATTTGTATCACACTTGACGTTGTTCATTGTTTGCTCATAACTGGAGTCACTTAATCATGCAGATTTATGCTACAAGCTCATTGTGGAATTGTACAGTAAGAAAGTTATTTCCCTTAACCAGGAAATTAACGTTCTTAGAATTGACAGACAGTTGACCCTGAGAGGTCAGCTAAATATCTACAGCGGATCTAAATATTTATAATTAATTATAACTAGTTATGATTAATTATTCATATTTCCCCATGAGCTGATTCGCAACAAGACCTTAGATCAGAAATCGTTAAGGTACTAAAGTCTTGAAGAAATTCTCTTGTACATATCTAAGGCCTTTTAGTCATTTGTACAGTATGTAACTTAAATATGAACATGTAAAAAGAGTTATATTAAAGATCTAAATTAAAAGCAGTCGACTTGTCTTCCTGCAGGAGGGCATGACGATTACTAACACATCTAATCCTGGCCAGGGTATACCTTCTGAGGAACCCAATCCAGAATACAACTGGGGTAAGGAGGACCCTCACACACATAAACCACATGTACAATCACAAATAAGTAGAACCGTTTCTCTGAAACCTTGTATTTTGTTGTTCTTTTACAGACTCACTCATTTCCGCTGGATTGTACCATCAAATGGAACAATTACTCTAAGGATCAAGTTTTACTCTTCTGTTCTTAGAAATTTTGAACAGACTTTCAGCTTTGAGGTGATGGGGACCAAGTGATGTTATCAACTATACTGTAGAAGAATTTGTGCTTACCCAACTATAAGCAGAGACCCCAAGTGAGAAACATTTAAGTAGGGAAATATATACTTATCAACTACACATGTGGACATGTACTACTTAGTGTCTGTGTGTTTATGTAATAGGATTGTGTTTGCACACTGCAAAAGAAGCCTGCAGCCTGAGAGTGGACTTCAAAAGACTTACATTATCCAGTCAGACCTGTATGAGTTTGGACCTCTGCTATGTGGAAAGACCAGGGACAGGTGCTGGCATGTTGTTCTCTGTGCTAAATGAGCTATTTTGTCATTATTGAGTGTCTTATTTTCTGTTAAAGTTCTTCTATAATAAATGTGCTTGTACATTAGGACTTTATTAATATTAATGACGTTATCCTGACCCAGGTATAAAGAAGCAAAATATCCTGAGAACATGGATACGTTTGTAATTCACAATACATCTAAAATGGAGGCAGAGATCCATTTTTGCTTTCAACATGACACCAAGGCCACCACTTTCCTTCTTGACCCTCCAAATATGACACTGGAACCCACTGAGCGAAAAGTATGCAACTTCATATTTCTTTTTTTTTTTTTTGCAGAATGTAATTTTGGGATTGATTGAGCTGTAAGCCACTTTTTAAATATGTAAAATGTGATTTTAATCATATTTTGTGGTTAAAAATATTACATTTGCTGTATTATCAGTCTAACTAGCCATTTCTTAAATTTGTCAACCACCTTTGTGGTTAACCATGATGTGCCTGATGAAGACCAACTGGCTGAAATGTTGCAATAAATTTTTTTGGAGCTTTAATTTCAGTGTATGGACATGTTCCGTCTTTGTCTTGTGTTTTGAAGTTGTACACATTGAAACGTTTTTTTTTTAGGAACCTTTGTGCCATCTTCAGCCTCAGTCTCACTTTAACACCTAAAAAGGCATTTACTCAAACTCTCTTGTCATTAATGTTTGATATCTTCCTGGCAGCTACTGATGGTGTGGGCATACCCAAATACCCCCAAACGTATAGAGGACAGCTTGATGTGCTGTATCAATGGGAACCCAGAGCCTGTTGTCTTCCACCTCTCCTGTATAAGCGTCAGGCCTGAACTGGAGCTGGACCGCAAGCTGCTCCAGTTTGAAAAAACACCACCATACAGGTCTATTACATTTACTTTAACATATACTGATTTTTTGTTAATTGTTATAATTAATCAGATATATTGCGGGTGAAAAAATCATTTTCATTAATTTTTCATGTTTTGTTTATAGAAAAGAAACCCAGAGTTTATATCGGTGCAATAACACCCTTATGCCAGCTGCTTGGAGACTGAGGGGCCTGGAGATTCTTGGAGATGAATTCAGCGTGTCTCAGAATAAAGGCATCATCATGCCTAATTCTGACTTCAGGCTGCACATGTATTTTATAGCCAAGAACCCTGTCAAACTGAAGAGGGCCATTTGTTTAGAGGTACTGCAGAATGAAAAACAAGCTTTTTGTAATTGAAACATTAGCAGTGTTTACAAATGTGAAGGTTTTTAATGCAGATAAAGAGTAAATGTAATCATAATTGCTGTACAAGTACTGGTATGCATTAGTTTGTGTGCATGTGTCTGATTAGGCATGTGTGTTTACCAGGTGTCAGATGTGGAGAACATTCTTGGTATCGTTCAACATTCAGAGAACATTCAGATTATTGCAGAGGCCTATGATATTGCGGTGGACATAACCATTCTAGAAGGTACTTTACTAAAAACAGCTCTATCATTTACTCACCCTCAGTTTGTTTAAAACCGGTATGACTTTGTTTATTCTGTGTAACAGAGTGACCAATAAAAATTTTCTTTATTCATTTGATGCTGGTTTTGCATTTGTTGTAGATTCTGATGGTTAATTAGACTTTGGAACAATCAAAGTATCAGAAGAGGTCAAGCGGTCTATTAAGTTGGAAAACAAAGGCAAATATAACATAGCCTTTAAGTAAGTTACTATATAGATATTTATATATAGATAGATATTATCTGTTTTCTATTTTAATGAAAAGAAAAACATGAAATATGTCTTTAATATTTCTTCTCCCTCCTTTTGTTAATACTTTTCACTTACAGGTTTACTAGTGGCCACAGAGCCAGGAATGCCAGATCTGAACTCAGTATTCTCCATCACTCCTCAGAAAGGCTCGCTACGCCCCAATAATAAGCCCAGTACATTCTAAAAAATGCTGGGTTGTTTCAACCCAACTTTGGGTCAAATATGGACTAACCCTGGGTTAGTCCATATTTGACCCAAAGTTGGGTTGAAACAACCCAGCATTTTTTAGAGTGTACTGTCCAGATTATTTATCACCACAACAAGGAGATGTCCATTAAAGATAGCCCAATCCTTTGCTGTCAGGTCTTTAATCTTAACAATTACAAGATTCTTTATCATACTTTTTTTTTAAAAAAAAAACCTAAATTGTTTTTTTTTAAGCTTTGGAAGTAAGAAGCCATCAAAAGACAGTTATACTACAAAACCATCCAGTGCCAGTGAATTACGACACACTATGCAGAATGAGATTGGCATGTCAGCACAGGTAAGAAAAGTATTTCTTTATTTACAGTTCTTGATTGAGTGTACAGTAACAATCTAATATGTAATATATTACAAATAATTTTTATATATTTTGTTTTTACAGACACATTTGACATGTGGTGTTTTTTTCATTGTCTCCGTGCTTTGGAGTTCTGGCACCTGGAGCCCAACAAGTAGTTACTGTGGATTGCAAGGCAGAGCATCTAGGTAGTTGGGAGGAATGTCTAGCTATAGACATCACTGATAGAGACCCCTCTGATAACCCAGATGGGATTCCATACAAGCTAATAGCAGAAATTTGTATGCCAGGTTTGTGACTATGAATGATTCCATATAATGTTCTGTGCAGTACGTTCTCTTATTATGTACTTATATATAGTTTTTTTGTTCTATCTTTGATGGTTGATAAGAGTTGAGTATTTTGATGACTGCCAAATGACTTAAGTTGTCCTGTTCATTAAAGCAAAGAAGCAATTTTATGTAACTTATTTAACCATTTAATATATCATCACTTGTTAAAGGGTTCATATTCTGGTCTTGAAATGCTAAAATAATGTTTTATATCTTTTATTTTATATTAGCCATCCATTATTTTTATTACATTGAACTCTACCCACAAATATCTATCTATGGTGCATGTCTCTGGGGGTTCAGTGGGCCCTATGGTGCAGGTGCACCCCAGGTGCATCAGTAGGTCCTCTGGTGCGGCTCCACCTCTAGGCTCAGTGGGTCCCATGGTGTAGCTCTGCCTCTGGTCTCAATGTTTCATGAATGACTTGCTGCTTAAAAATAAAGCTGCTTAAACTAGTATGAAGTATAGTGTAAAATGATCACTCTGTCGCTGTACTGTTTACAGGAATAGCGAGTACAGACATTGCTTCTATCTTTGAGGAGCACCGTATCTGTAAGAACAGTAGCATGCTGCAGTGTGACCAATACCGGGACAGTATGGGAGTCTATGTACAGGACAAGTTTGTCTTCAACAATGTACTGGTGGGTCAGTCAGCCAAAGCCCAGTTCCAGCTGACCAATCCAGGGAAAGTGTCCTGCGAACTCAGACTGGTCATCAAAACAGTCAAGGTGTGTTTGTGAGAAGTGCTTCTGCCACTATTGACGTTGTTCTGCAGTATATGTAAAAATTTTATAGCAGTTTTATATGTTTTGGAATGTTTTATTTGTTCTGTGTTAATCTTTTTTTTTTTTTGTCATTTTAGACGTCAACGCACAATGCAGAGGTTTTTGAGGTGACCCCTAAAAAGATGTGTATCCCCAGCCACTCTCATGCTTTTGCCACCATCACCTTTTCTCCTATGACTATGCACACATATCATGCAGTGTTTGAGGCAGTTCTGAAAGGGACCACAAGGTAACTGCTTTCAGTACAGGTTTGAACTTTTTAGATGGTTGTTGATAGATTGTTGAGGCTTTACTCGTTCTGTTTTGTAACACAATCAAGCTTCTGCCCCCAAACCTAAAGCTCTGGTGTTTGATCTAATGGGTGAAGGCAATTTGCCCTGCATCACTGTTCTGAGACCTATTCAGAGGACTAATCAAGGTCAGCCAGTGCTACAGTTTAAGCGCTTATTGGTGGGACGAGGGCAGACTCTTCCATTAATGATCAAGAACAATGGTAATGTGCCTGCACAAGTATGATCAAAATGAGTTTTCAGCTAAATTTCTATTTCTCTGACTTTAATTTTCATTGTAATAATCCATTCTTTTTATTTGTATTTACAGGTTAGCATTGTTCTACAATGTCACCTGGAAGTTTTCACTCTAAAAGCTGCTCCTGGCACTGTTTGCAGAATGTCCTCCTCACAAATAGAAAGCAATCCCAGAGAAGGCAAGCCATAAACACAAATGAAGAGTCATAGACATTCATTTCTGCACAATGCAGTTATGATTTGCTTTTCAAATGAGCTATGAAACCAATAACACAAACAGAAGCAGATTGTTTTGGATCTTGTTCTGTTCATTATATTGGGTGTCATTGTTTATAGGTTAAAGTTTTATCACGAAATGCAATGATCAGTACCTTGATGTTTGATTAAAGAACGCAGCCATTGACCAATCAGAATCATGTATTCTAGAGAGCTGTATAATAAACTATATGAATATTTTAAAATTTTATAAAGTAATTTCAAGCTTTGTGATTATTACTTTTTTACAGACTGCTGTAGTGTAGGAGAAGGAACAAAATATTATTTCTTCCATGACTTGTGTATAAACATTTAGCTTGACGCAGGCAACCATATGCAGAGAGAACAGTAGCATGAGATATGCAGTAGAAACATTAAAATCAAATGTATGTGACATAACTGCATTTTTGATCTTCTTCAGAGACACAAGCACATGTAGCCTCTCTGATCCTCGTGGCTGGGAAACAAGCAGAATTCCAGGTCGGGTTTCATCCAAAGATGGCTCAGAAGTTTGAGGCCAGCTTGAAGTTAATGGTAAGGGATAACCAGTATGATCAGACAGTGGTACATCTTGTGGGTGAGGGTTACCATGACATCATCATCCTGGACAACATTGGCAGCAAAGTTCAGCAGGACAGCATTGAAAGTAAGTAATGAATAGGACATGTATTTTTCATGGATACTAAGTGCAAGTTAAAAATGTGATTTTTGCTAACTTAACCATTCTAAACCATGATTAAAATAAAAATTGTACCATTTATTTTATGTATATTTTGGTTTCAAAGTACCAATACCAAAAATACCAAATTTTGGTTTCAAAACACACTGTTGGTAATTATGGTAACTATCCATTCTGAATGCTTCTCTCAGGTCTGTCTGACCTTCTGGATTTTGGAGACTGTCATATAGACCGCACTTATCAAGAAACTTTCGCCATGACAAACCCAAGCAGCTCCAAGGTGCTGTGCTTTAAATGGCTTCCCAGTGGCCCACAACTGAGCTTTTCTCCACAAGTTGGTCACCTGCATGCCAATTGCTCCAGAGTTGTGATGGTGACCTTCTGCTCAGAGGAGCCCCATTGTGCTGAACGCACAAACAATAAAATGTAAACTCAGCAGTATTACTTTTCAGCAGCCTGTAGACCAGATCCCAGACTGGGATGATTGTCACAGGATTGTTAAATGGGTGGATGTAGACAAGTCATCACAACAGCCAACCAAACGGAAGGTGAGTTTCATGGAATCAGTGATAGAGATGATAGTAGCACAAATTAGAATAAAGCAAATCCAGTAGTGCATCTTTTAATATAAAAAGATTTCACATTCGAACTGCCTACTGGAGGCATTTCATTAACTGCTAACAATTTTACACTTTTTAGTTTAAAATAAGATATAAAGTCACATTGTGAGATAAAAAGTAAATAAAGTCACAATTGTGAGATATAAAGTTGCAATTGGGAGATATAATGTGGCAGTTATTAAATATGAATTCACAATTGCAAGATACTGTATGAAGTCACAACTGAGATACACTGTAAAGTGGTAGGTATTATATAAAGTCAAAAACATAAAGTTGCAATTACTTTAAAATTAAATGTGAAAAAGTGACGTGGCATGTAGCCTAGTATGGTGTCCCATACTCGGAATTTGTGCTCTGAATTTAACCCATCCAAGTGCACACACACAGCAGTGAGTAGTGAACACACACACCGTGAACACACACCCGGAGCAGTGGGCAGCCATTTTTGCTGTGGTGCCCAGAGAGCAGTTGGGGGTTCGGTGTCTTGCTGAAGGGTCTCACCTCAGTCATGGTATGAAGGTGAAAGAGAGCGCTGGTCATTCACTCCCCCCCACCTACAATCCCTACCGAGACTCGAACCCGTGACCTACAAGTCAGACTCTCTAACCATTAGGCCACAACTGACCCCATAAAAAATAAAGTTACAATTAATAGAAAAGTCAAAATTACCGTTTTTTTTACACGGAGATAGAAACAGTCTTCGATAGATAAATGTTAAGATCTTAAAGGTCTTAAATTAAAACTGTCTTCTAATTCTTATAATCTTGTCACTGTTCTGTGATTAGGTAGTTGTGACAGACCCGGAGCCTCCTCACTCTGTGGTGGAGAACTCCTCAAGAGCTGATAGTTAGTGCCACATGTGATTACGCCAAATACCAATGTGATACTGGACCCATCCGTTTCAAAGACACAATGCTGTACCAGACCAGAGTCTTTCAGTAAGTTTAAATGCACTCATACAATATTTGCTCAGAAATTAACTTTGGACAGACGAATGTGTTTTTATAAGTGATGTTGTGATTTTTTAGCCTCCAGATGGAGAACAAAGGCAGTGTTAAGCTTGAGTGTTCCTGGCAGGTTCTAATGGAGACATATGGAATGACTACATGCTTTGAACATGGAGGTAAACCTTCAGACTTAAAATGTTTGTATTGTGGTCTGATGTTCCACAGAATTATGTTTTTACATTTTCTTTAGATACAAGAAATAAAAAAACTATGTAATAATGTAATCAATATATCTGATGGATCAGGTAGGACTTCTCGCTCGGTTCAAGGGAGTAGGACACCAGAAAGACCAGCGAGCTCTCTGCAGTGTGTCCTCTCTACTGCTAGGAGACCCAGAGCTTCCTCCCTTCACTGTTGAACCTGATGTAGGGTTTATCAGCCCAGGAGCGAGTCAAACTTTCCACATCCGGTTCTCCACTCTGGAAGTGGCTGAGTTTAAGGCCAGTTTGCTCTGCAGGTTAGACACTCATACCCCACATACACACTGTAAAGTTTCAGAATTTTTCAGAGGTCAATTTGATCATAAAATGTGGTTGTCATCCCCATTAATTACTTAACTGTGTGTACAGAACAGGACTAAACACTAAAACAGGGGTCCTCAACTCTGGACCTTGATATCCACTTTCCTGCAGAGTTTAGCTCTAACCCTAATCAAACACACCTGAACAAGCTAACCAAGGTCTTCAGGATTACTACAAAGTTGCAGGTAGGTGTGTTTAATCCAAGTTGGAGCTAATCCTGCTGGTAAGTGGATCTCAAGGTCCAGAGTTGAGGACCCCTGCACTAAAATGTGAATTGACAACTGAATTTAGCTGTAGTGTGTACGTGACCAGACAGTCTCCTAATATTTATAGACAGATAGAATGTTTGCCTGTCAGAATTAATAAATGACCAATTCCCTTTTATGTAAAATGATAGGCTGAAATTAGCTGATTATGACTTCTTGCTTAGTTCTAAACTTTTTTTTTGTAGCATGCCTAATCTAAAGGATGAGCAGAGTCCAGTGATCACTGTAAGTGGTCGCAGTTTGCTGCCATACTGTCATTTCCACCTAAAGGATTCAGACTACCTCACCGGAAACAGGCGGAACCCTGAGCCCCACAGTCCCCTCATTGTGGACCCCAATACCAGGGTTATAGAGTTCACCTCAGTGGGTATTGGCACGTCTGTCTGCAGGTAAAACATTTCATAAAATGGATAGTTCTGACTTTGATTGAATGAGTCACATTGTTTATATTACAAACAAATATAATATGTGTATATGTATATTTCTATATACTAATGAAATATTATATATACTTAAATTATATATATACTTATAAATATATTATACTGTAGATATACTGTAGTTTGCATGTATTTGATCAAACTTACAAGTTAAGTATACAGTAATATTGTAAAATGCTATTACTATTCAAATTAACTGTCTTGTGTTTTAATGTATTTTCATATATATATATATATATATATACACAATACATTAAATGTTACTAATTCGATACTGTATATATATATATATGTATATACTGTATATATATATATATATCTATACTGTATATATATAGCATACTGACAGATTTGTCCCTGATTACAAATGGGTTTATTATTGCATTGCAAAAATAATGAATGCATTATTTTCTCTCAGGGAATTTGGTATTATTAATCCTACAAACAAGCCATACTCTTTCATCTGGAGATGTGAGGACTCAGGCAAATCCCCTTTAAACTGCCTTACACCAAACAAGTCCATTCAGCCGGGGAAGGAAGTGAAGGTGTATTGTTTGAGATTTTAACAAATCATACTGCAAATATTTTGCTTTTCCGACGTGAATCGATATTAAATTTTAATCTCCGTTTTCAGGTCTCATTTGAGTACCAGGTTCTCAACCTAGATTAAGTGGAATCCTTCTGCACCTTCATAATCCCGGAACATAACTTGTCTTTGCCCTTTCTGCTGGTGGGAATTGCTAATGAGCCTGTTTATATTGATCGAGCCCACCTCAATCTGGGCAGTTTGCTACGAGGTGAGGTTTCAATAAAATACTCAATTCTACCATGCTAAAAGAATAGTTAATCCAAAAATAAACTTCCTGTCATCATTTTCTTACCCTCATGCTGTTCCAAACCTGTATGACTTTCATTCTTCTGTGTAACACAACAGAAGTTATTTTAATGAGTGTTTCGACTGTTTTTGTCTATACAATGGAAGTCACTGGGGTCTAAAACAACATAGGACCACACTGACTTTCATTGTGTAGTGAGGTTGTCAAAACGTCACCATCATTAATTAGGTGGCCAATGAGCGACTGCCCGGTTAGGGTATATAAGTTGGTTGGTTCTGCCTCTTTCGGCAACAGGGCCACTTGCTACAATTGTATGGACAAAAAACACAGACATTTATGCAAATTATGACAGCTAGGACTGGAGAGTGAAGAACTGATTTAGATAGTTACTGATGTGAAGAGAATTGACAATTATAATTTTTTATGATGTTATTGGTAACATATGCCAGTCTTTTCAGCAGGAGTGTCCATCTGCTTTTGTTTGCAGGTTTTGAAGCTCATCAGACTGTGTTTGTGGTGAACAGAGAAGATCAACCATTCCATTTTATGGTCCAAGAGTCTTCGTGCCACTCTGAGGGCTACCAGAACAGCTTGGTGCTAGAGCCTATGGAGGGTACAGTTCCATCTAAAGATAAGTTATGTTTGTTATTTGTATGTTTTTTGTTTCATATAAAGTCTAAGACATAACAATCATATATTTTTGGTTAAAAAATTTTTTTACAATTTGATCTTGAATTTAAACACTGATCTAGTTCACACTCCTTAACATCTGCCTCTGACAGGATCCCGTTGGTCATACGGATCACTCCCACTCGGGAGGGAGATGTGGCTTTTAATCTAGTAGTGACAGTGCAGAGGAAGCTCCAGCCGCTGACCACGAATGTGAAGGGAGAGTGTTACAGCACGAATGACCATGTGCGATATGAGAGCCCCGAGGGATCCATCACAGAGCTCTTATCAAACCAGATCCATCCTGTGGATTTCAAACAGGTAAAAAGGTATGTGAAGTTATTTATACACCCTTAGTTAGTGTGTGTGTGCCAGTATGTTGTGTGAGAGATTTGTCTTTGGCAGAGTTCCAGCATAAAATGTTTAGATCAAGTTTTCTGCCACTTCCTGTCATCTGTTCCCTGAATAGGTGGAGCTAAACGATAAATCCACATGTTCATTTGCTGTGTCTAATCCTGGGAAATTCAGTTTCGATGTTGAACATGATGTGTCTGGGCCGGCAGTGCTGCAGCCCCACCTGCAGGTGGAACCTAAATTGGACACAGTGGCTGTAGAGAGTTCCTGCACCTTGACCTTTTGCCCTCAGCGGAAATGTGTGCTCAAAGATCTGACTTTTTCTATTAAGGTAGACCCTGTCCATTATTTAATGTCCTTTTTGTCCTTCTTATTGAACAAAATATTATTTAAATCATTTTTCCTTTTCTGCATTCAATTTTTTTCCTCTGTAGATAAAGAATGGGCCGACATTCTGTTGTGCACTAATAGGCTCAGCTGTGGCTCCAGATCTGGAATTTTCCTTCCTAAAGCACAACTTTGGAAGGCATTTCATATATTGTGTTGGTATGGTACCTGTTACACACTCACTGGTGATTAGCAACAGAAGCAGCAGAGGAATCAGGTAGAAATTATATATATATTTGAATTTTAAAGTGTGTAAAGCAAAGTTTTATGGTTTGTTTTTATAATATGATGGTATTTATTCAGTCTAGACTGCTTGTTCTCCAACACGCCTGTCTTGGAGGTCAGCTTCACCCCTCAAGTCCTTTCTCCTGGTGGTTCCGTGGAGGTTCTCTTCTCATTCTACCCGCGCAAAGCAGTTCGTTACCACGAGAAGGTGGTTTTTGAGATGAACAAGTGTGCCAAACAAGTGGTGGAGATCCTAGGAACACAGTACCGCCGCACCCTGTACGCAGTTTGAGTAGGGCACCATCCCAGTTGTTAAAAAAAAAAACAAAAAACACGTGATGCCCAAGCGCCATTCCCACATCCGCGCTCGCACCTCATGTTTGCGGCTGACTGCAAATGGTCATAATTGATGGACAACTATGCCCGTGAAAAGACATCAGCAATCCGGTGCCGAGAAGAAAAAATAGTGAAAACGAAGCCTGTGCATCACTTTCAGGCACATTCATAATCTTGTGAAACTTTTTTGGCTGTTGACCTTAATAACGTGTTTTAATGTTGGTAATAATTTCACCACCACCAACGCATCTAATATTCTCTCTGAGTTTCCATGTTCCCTTACGAAAATTAGCCATGTTTCTACTACGAATAAAACCAAAAATCATGGTTCTTGTAGCCATGGTAACATGGTAAATTAATAATTTTTGTTTTGTTTTGTTACTTCAAATAATAATTTACAAAGAAGTATTAAAGACAGATCTAAGCCAACAATAGCCTTTCAAATGACTTAAAATGCATTATATAAAAACAATGAGGCAATAATGATTGGTTAATTAATAATTATATGGTTTCATTCAATAACACTGTTAAAATACATAATGTAATACAAAATACACAATTTATGTACATTACATGTTATTACAAATGCCTGCAAATGGAGCCAAAGGCCATGTAATTGCTGCTGCTACACTTACAAGACAATCAAATCCTTGTTTAATAGGCTATTGACCAAACATTTAATTCAAATATCCACTTAATCTTTTATTTTTGGCCACCTTTTTGCTATATATAGATGACACAGCCGCTGTAATTTCTTCAACAAAAATCATGTGGACATCACAACCCTTACAAAAATTAACCATGGTTTTATCGTAGTAAAACTGCTTAATTTTCTTTTGCCATAATATTTGAGGGAGGGGGGCACAACAATACAATCCTGCTTAGGGCACCCATTTGGCCATTAGCGGCCCTGCATGGTGTTGAAATGAAGGTGACAAAGACAAAAAGGGTGTGGGAGTTTTGGATCTACATCTTCATGTAATAGATATTCATCCTCCCCTGTTTTTGTAAAGTGATCAATTTTGGAGCTGTGCAGATTGGCCAGCAAAGTCGGAAATTGATCCCTCTGGTGAACAGCAGGCACACTTCCCTGACTTGTAGTCTTCGCAGACACTCTGATAACTCTCTCAGGACTCTAGGGTAATACATGTGCACTTGCTCACTCTCTTATAAGTAGAATTTTTTTTTTAAGTTTTTGAAAGAAGTCTCTTATGCTTACCAAGGCTGTATTTATTCGATTAAAAATGCAACAAAATTGTAAATTGTAAAGTGATATTGTGAAATATTATTACAATTTAGAATAACTGTTTCCTATTTGAATATATTTTAAAATGTAATATATTCCTGTGATGGCAAAGCTGAATTTACAGCAGCCATTACTCCAGTCTTCAGTGTCACAAGATCCTTCAGAAAACATTCTAATGTGCTAATTTGGTAATCAAGAAACATTTCTTAATACATCATGCATACATTCCACTGCACTGCATACATTACATAAGAAAAAAATCATTGTGCTTTTCAGATCTTGTCAGTGCGTCCAGAAGAGGAGGTGACACTTAAAGGGTTAGTTCGCCCAAAAATGAAAATTAGCCTATAAATTACTCACCCTCAAGTCATCCTAGGTGTATATGACTTTCTTCTTTTAGACGAATCCAATCGGAGTTATATTAAAAATTGTCTTTGATCTTTCAAGCTGTTTCATGCCACTCAGCAGGTGTTGCACGCATCAGTCCAAAAGCACTTAATTAAAATGCGCCCATCCATAAAAAAAAGTGTCTCACACGGCTCCGGGGGGGTGAACAAATGCCTTCTGAAGCGAATCGATGCGTTTTTGTAAGGAAAATATCCATATTCAAAATGTAATAATCACTTTAATGTAGCTTGCGCTCACTGTTGTACACTGGAAGCAGTTCCGGGCGGATGACGTATGGACGCATGCGCAGCTCAGAAGTGACGCACGCGGAAGCGCAGGGAAGAGATCAAAACAAAACAACGGTCAAGAATTAGAAGTACAAAACAAGGATTTGTAAAGAAGAATGTCGGAGGATTTCGATATAAAAAACAAATGGCTCCGGGGTGTGAACAAATGCCTTCTGAAGCGAATCGATGCGTTTTTGTAAGGAAAATATCCATATTCAAAATGTAATAATCACTTTAATGTAGCTTGCGCTCACTGTTGTACACTGGAAGCAGTTCCGGGCGGATGACGTATGGACGCATGCGCAGCTCAGAAGTGACGCACGCGGAAGCGCAGGGAAGAGATCAAAACAAAACAATGGTCACTTATTAGAAGTACAAAACGAGGATTTGTAAAGAAGAATGTTGGAGGATTTCGATATAAGCCAAGAGAAGACTTGTTTTCCTTTTCTAAAGCAAGGAAACTTTGCTTCTTTTGATCCTGTAAACAAACGTTGGTTTTCATGAGACGCACCGGCGCATGCGCAGCGCTGAACTCATACGTCATCCCCCCGGAACTGCTTCTGTGTTCAACTGCTGGCGCAAGCTAGATTAAAGTGATTATTACAT
>NW_015555715.1:3633229-3638800 GCF_001515605.1 Sinocyclocheilus anshuiensis
GCCATGAAACAGCTTGAAAGATCAAAGACAATTTTTAATATAACTCCAACTGGATTCGTCTGAAAGAAGAAAGTCATATACACCTAGGATGACTTGATGGTGAGTAATTGATGGGCTAATTTTCATTTTTGGGTGAACTAAGCCTTTAAAGAGGGAGGTGGCCGCTGTGTGGTGGAGCTTCTCTTTTCTCCTGAACAGCGCATGCCTCCCTTCACTGAGGAGTTGCAGCTGGAGTGTCTAGGTGCTGTTCGCCCCCCTGCTGGTCGTGAAGGGCTGTTGTCAGGGAGTGGAGGTCAGACTGGACACAGACTACCTGCAGTTTGGAGCTGTGGTCCAGCGCTGCCAAGCCGCTCGTCGCATTATCATGCAGAACACAGGGGACATTGGGGCAAGGTACACATCCACGTGTGATCACGAAACCTTAAAATTCAGTGACTGGTTGCATCTAAAATGTGTGGCTGGTTCTGAAAATGAATGAATTTGAGTGAAATAGACTCTACTATTACATAGACTCAAATAGAGATATATATTTATATTTTTGCATCTTCAGCTTTTCTTTGTTCTCTTCTGATTCAAATGGGATGTAAAGAGCTTTGCTCCAGATTTCATCATTTTCCCTGCTGAAGGCTACATCACCCCAGGAATGGAAGTATCCCTTGAAGTGACCTTTGCCCCTACCGAGCTGAGTCAAGATCTGCGCTATGATGATCTCTGCTGTACTATAGAGGGGAGCAAACCATTAAAACTCACCCTCACTGGCTCCTGCATTGTCCCTCCGGTTGCAACAGAGATAAGGGGCTGCAGAGACAGAAGAAAACACAAGTCTAAATGTTACAGTGTGTCATAATTTTCTTTAGTTTATACTGAAACCTTGTATATTTGCTAATATGAGATGTGCTGATAAAAATGTTGAAGTTAAAAAGCAATGCTAATTCATTGTGTCACTGTCTTTTTCTTGCTTGCTTTCTTTTTTGTGTGAGCAGGTGGTGAATTTCGTGTGTCAGGTGCGCAGTCAGTGTACTCAGTCTCTGGCTCTACCCAACTGCATTAACCAGCGCTGGACTCTGAAATGTGTCATAGAGGGAGAGCACTGGAGCAGGTCGCCCACTCTCCTCATTGAGCTCCTGCAGCAGAACACCTATGAGATCACATACAAGACGTTGGTCATGACTGCAGATGGGGAAAGGCATGAGGTATGACACTCTCTCCACAAGATGACTATTTCCAATAATTATTTTTTAAACAAATGTCCAAATAGCCATTATAAAAAAACAAAGGTAGTACACAAAACCTATATGTTATTTTCCACTGTTAACGACACCTCCCTCTGCTGTGGTGCAGGGCTCTGTGTTCTTCTCCTTTCCCGATGGCAGTGGATTACTGTACATATTGCATGGCACAGCTGAGCCCCCGAAGGCTGAAGGCACAATAACTGAAGAGATCAAATGCAAAAGCCACCACACACAGACAGTAACTGTCCATAACTGGCTGCCCAGACCTCAGAGGTACCTCATCTAAAAGAAACATAACCATGCAAATGTAATAATCACAATACAGTATTTCACATTCATGAAATAGGCCATTTTTTCTTATAAACATTTTGTTTAAAAACAAAACAATTTTTCAGTCAATTAAAATGTATTTCAAAGACTTCAAAATCAACAGATAATGATGCTAGAATTCTAAAATAAATTATATTATTTGACGCAACATGCAAAATGCCATATTATCCTGTTGAAGAAACATTTTGTCGTAATCTTGATTCATTACACATAAACATACGCTTATTGCATATGCATAAACATTGTTAATAATGAAAGTACCTATAAAAAAGCCACACAATAAGTGCCTCTTGGGATATGCTTTGTAATGATCATAAAATCTTTCATTGACATAAAGCCTCAGTTGCAAATTATATTCCACTTCTTAGTATAATTTATGTTTTATCATTCTGTGTTTTATATCCCGCTGTGCAGGTTCCGTGCTGTGATCGAGCTCATCAAACCAGATCGTTCAGATGGCATTGTTTCCCTGAAGGGCCTGGAATACATTGATGTGCCTGCACTGGATACAAAGAATTACAAACTCTCCTTCTTTACTTATAAAGAGGGCCAGTACAATGCTAAAGCAAGTGCCATCATGCACCTATAAAAAATGTGCTAATGCAGACTACTTTGGTTATAAAACAAATATATGACCCATAAAACATCATCATAATTCTCACTTAGACAGGTGACTTTCAAGAATGAGACAACAGGCGAGTACCTATTCTACAATCTCAACTTCAAAGCAACGGCTCCAGGAGTGATCAGCAATATAGAAATGGCAACCCGGGTGAGGCAGATGACGTCAGGGTCCGTGGAGGTGGAGAACCCTCTTGTGGGTGTCGTTCTCTGCAGAGTGCCAGAATGCAGACATCAGTGTTCCTCCACAATTTCTTGTGCCTGCTCAGTCTAAAGTAGGTGAACCTTCAAAAACACAAAGCGGTTGATATATAAAGACATTCTCGGTAGGGCCAGATTTACTAAACAGGGCAAATTAGCGTGAGATTGCAATCCCATAAATTCAAAGATGGGAGTGGAAAATAATCTACTGACAATGTGCAAATGAAAGAACACTGATGCAGCCAGATCACCAGATCATTTCCATAATGACTAACAAATCTACCAAGAGCAGCGAAAATTAGCATAGGGTCGCAAACAAGCAGAACCGATCAGGTGTGTGTAATCTACACAAGGAGCAAAACAGGTTAAGACATGCTTTTTCAGGTGTTAAATAATGGCGCAAATACCAGTAAATTGACTATTGCAAATTTTAGTAAATAATGTTGTATGATTCATTTAACATAAATTTCTGAAATTGCATCTGAAAGGAAAACTCCTACAAATGCATATGCAGTAAGGTCAACTGCAAGATAATTGTCTACGCCTTCAATGCGTGTCTATAGTAAATCCTGTTAGTAAATCTAGCCCTATGTTGTAAAATAAATTATCAATTTCTGAACATTATTTATGGATCCAGATGGATTAACAAATTAAGAATTTGTTTCCAAAACATTTATTTCTCTGTACAATACCTTATTTTTTCACGCATGTTGGGCTCCATAATCTTTTTAAGGGTTAGTCAACCAAAAAAATGACAAATTCTGTCATTATTTACTCACCCTCACGCTATTCCAAACATTTATTTAATGTGATTGCATTAAATGATTACAGAGGTTTAATTTTTGGACAGACTTTTCTGTCATTTTTTTTAATCCTAAAAATTAAAAAGAAATAAATTGTCTATCAGTGCCAACAAATGAAAAACCAAGGAGGTTTTGCTGTGGTAAATCTGGTATTTAATGGTTGTTCTTAAAAAGTCTTGTTTTGTTTTTTTGTTGTTGTTGTTGTTTTATTGCTTAGATTACATTGACATTTGAATATCAGCCTCTCTGTGAGGGAGAGTCCACAGCCCGGCTGGTGTTGTATGCTACTGAACTCGGACACTTCTTTTATGAGCTTCAACTGAAGGCCCTGCCTGCACCCTTTGAGAAGCCTCTATATTTCAGAGCACCACTTGGCTGCAAACACAGTGTAATGGCTAAGTTCACCCACTTTTCCTGTGTCAAGACTGAATATATATGCAAGGTACAAGCCCCTATTTTGCCATTATCACCTAGCCAAATTTATCTTTGAGATAAAAGTCCTAAAGAGAAAGTTCACCCAAAAATGAAAATTCTACTATCATTTATTCACCCTTATGTTGTTCCAAACCTGAATGAGTTTCTTCTGAACACACACACAAAAAATATATTTTAATGTTTCAATTGTTTTTGTCTGTAAAATTAAAGTCAGTGGGACTAAAACAACATTGAACTCCATTTATTTCACTGGTTTAGAATGACATCAGCAGCTTAAATTCTAATGTCTTTGCTATAAACATTCCACTCAAATCTTGTTTCTAATTCAGACGGACAATCCAAACTTCACTGTGGAAAAGAACTTTAAAGGAGCAGCGGGGAACCAAACTGGCACAGATATTAGTGTGATGGTCCATTTCAAACCTTGCCAAGTGGGAGACATCCAAAGCCTGCTCACCATCTGCTCAGACTTTGGAGGGGAGTACGTCTTCCCTCTGTATGGCATCTGCACCCCACCTAAAGCTCAGGGTCCCCTCGCCATCAGCTCAGGTTCCAGTGTCTCGATTTTCTTTAAGAATGTCTTTCAACAGGCCACCACCTTCTCTTTCCAGGTGGGCAACCCTGCCTTCACTGTCAAGGGCGCAGAGACTATTTTACCTCAAAAAAAACGCAGCACATACAGGTTACATTTGACGTCAATGGCTGTTGCTCCTGCGTGCTCTTCTTTAGTCCACCAGGAGGTGCACTTGTTGCTCCTACATCACCTTTAACATGTCCCATCTACTTAGACATGGTGGGAGGTATATTCCCTTCATGACTCAGATACAGATATTTCATTGTGTGTGTGTCTCTGTTTCATACTCATTTGCAGTATGAATGTTTCATACTCATTTGCAGTATGAATGTGTGTGAAACCTCTTGCATTTATCTCATTTTCCCAGCCAAACCTTCCTGCATGCTTTTTGCATTTTCTAGATAGTATTTTTCTAGTAGTATTTTTGTATTTACTTTTCCTTCATTATTACTTATATTTTAATTACTTTATTTTATTCTACCTGCTTTATATATAGTATAAAAATAAAAAAATCATATTTTAAAATATAGTTTAAATATATTTTATATTTTTATTTTTATATTTATATTCACCTAAGCAATGTATATAAATGTATAAAAATATGAGCTTTAAGTGTAAAGAGTGACAGTCTGCCTCTGTATCCAACTGCAGATGCACAGGACCCAGAATAACCGTTCAGTAGTTTCATTTTACCCCCTGCACATTCCATGATATGCCACTGAGTTTGTTTACATGCTGAAAAGAGAGCCTGTCACTGCCATGCACAAACTGGCTGCAAGGGGAGTTGATCTGAGCATGTCCAAAGACAAGGGATTACTGCTTGTTGTAATTATCTGAGCACCCTCTGTGGTGAAGGAGTAACAGGTTGCTGTGAGTTGCCCTACATTAAAGAGATGCATCCAATCACTTTTTTTCTGTTTGCCCAAATGCCTCACTATAGGAACGCAAATTGTAGAGGGGTTGTACTTGGTGGTGCCAATTAAATTTTAGTTGGAATGACTTAATCACCCCTCGTAAAGGGCAGGACCGGGGAGCCTTTCAACAGTCTTTCAACTCACAAAGGTCATTTCAGGCCGTTATAGAGACAGTAAGGTAATCAGGGATTTTCTAAGAAAAGGAGTATCCACCCCAAAAAAGCTGCTGTCAAGCTGCTGTTTTTTCTGATGTGATACAAATTCCGGATGTTGATTTTTGTTTTTTGCAAAAGTTGCGATTTTCTAGGCTGATATGGCTAGGAACTATACTCTCGTTCCGGCGAAAGAGGGCCAGTACAATGAAAATCACAACTTTTCATTTGACCTCGGTCTTAGTACACGATGTAACTACAGAAGAGTCAAGTTTTAAATAGGAAAAATATAGAAACTCTTTGGTCATT
>NW_015555715.1:3639557-3649220 GCF_001515605.1 Sinocyclocheilus anshuiensis
CACGGACCGTGTCCATAGTGTCATTGTGTCGCCTGCCAATGACGTCATAGCCCCTCGATTTCCGGCAAAAACATGGAAAACATGGAAACACCAAAGACGCTTTAATATGTTGTGCGTTTTAATAGACCGGTGACAACCGCACAGAGTAGCATTATAACAGAACTTTCAAATGTATCTAGTATGATAAAACAGCGCTGCTTTTTTCCCCCACATACGCACGACCGGAAGGAGCGGAAGCGGTCGACTGTGGCATAATAAAAGCTCCGCTGCTTTCGAGCCGTGTGTCACGCTCGTTCAGCGGCCTCATTTCGCTTCGACGGCTTTCAGCCTCACCCTGCTTCATTCTAAAACACCATTAATAAATCATTAGCTCATCCATGAACATGATTTCTGCCCGAGTCCCGTCGGATTGCATCGGCTGTGGGGATGAAGACCACAACTCCCATGATTCCACACTCAGTCACAGCGTCAGCAAACTAGGCCTTTGTCTATTTGTTTGTTTTGAATACGCGCCCTCTAGCGGCGAAAATTACATATTGTGCCTTTAAGTAGACACTACAGTTATGGACTACCCAGATAGCTACATCAAGGAGGTGTCTATTTGACGTTTGCATTTACATCTGCAAGACGTATTTTTTAGAGTGTTTGCTCATCTGCAATACGTCTATAGAACGCTTTATATTAGATGTCAAACAGACTTGAAGAAACTGTCTTTAAGATGTTTATGATTTAGAATGTAAAACTGACATAAGAGTCTATCAGATGTTTGTACACAGGAGGTGCTTTCCAGATGAAGCGACTTGCAGACTGTGCTATCTGGGTACAGATCATACGAAAATTAGCCATGTTTTACAATAAATAAAACAAACAAACAAAAAAAAACATAGTTTTGCTACACTAACCATAGTTTAACCATGGTATTTTTAGTACAACTGTGGTAATCCGCCAACAAAGCGTTACTCTTTTACTATAATAAAAATATAATAAAAATGTTCGCAAGGGATATCCAGGAATGGTAGATCTAAATATCTAAAACTGAGAGTTACTGTAGGAAACTAACAACCAAAGCCAAAAATAGACCCAAACAACATCACCATAGTTAATTCAAAAGTTATTTTCTGGAATCAGTGGGCATTAACATCGATTCCTGCTGTATTAGTCTCTCTCGCTCTCTAAAGTGCAAATAATGCTTTTCTTGTTCATTTTTCTGCATCTGAGCTAAATGGATGGCACTTATTGAACTGCTCCAATTAGGTGTGACAGGAGGTGAGTTTTTGGGATGTGTGCCGCTGCTGATGTCAGAGAGGAGGGAGGGATCGCCCCCATAGCGCGCAGCATGAACGCTCTGCTGCAAAAGGATGTGTGAACAAGCAGCGCGCTACTGCAGGGACGGCGTCCACAAACTGCTCCACAAAGAACAAGCCAAACTCCGGGCACAGGACAGCAAAGACCAGCCCAATCCCGGGGCTCAGGACAGCGAGACAGCGACGGCTGCACAGTCCGGAAACAGCGGCACTCAGCCCGGTGGAATAGACGGGCTCGTCCGCTGGATAGTCACCAAGATGAGCGACAATAAAAGCATCTCTACTCGGGAATATGTGAAGGAGGAGGCGGCGGTGGCTCAGGAGCAGTTCTTTGCACCGGAGCCCCGAAAGGGCATTTCTGTCATTTTGGATGTAGGTGTTTGATATTTTATTATTTTATGTATAAAGAAATATGAAATGCATGCACTCGTTTACAAACTTTATTCAATTGCCTTAAACAACCTCAGAAGATTGTTGAGTAATCCCATAATTAGACAAAGAATATCACTTAGATAACTCACCAACATTTGACACTCAATGAATTACAGCAATTATACATTTTTACATCGACCTACTTAACTTTTTATCCAATCCAACCATTTTGCATAATTTCACACTTAACTATCATTCCTGTGTAATATAGCCTACTTTATTACACGGTTCTCTGGAGTACTTAATTCTGATGGGCTAATCGTGAGCAATCAATTTTTGTGTAATAACCTAAATTATATATTTCGCCGTTGCCGTTGGCAACATACCGGCGTTTCTCTCGCGTATCATTCCGCGCACTGGCTCTTTACATATCGATTCTTGGCGCCACCGTGCGACTCGAAAGGCTCACTACGTTTGTCGCGTGAAATAAAAATGGCCTGTATTAATTTTAATATAGGCCTACATTGTGAGCATAAAACCTTTGATGGATGGCTAGAAGCTCATAGAGTCCCCAGCGAGAATCCAAACGCAGTCGGTCGGAAATAGCCTACAACAAACAGAAAATAAATAAAAAGGATTGGATGAGAGAGAGCTTAAAAGATGTTACAATTGTATCTAAATCATATATAACTATAAAAACAGGTAATTTTAGTATAATATAGGCCTATTGTTGCAGTGTTATAATGTATAATGGACTGTTTTTCTTAGCGGAAGCTTTAAGATAATATGCATCTAACAATGTAAACTCAAAATCAATATTTTAAGTTAATAGGGTAGTTATTTATTTGATAATAAGTGGGATAATTTACAGCCATATGGTCATTATTGCAAGATAACCCTGTTTAGGGTATGACAAAGTCCTTATCCCCCTAATGTGACACGTAGCCTACATTCACATTCATATTGAAATACAGTTGAGCTTTTAGTACGTGCATTGAAATAATACACCGAACTGCAGGGGCGTAAATTTCGTCTAACAGTTGGGGTGGACAATAAACATAAAAGTTCTCAAGAGCGATTTTTGAAGGGGACTCAAATAATACAGCTAAAGTTGTACTTGTAAGGATATGTATACACAGAGGAAAGCCTTACTACTATTAGTGCAGCAAGGAGACCGTGCCAAATTAGACAACTTCAAGCAGTTTTGGTCGCGCCGTGACAGCGCTCTTGTCCGTTGTATCCGTCACAGTGTTGCCAAGTCCGCGGTTTTCCTGTGGAATTGGGCTACTTTATCACTGTTGCTGCGGGTTAAGCGACCCCAATAATGTGTATTTTATGCCCCGGAACGCGATTTTTACCGGGAGACCCCTCGAAACGGTTAGTTTGGGCTAGTTTTGAGTAGCAATTGGGAGGGTTTTGTTGTAAAAAACCTGGCAACCCTTTTTTGTCAAGCAGGTAACCTTGCTAACAGGTTATTATTGCTAAAATAGCGACTCGTCGAAAAATACATTGGCATCATTTGTATTAAAGAGAAAATAATCACTTCATCCGATGTTTTTGTGAATAAAATAGCCTTGACAGCCTTGGAGTTCCACAACTATTGGCTTTGTTCTTTCTCACCGGACTGGTGTGTGTGTGTAGGTGATGTAAAAGAGGAACTTTTACTGCCACCAACTGGATAAAAAAAAACTGCTAAAAACCACTGCATAATCTACTCCATCACATAAGGGAGGGTGAAATAACAATGACCTATACAGTGACAGGCCTATATATCAGTCAGGCTAATTAATCGGCTGATATTTTGCATTCTTACTGCATTCTTTACTCAAGATTTGGCCAAATGACACAAGTGGTTATGAAATATTTGTGTGTGTGTGTGTGTGTGTGTGTGTGTGTGTGTGTGTGTGTGTGTGTGTGTGTGTGTGTATGTAGGCGATGTAAAAGAGGAAAGCAGGCATTCAGTGTTGCCAACTAGTTTTCAGGGGAAGTTGCTAAAGGAAGACTGATTTGTTGCTAAAAGTTGCTAAATGACGTTGCGATGTCATTGCGCGGTGACGTCATTGCGTAATCACGATGCAAAATTGTGTCACTGCATCAAATCTCAGCAAAAAAAAATAAAAAATTTAAATATGTTAATTTAGATGCGTTTATAAAATAATATAAATGCATAATATAATATTAAAATATAAATAACTAATTTTAAATACAACATTGAATTATTTAACACTTTCACATTTTTTAACAATTACAATTTAAGTTTATTTTTATTAGCTAGTAAACTAGTAAAACTACACATTCTGAACAATTATAGATTTAAGCAGTGTATTAGTAGTTCGTATGCTACACTTAGTAGACTCACGCTACAAGTCTGTAAAAATAGGGCAAAATCTATTAATATGAAGGAATTTTTCCGTAATTATTATTCACGTTTTTTTACCTACATTTTAAATTACGCATTGTATTTTGTGTTTTCGGGTTACAGGGTTACAATGGATAACGGATAATGTCCTGGAAAATTACTACCTTTCTCATTTTTCTAGATATTTTTCTTACCATGCACTAACTGATCAACAAACTCAAGTACAAGCTACTAACAAGGTGTATCATAAATGAACAATTATTCAATTATTATTATTATTATTCAATTGAACAATTGCTAATAGCAGCCAACTTAATTCATGTGAATTGTGTACTGCTAGGCACCTTTGGTTTCCTCTTTTTGTGTAATTTAGATGGAAAATGTGTGCCTTTTTTATCAGGTGCTTTTGGAAGAAAAAGTTGCTAGGGTAGTCTGAAAAGTTGCTAAATCTAGCAACAAAATTGCTAAGTTGGCAACACTGCAGGCATTTGGACCAAAGCACTGTGAGTCAAGGGAGGGGGACACTCAAAACTTTAAGAAACTTAAGTTTCTAAACTTAAAACGCATTTTTGCCCCGTTTGTGTTGTTTTACTGCTTACACAATTATTTAAAGTATAAAACATTGTTATTTCCAGTACACAGACTGGATTTTAATCATATTTTTAGGAGGGACAGCCCTCAGATACACTAGATTCTCTAGTATGAAACAGCAGTGAAACATCCAGCTGTACCTTTCAGCATTCTAAGGTTATACAACAGTTCTTTTGCTCTGATTTTAAGGCCGTATCTCCGAAAAGCATACTTGAATCTAAATAATTTATTGCGCTTTTACTGTGAGCCTGGCAGTTATGCTTTGTGGTTGACTGCTATGGAGAGGTCTCAGCAGTATTGATTTAGTAGGTCAAAGTATTGCCTCAGTATTGTTCATCGGTGCTGGATAATTATGTGTATCTGATGGTCATACCTCTTGAGATTTCTGCATTGCTTTTAGGGGGAGAAGTTAAAACATTTAAGAGAGTGATAAGTAGATCAGTCCTAGACCCAGATACAGTCTCAGGTAAAAAGACTATAAAGTAGAGGGGACAAAAACTAATTAAAAACCTCAGAAAAAGACCAGAGGCACCAATGCACCCAAGTATAGATAATAGCGAAGGTGGAGGAAATTAATAAGGGCGGGGTTAAGCAGATAATGAGGTGCTGTGTCTTTTATGGATAGTGAGAATGTGTACATGATTTCTCCTGGAGACTTCGGTACGGAGCGCAGGTGCTTGTAGGGGAATTGATTTCCCCCAATGCTTTGTGAGAGAATTCCATTACTTAACTCTATATATCTCTACCAAATGACATGTCTGCTGCCATGTCTATTCCAGGATCAGTCATCAGCCCTGACCGGGCCTTAAAACTGGTAAACATTGGTAAACTACAGAGCCACAGAGCGTCATCCAGCATGCAATTGTAAAGGCCCCTGTTTGCATTTCAGAAAGCTTTCGATTCACCGGCTAGACTAGTTATGGATTCATTCAGGGTGTGTCGAATTCTCTCAGCACGGCTTCCCCACACCTGACAGTGAAAACAGTGGAGCACTAACAAGCTGTCATAAAGAAGGCTAAGTGTGTTTCCCAGTTCACAATATTTCATTCTTACATCATCATGTCTCAGGTCCCAGACCTCATCTTGCTTAAGGGAGTAATTAAGTGAATTTAATGTTTTTTGAACATTTCTTTTCCATTGGGGTTGAATGCTGTGCACTAAATTACAGTAGCGCTCTAGTTCACGCTTTAAAAGTGAGGATGCTGGATGTGTGAGAATAGATAGATGAACAAATGGTCACCGCACATGACATTTACTAAAGACTTTATTGCACTATTTATTTGAACTTCAAAATACAAAGATATTTGGCATTTGTTCAGTGAACTGGATTTGAGCCAAAGCATTGAGAATCAATCCAATTTACTTAGCAAGTCTAAATGTGAGTCCACATATTAGTGACTATTAAACAAGTCCATTCGTTGAGTCACGCTCTCTCCATTCAAACACTCTTTATAAATCTTTTTCTCCCTTTGCCTAATACCTCATTATCTCTTTCTTTGTTCCATCTTCTTTTGTCAACACAAAGACACTTTTAGCCTTCATGGGCCAAAGAGGAAATTTGGGAACAAACGTCATTGTCTTGAAACAGAGCCATATTTTTTCCTGTGTTGTCTGGATTTGGTCCAGTTGCAGGATTTGATTTGATTATTGTTCTGGATAGATAGTGGTTTGGTTCAAATGCACTAGTTGTTCTTTGTTTTGTACCTGGTTTCTCCGCAATGTATTTTTCTAAGCATTTTTTTCGTATTTATATACATATTTACCATTTATACTGTAGCTGCATGAATATGTACATTAACTGTACTAATTATTTAGTTTCTCCCTCTCTTTTATCAACTTTGTAGCTTTGTAGTTCACATTAGAACATTAGATCTTTTGGTAGCTGTCCCCTTTTCCTGTCATACAGAGATATATCTTCTGAGGTGCAAACAAACTGGGTCACCTACATTAAGTGACTTCATATTGTCAGACCATACAAATGGTATTTAACAACCTCCTATCTTTAGTGCATCCCCTTTATTCTCAAAAACATCAAGCAGACAATCACAATGAAGAAATAGTGATGTAACTCCCAGCTAACGGTGGTTCTGTTCTTATTTTTTTACGAATGTTATTCAACATGATCAACTTCTCTTTTTACTTTTTAGACCATTTGACATCATCTGCTACTTTTGCTGTGATCCGGTTAAGTGATAACAAAGCAGGATCCTGTCGTTTAGTGGACCCAAATTGTATTTTGGACTTTAAGGGGTGATTTAACACTGTACTGTAATTGTGTACAAAATGTAAAAAATGTGTTTCTTTAAAATATGGACCTTTATTAATATTACCATGCACTTAATAGTCCCAACATTATGCCACTATTAAGACTACTACTTCACACTACTTCAATATTTTGGGGTCAGTAAGATTTTGTTTTTCTTGAAAGAAATGAACACATTTGTTCAGCAAGGACACATCAAATAAGTCGAAAATGACAGTATAGACTTCAATTATATATATATAAAAAAAATTAAATATGCTGTTCTTTTGAAACTTTTTATTCATCAATAAATCCTGAAAAAATTTATTACAGTTTCTACAAAATATTAAGTGGCATAATCGTTTTTAACTGTGATAATAAGAAATGTTTCTTGAGCAGCGAATCAGCATATTAGAATGATTTCTGAAGGATAACGTGACACTGAAGACTGGAGTAATGATGCTGAAAATTCAGCTATGCCATCACAGGAATAAATTACCTTTTAAAACATTTTAAAAAGAAAACAGTTATTTTAAATTAAAATAATATTTTATTCATATTTACATGGTTTTCAAAACCAGTAACAATACAGAACAACGTAATACACACTAAAAGAATCACAAAAACATACTGTGCACCTACAGTATAATAAACAAAAATAATAATATAAAAACATAATTAATAACTGAAAACAGGTTCCCACATTTTGTCAGATGTGGCTGTGTTTCCAGAAATATTTTATCTAATTCTTTCTAAATGTAAGGTAGAAGTGAGTCCTGTTAACCAAGCAGAACATTTTTACTGTATTTTTGATCAAGCCTTGGTGGGCATGAGAGACTTTTTTCAAAAACATAATAAGAAAATATTACTGACCCCAAAGTTTTGAACGGTAATGTATGCTGAGTAGGAAACTTTTAGTTTCTAAATGTCTCATGAATTGCAATAGATTCATATTCTGGGCAGCCAGTTATTCACCACACAAACCATGTTTATCCTTATTGCAGGTGAACCCCAATTTAATAGAGTCTGATAATCCTAGTTGTAATCCTTTTTATTTTATTTATTTAAATATGCATGGTTATATGGCTAGAATTTTATAATTTCCATTTTGTTTTACTTCCTTTACAGTCCACAAAATCAGAGCATCCCTGCAGCAACCAATTTTTGGGTCACGACCCACCAGTTGAGAACCGGACTTGGCAATTAATGCTGCAGACACTTTTGCTTTAAGATATAAAATGGCTAGGAAGATTAAATACCAATAGTGCTTCTCAAGCGCTTTGTAAAATACATTACAGTATTGATCGGACATGTCACTGTTCCCACATTCACTCTCCTCTTAGTTCAAGAGAATGAAAAGCCCCATTGTTGTTCTACTGCAGATGCTTCAGTGGTTGTCCTGATGTCCATTTATCCCTTCTGTGTGGCTTTTGCGTTTGTTCTGTGATGGTGAAGTATCCTGACAGGTGGAATGCTGTTAGCTGTCAGGATTGAATGAAGCAGCTGGCTCATCCAATTGAGAAGTGATTTTGACCATCAGCAGAAGGTGATCACTCTATTGAAGCAGATCAAATTGTGTGCTGTCAATATGTGTTTCAATTATCGGATGTTCGGCACACGCTTCCTCTTCGAGACACAATCATGCACGTCCAGTCATAAACATGCACCTCTAATCTTGCTTGTGCAGCCAGTACATTTAACATGGACATCCAGATCTGATCACAACAATTCACGCTTCATTTATTTATTTAGAAAATGAGAAAGGCTGAAGGCTGAATGGATCGACTGCTGTAAAATTAGCCCGTAGTGAGTAACGCTTCCCAGCACATTCTATTGACTGTTATTTTCCTCTTACCAGAGAGTCTTAAGTGGTCCATTTCACATCTGACTGGACCGTGTGATCAGGTTGCTCTTGCAGATTTAAGTAGCTCACTCAGTCTCTTACAAGTTCAACCAAATACATCGGCAATATACAAACTTGCTTAGTCTTGATTTAAAAAGGAATTTAAAGGTTATAATCAGGAATGTGATTCTTCCGGATTGATCCAGAATTCCGTTTTTTTTCCGGCCTAAAATTATAACTCGTGTGAATCGTATGGAAGCCCGTTTCCGCCACTGAATTAAAAAAAAAAAAAAAAAAGGTAATTGCGACTTTTTATCTCACAATTCTGACTTTTTTCATAGAATTGCGTGATGTAAACTCCCAATTGCGAGTTATAAAGTCACAATTGCGAGATAAAAACTCGCAATTCTGACTTTTTTTCTCGCAATTGCGAGTTTATATCTCGCAATTCTGACTTTTTTTTCTCGCAATCCTGACTTTTTTTCTCAGAATTGTAAGATATAAACTCGCAATTGCGAGTTATAAAGTCAGAATTGCGTGATACAAACTCGCAATTATGAGTTAAAGTCCAGTTTTGAGGGGGGGAAAAAGACTGATATGTTCTCAGAATTGCAAGTTTATATCTCACCATTCTGACTTTATAACTCGCAATTGCGAGTTTATATCTCACAATTCTGAGAAAAAAAAGTCAGAATTGCGAGAAAAAAAGTCAGAATTGCGAGAAAAAAAGTCAGAATTGTAAGTTAAAAAGTCAGAATTGAGAGACATAAAGTCGCAATTCTGAGAAATAAAGTCAAAACTGCGACTTTATGTCTCTCAGTTATGACTTTTTAACTCGCAATTGCGAGTATCACGCAATTCTGAGAAAAAAAAGTCAGAATTGCGAGTTTGTATCACGCAATTATGAGAAAAAAAAGTCAGAATTGCGAGTTTGTATCACGCAATTATGAGA
>NW_015555715.1:3649268-3649448 GCF_001515605.1 Sinocyclocheilus anshuiensis
TCAGAATTGTGAGATAAAAAGTCGCAATTACCTCTTTTATTTTTTATTCAGTGGCGGAAACGGGCTTCCGTTGGAATCATGCAGATAAGTAATGAAAAAAAATCGGGAGTGGGGTGGGGGGTGTTCAGGGTGATGCTGGTTACTGCATGATGATTGAGATTGCGAAATGGTCTTAAGAAA
>NW_015555715.1:3649704-3655388 GCF_001515605.1 Sinocyclocheilus anshuiensis
GCAATTACCTCTTTTATTTTTTATTCAGTGGCGGAAACGGGCTTCCGTGTTGGAATCATGCAGATAAGTAATGAAAAAAAATTGGGAGTGGGGTGGGGGGTGTTCAGGGTGATGCTGGTTACTGCATGATGATTGAGATTGCGAAATGGTCTTAAGCAATTAACTAAATAAACTGTGAAAAGGTTATGTTTTCTTATACATTATGGCATTATACAAATGTGAGTAGAATCAGCGCTGAAACGTGTTACTCGTGTTTCAGTGTCACCTGATCATTCCAATCATACTAATATGCTGATTTGCTGCTCAATAAACATTTACTCTTTACAACATTTTTGTGGAAATAATGATACCACTCAAACATTTGTGGTAAGATTTTTTTTTTAAAAGAGAGAAATTAATAATGTTATTCGTCATACATTAAAGAGATGAAAAGTGAGTGAAGACATTTAAAATGTTTCAAAAGATTTCTATTTAATAAATGTTATAATAAATGTAATAAATATATTTGATAAATGCAAATAAATGCTGTTCATTGAAATATCTATTTATCAGAGAATCCTGAAAAATGAAATGCATCACCATTTCAAGCAGCACAACTGTTTTCTACATTGATAATAATCAATAATCAGGTACTTTAATAATAACAATTGTATTAATACTTATTATATTATTATCATTATTATTAAATGTTGCTTTTTATTTTTACAGGACAATAGTATATATTATTACAATATAAGATATATCTTTTAATGTGATAAAATATATATTTTTAAATAATAAGTTCTGGGGGCATGGTCAGGTTTTCCTGCTTCTTTGTCTCTAGCTGATCACATGCCTGTATAATATCATTTGTGTTGGTGGTCTTCTGAATGCAATGTAAAGATTAATCATTGCACCATATTAAGGGCCAAGGTATCATGCAGTTGAATTGCAGTCAGCCTATCTATAGAACCAGCGTCTCCTTTAATAGCTCTTCTGAGTAGGTTGACTGACACTGAACTCTACAGAGAGACGCTTTTATTAATTACTTTTATCCATCTTTTCTAGCATGTACTTTATTTTTCTGCAGCCAGTGTCTAAAAATAATTGTTGTATGTACATTTAAGATTAGACAGCTGTATAATAATAAGTTTAGTGCTGAAATCAAACAGGTTTCCGATATTAAACTTTGATTAGCAGTTGATCAGGTTTTTGGATGAATTATTTGACGGTTTAGGTGAATTATAATGATAATGTGAATTATAAATGAATAATAATTGTTATTAATATATTGTATTTCTGTATGTGTGTGTATGTGTATAATTTCAGATTTTCCGGAGAGCTGATAAGGATGGTGAGTGTAATCTGCTTTATACCATGTCATCTTGAATGTGTTTCTCAGACTCTGTTCTGTTCTAAAGATGAAATCATGTTCATGTTTTGAAATTCATGTTTCATTCACTACACTAGTGCTCAAAAGTTTGAGGTTGGTAAGATTTTTTAATGTTTTTGAAAGAAGTCTCTTATGCTCACCAAGGCTGCATTTATTTAATAAATATACAGTAAAATAGTAATATTGTGAAATATTTTTACAATTCAAAATAACTGTTTTCGATTTTAATATATTTATAAAATGTAATTTATTCCTGGAATTCAAAGCTGAATTTTCAGCAGCCATTATACCAGTCTTTAGTGCCACATGATCCTTCAGAAATCATTCTAAAGGCGTCTTTACACAGCCAAGTTAAGGCTGCTCTGTGCCTGAAAATTCTGTGTAAAGACACAATGTCTCATAAAAGCCAGACTAAATTATACTTGCTCTGAGTTGAAGTACTGTATAAAAGTGCAATTGGTATGTAAATCAATTTATGCCACCTCTGAGCAGCATTAAACAGTCTGTGTAAAGATGCCTAAATGCCACTTCAGAAGCACCTGTGCCATGTAAATTTAGCATTATATGCTGATTTGGTGCTCAAGAAATAATTCTTATCATAATCAATGTTGAAAAAAGAACAGCATTTATTTGAAATAGAAATCTTTTGTAACTTTATAAATGTTTTTACTGTTATTTTCATCACATTAATGTGTCTTTGCTACATAAAAGTAATATTTTCTTTCAAAGGAAAAAAAAAATCTTACTGTCCCCAAACTTTTGAATGGTAGTGTACATCATTTCATAAAATATACAGCTATTATAGCTTTACACAACACTGAAGAACTTGACCATCTGTCCTCACACGGTTCTGACAGCTGAAAAGACAGAAAGTGAAGAAACGTTCCAGGAAAGACTATGCAAATGTGCTGCTTTACACATAATCTTTTAAATAATTCCCATTTGCGGGGCTTATTAGAAGTTTAGTTCTTTTTGTTCTCAGATGCCTGTCCAGTATGATTTCTGCATGGTATTAGTGAAATATCATCTGCTAAGAAAATCTATGCATAATGCACCAGCTAGTGATTTGCGTTTGCTGGATGTTCTAAAATGATTTTTCCTATATTGTAATGCAAATTAAATTGCAGCAAAATTTTCACATGTATTTGCTAATTGATTATAGATTAGTCTCATTTTGCAAATTAGACTCTTTATCCATATTCATACCCTGTGTCCGCAGAACAATTATGATTAAGAAGAAAGGCTTCATTACAAATTTTGCAATGCTCAAATTTATGTATGAGAAGATACTTATTACTCTACAGTACATTTCATCCATTTGTACTGTAATGTAGTTTTCTGTATGGTTCTGTCTTGTCCGTCATTATCAGCATAGACCTGGTCTCATCTGGTCTAAATGTTTGGATTGAAATGAAATATACATATATAAAACTTTTTTTTATTATTTCTTTTTAAAAGGAAAACACCACTCTAGTTCTTGTACCTGGGCTTAAAAGAGAGTCGATACAAATAGCAGAAAGCGAAAACCTGCAACAAACCTTGTTAAAAGGAGTAGTGGCTATTTGATGTGTGGAGCTAGCGCTATTTGTGTTATTTTTAAACCACTCCCAGGGGAGCAGCTTGGTGACAGTTTTAATGAGAGAGAGAGAAAGCGAGAGGGTGGGGGAGGAAGAAGAACAAGAGTCGGGACCACAGGAGATAGGTGCCATATTTTGCAACTCTTTGGTTTTCAATCACAAGAAAACAGAGCACAGCAGGTTAATTTGCCTCCAGCGTTTAGAGCTAAACTCCTAGAAGTGAACCATTATTATCCTCTTTCTTTTCGAATAGGGCTGCATGCATAAAAGAGACAGTTCTCTCCAAAAATAATATTTTGTCATCATTTATTCACCCTATAATGTAATTTTAAACCTATACTACTTTATTTTTTCCATGGAACACAAAATAAAAATGTTCTAATTTCTGACAGTTTAATGTGACCACGACTGTCAAGCAACTCCAATATATGATATGATATGATATGATATGATATGATATGATATATGATATGATATGATATGATATGATATCATATCATATCATATCATATCATATCATATCATATAGTACTGGTCAAAAGTTTGGAATAATTAAGATTTTTTAAATGTTTTTCAATATGCTGGCCAAGGCTGCATTTATTTGATTAAAAACACAGTAAAAAAAATTGTACTATTGTGAAATATTATTACAATTTAAAAGAACTGTTTTCTATTTGAATATATTTTAAAATGTAAATGTGCTGATTTTTATTATTAGTATTAATTATTAATGTTAAAAATAGTTGTGTTGCTAAATATTTTTGTGGAAAACATGATACACTAATATTCAAAAGTTAGGAGTAAGATTTAGGGGAAAAAATGAAAATAAATTAATACTTTTTATTCAGTGAGGATTGATCAGAAGTGACAGTAAATATATTTATAATGCTACAAAATATTTCTATCTCAAATAAACTGTTCTCAACATTGATAATAATAAGAACCATAATTCATATTTAAGTACCAATAATAATTTATAATAAATTAGCACAAAATCAGCATATTTGAATGATTTCTGAAGGATCATGCGACACTGAAGGCTGGAGTAATGATGATGAAATTCACCTTTGCCATCACAGGAATACATTTTAAATATATTATTGAAACATTCAAATTGTATATTATTAAAACAATAAAAAAATCTAGTGTAAACAAAAAAAAATATTATTACAAATATTTGTAAAAAAATATATAAATAAAAGAACTTCATACTACTGATGCACTATATTCAATGCCTTCTGAACTTATACAGACAATATGGTACATGAATAATGACATAATTTAAATTTGTAAATGAACTTCCTTTGAAATCATGGTTTATGGATCAATTTACCTTCCAGAGTTAACCATCATATTGAGCACAAACCACACACAGAATGTCATGCCACCCTGCCGCATGTCTCTTACTGCAGAAATGATTGGTTACATCATGCGTGTGGAGCAGGCAGAGAGAATCATTAGTGTCTGTGGTATAGAGAAAATGACTTTTGGCCTTAGAGCTTTTATGCAAGCTTGGTCTGGCAGGCTCAGCCTCCTGCTTTTTGATTACCTGGTCAGTGGCCATAAATCTGCAAGGGATGTTAACATGAGAGCAGACTGGCAGAGACCTGTATGACCCACTGCCTTATCTGCATCTGCAGTTCGCCCTCCTAAATATATCACTCAGTTTAAAGGGAGAGAAAGAGCGGTACAGGTACATGTAATGGAAATTTAATTGGTTCTTTCAACTGTTTTAAATTCTGTACTGTTTCTCTGTGCAGCATTTTTACATCAAAAAGAACTTGCAGGGGCAAAGAGAGCAAAAGGGCTACAGATGGGAAAAAAGGTTACTAAAATGATACATTTAGGAGCCAAATGACTTTTTCGTTGACAAATTACAGAACCCTTTGGTGCAGTAATGCATGGTTTATACAGTATATAGGCTATGGCTATTTAAGTACAATGAAAAAAAATTAGTATAGAAATAATTTTCATTCACAAATTGCTAGTAAATTTCACAAACAATTACAAAGAAACGTGTTTTTTTTTTAGTTATATGTAATTCAGGGATTCCTAGACTTTTTATCAGCTGAAACCCTTGGATATAAAATATTTACTAGAAGTAGCCCAGTAATTTAAGGTTAAAATTTTACTAATTTAATGACACATTTACATGTCCACAGTTCTCTGATGTTAGTTAATTGTCATATGACATGCAGGTAAACACATAAATTAATCTTTTTCATAAGTGTTTTATCTTTTATCTTACATTTTTATGATTTATGATTTTTTTTTATTTAATACTCAAGAGTTTTTAGCTTTAGACTCTGATTTTATCCATTCAGAAGACATCAAACATGTTTGATATTTTGAGTCAATTTTAGAATAAATATTGTTTTCATTTGTCACATATCTTCTAGCAACAAAGCAAATGTTCGAGTTTGTTGTGTTTGGAACAACTTGAAAGTCTGGTAGTGTGAGTTCCTCAGTTGTTTAGTGTATGAGGCCAAGTTTTTTCTGCAACTATTTATAAAGTCAGAAAGTGTATGATGCCTAGTGTTTTAAAATCTGTTTAGATTGTAAAAGTCGTGCAGTGTATTACACCCTTTAGTCTGTTTCAAACTGACTCAAGAGCTAATGAGTTTGAGATTGTGAATCCTTTTCACTGACTCTTTAAAGGGGTCATATGATGTTGCTAAAAATAACATTATTTTGTGTATTTGGTGTAATGAAATGTGTTTATGCGGTTTAAAGTT
>NW_015555715.1:3655403-3655626 GCF_001515605.1 Sinocyclocheilus anshuiensis
GTTGTAAATACAACTCAACCACTGATTTCTAGTCGTGTCCTCTTTTGGAAGGCCAAACAAAGTAGTTTTGCGTTCACACCGAAACACACAGCGTCACACATGGTGGGCTTGAGTGAGCGGAGGCCGGCTTGAGTGAGCAGCAGCAGGCGGGCTTGAGAACGGCGTGGCCGGCGGATTCGACGAAGGAGCGTCCGGAGGGCTTGCGGCAACCACATGTGACGAC
>NW_015555715.1:3656340-3659667 GCF_001515605.1 Sinocyclocheilus anshuiensis
AGGCATGACGAAGCAGATATCGTCCTCTTTTGGAAGGCCAAACAAAGTAGTTTCGCTTTCACAACGAAACACAGCGTCTCCACGTCATGGCGGCGGCAGCAACAGCAATACTACAGCGAGAATAAAAGTTACGCCTTCTTTCTTTGCGTGAACATTTGGGCGGCGTTATGCAAATCTTCCCACATCGTGACGTAGACATGTGGGGGCGTGTGAGAACGAGCCATTTTAGGTAGGCGTGGTTGACTCTTAACTTTTATAAAGAATATCTCTTTGGATTTGAGACTTTAGTCTTTGCAACTTTACAGATCTTCTTTATGCACCAAGAGCTTGTAACACTCCAAAGAGAAAGGAAAAATTGAAATCGCATCATATGACCCCTTTAAAAATAATTCCGTTCATAAGAGCCATTTGTTCGCAAATCAGACATTCCTCTGGTGTTTCAAGAGGAAGCAGGATGTCGGAGAGAGAGAGAGTTTGTATACAGTAACCAATTATCATGCTTAGATTTCACTGAATAACTAATTCAGTGATTTGAATGTATAAATACAAGCTTTTCTCCTCTAGTACTATCCCCCTGTCTGGTCTAGATTTGCGTGTTCTCACTGGCAGTAAATTAGTGTTTATGTGTGTGCTCACTGAAAATAAACATGCTGACAGCAGCCTCCCGCACAGCATGCAAGCATCTAGGCTTCCCTGATCTAGATCTTATGAATCATTAAAGTTTTGTAAAAAGGGCATAATGGGTAAATAATGTCTCAGGTTAGTTTTCAGTCATGAATATTCTTGGTATTAATCTTGTAGATGTTCCAGTATGTTTACTGGAAAGTTTTGTGTACTGCTAAATATTAAAGTCTTGGAGGATATGCTGATGAGAATATGGATTGGATTTACTTTAGATTAATGCTTACTTAGTGCAGTCCTGCATTGCCTCATTAATAGTGGAGCTTTTGGACACCATTTCTGTATCCTCCAGGGGCCGACGCTGAAGCTATCGCCACAAAGAACAGCAACATATGTTGTCTCCTATTTGGATCAATAGATGCATATTGCATGGTTCTCTTTGATATTTCATCATGCTTCGCTTGTTTGTGTGGATGAGCAGCTTTGTCTGACTTTAAAACAAACAGAATGTATGAGCCCTTTAGTCTGATTAAACTTTAGCCTAGATAATTCAGTATTATGTCCATTTGCTCCCACCCAGAGTGCTTTGTTTGTATTAAATTACATTAACTTTTGTGCTGTTTGATCCCGAGTTATTACCGTTAACTAAATCTAGAACTAAAACTGAAAGCTGAAATAAAATAAAATACAAATATATTAGATGAAAAACATAAATTTATTTCAGTTTGTTACCAAGGCAGCATTTCTAATTTTCATTTACTTTAAGCTGAAGCACTAACATTACTAACTAGAAATAAATAAAAACTAAAACTGATATAAAACTAAATTTAACCTAAATAGTAATATTTACAAAAACTAATATAAATGACAAAAGCACATAACAAAATTACTAAAAATATAACTAAAATGAAAATGAAAACTGTAAGTATAAAAATAAAAGCTTGTTCAAAATATTAATAAAAACTGTAATAGTATCTAAATAATACTAAAATAACACTGGTGTGATCTGCTTCATATCTAAGCTGAAATCCAGTTCAGTTTTTATT
Organism: Sinocyclocheilus anshuiensis; assembly: GCF_001515605.1. Lineage (NCBI taxonomy): Eukaryota > Metazoa > Chordata > Actinopteri > Cypriniformes > Cyprinidae > Sinocyclocheilus > Sinocyclocheilus anshuiensis. The sequence goes on from NW_015555715.1 coordinate 3,658,008, forward strand.
TTTATATTTTCCATTTTCATTTAAGTTAAAGTTTTAGTTATTTTGTTGTGTGTTAATTTCAGTTTTAGTTATTTTAGGACATCAAGTTAAACTAAATTAAAATGAGATTTTTTTTTATGATTTTAATTTTGGTTTCAGTTTTAGTTTCAGTTAACTTTAAGAACACTTTGCTGAAACATCACTTTTACTGTTATAAATCATTAGAATGTCAAAGTGAGTTAAATTAGTGCTAAAGCAGTTCAATTGCTCTAGCTTCAATGGCTGTGGCTTTTAGACCACTGGACATAGCAAGGTGCACATTGATGCTGTTAGCCAGTGGAGCATGAATGTACTGTGAAAGGGCTTTTTACACAGCCTGTCCTTTGGCCTACAGTGGGCAGGGACATATATTATTTAGCCATTTTTGCGATGGCATTTTTGGCATGCTGCAAAAAAAAAGAGATGCGCACCTATGCTGAGTCAGACTTTGGCAGAGTGGCACATTTTAAGTCACAGCTCTGAAAAGAAATAAAACACTATATATATCATACTGTTAATGCTGTAACGTTTCATGCACATATGAGGGCAAAATCATCTTCTCTTAATGCATCACCTCCATTAACCCCAACACATATGCACATACACATAAACAAGTAGGTTTGTGTTACCATGACAAATAGCTGTCAAGCAGCAGTATGTGCTGCACTGTGATTACCTGTCTTACACCCAGAACCTGCTTGGACTTAATTACTGTGTTGTGCCCAATTTTGACCCCCTTCCAAATTATTACCCCCCTTGTTGAAGTCTCTACCTGATTGCCTAATCCTAACCCCTCCCCCACACCTACTCCTAACCCTACCAATAGGGGGTAATATTCTGGCAGGGGGGCCGGAACTGCTCTTGATGCTCCAGCAAGTTATGCAACACCATGTCCTAGACCATTGTTTCCCAACCGGGGTGCCGCGGCCGTCTGTTGAGAGCAGGGGTGCCGTGTAAAAAATAATTTTTAAAATATTTTTAAATTGCTAAAATGTTCAAAAAAAGCATCTATTATATAATATCCATTTCTGATGTCGCCAATAAGTAGAGATGCCCCGAAATTTCGGCTGCCGAAAATGAGTTCACCGCTCAGGTTTCACTTTCAGGTGGTGTGACGCTCTGCGTATTATCCCGCTCTATGCGTGTGCGCTCTGCTCAGTCGCTCCACTCGTATACCGTTCATGCGAATCGGAACAGCAAAGTCCACTCAAAAATTGAGCCGACAGGAAACATCGATGTAGTGCAGTATTGTTTCTGTCTGCAATAGCCTTACTGTGCTGTAACAAGGTGTGGGAAATGGGCAACTCTGGTAACGCTGCCCTCTCATTCATTGATCTGCTAACCGCTATGTTATGCTCACGTGTTCTGATAATAATAGCTTTCTAGGACTAAACATTATTTGGATAATTGGTAAAAAAAAAATATATATATCTTAACCCTACTGTTAGACCTACCTGAAAAACTAAAAATCAATTTATTTAATTCGAAGGCCTGTCGTTATTTTTTATTTGTGCTATCATTATTAATTTATTTATTTGTTCTTATTTTATTACTGACTGCTTACTTGTCATTTTTTATTCAATTCAAAGTTTGAAATCAAGCTATCTCGTGCTACTGCACCAAAATTACCCCACTGTAAAAT
>NW_015555715.1:3660773-3661993 GCF_001515605.1 Sinocyclocheilus anshuiensis
AAATTGGTCTCTTCATTAGAAATTAGCCTACTGATTGCCACCATTGATGGACAAAATTTTGTAATAATATTAAAAATATCTGTATGACATTATATTCTGCAGGTCTTCCCTGTTGTACCGAATATCTATACTTTTCAAATGATCATATTGAAGTTAGAAATTCTAATATTGTGACAAAATTAATTTTGTAGGGTGCCACAAGTTTGTTAAAATTTCCAAAGGGTGCCACGACTAAAAAAAGGTTGGGAAACACTGTCCTAGACAATTATTGTCACTCACGCTGAAATACAGAGAACAGATCTTTATAGTTGTATACTTTCCCTGGTTAGGTGTGCAAATCTGTGGGGTTCTTTTTTTTTAAATGTTTTTGAATGAAGTCTCTTATGCTCACCAAGGCTGCATTTATTTGGTTAAAAATACAGTAAAAATGTAATATTATGAAATATTATTAGAATTTAAAATAACTATTTTATATTTTAAAATACTTTAATATATACTTTATTTTTGTGTTTGCTGTGCTCCAATCAGCAATTCAGTCACACGATCCTTCAGAAATCATTCTAAATCATGCTGATTTGGTTTCTTATTATTATCAATGTTGAAAACAGTTGTGAAGTTGTGAAGTTCTTAATATTTTTGTGGGAACCATAAAACTTTTGTTCTCAGGATTCTTTTATATAATATATAACATTATATTATATTATATTTATTATATTATATTATATGTAACATAATATATGTATATAAATAATACATTTATTTTAAATTAATATTGTTTTTTTTATTTCTTAAGATATTTTATGTTGTAATAGACGAATCTGTAGCACAGTTTTATAGTACCCACTGTTAGTTTGTCTAATGTAATTTATAGCATTTCTTTAATTTGAGTGATTTTGTTGTTCTCAGTTCTTGTCTATAGGATTTAAGGTCATCTATATACTAGTACACTCCTAAAAGTGAACAAAACCAAGGTTTAGCATATGTAGAGTTTTAAAACATTTTTTTTCTATTCCAAGGCTGTTAAAATTTCCAAAGGGTGCCACGACTAAAAAAAGGTTGGGAAACACTGTCCTAGACAATTATTGTCACTCACGCTGAAATACAGAGAACAGATCTTTATAGTTGTATACTTTCCCTGGTTAGGTGTGCAAATCTGTGGGGTTCTTTTTTTTTAAATGTTTTTGAATGAAGTCTCTTATGCTCACCAAGGCTGCATTTAT
>NW_015555715.1:3662320-3677136 GCF_001515605.1 Sinocyclocheilus anshuiensis
AAATTGGTCTCTTCATTAGAAATTAGCCTACTGATTGCCACCATTGATGGACAAAATTTTGTAATAATATTAAAAATATCTGTATGACATTATATTCTGCAGGTCTTCCCTGTTGTACCGAATATCTATACTTTTCAAATGATCATATTGAAGTTAGAAATTCTAATATTGTGACAAAATTAATTTTGTAGGGTGCCACAAGTTTGTTAAAATTTCCAAAGGGTGCCACGACTAAAAAAAGGTTGGGAAACACTGTCCTAGACAATTATTGTCACTCACGCTGAAATACAGAGAACAGATCTTTATAGTTGTATACTTTCCCTGGTTAGGTGTGCAAATCTGTGGGGTTCTTTTTTTTTTAAATGTTTTTGAATGAAGTCTCTTATGCTCACCAAGGCTGCATTTATTTGGTTAAAAATACAGTAAAAATGTAATATTATGAAATATTATTAGAATTTAAAATAACTATTTTATATTTTAAAATACTTTAATATATACTTTATTTTTGTGTTTGCTGTGCTCCAATCAGCAATTCAGTCACACGATCCTTCAGAAATCATTCTAAATCATGCTGATTTGGTTTCTTATTATTATCAATGTTGAAAACAGTTGTGAAGTTGTGAAGTTCTTAATATTTTTGTGGGAACCATAAAACTTTTGTTCTCAGGATTCTTTTATATAATATATAACATTATATTATATTATATTTATTATATTATATTATATGTAACATAATATATGTATATAAATAATACATTTATTTTAAATTAATATTGTTTTTTTTATTTCTTAAGATATTTTATGTTGTAATAGACGAATCTGTAGCACAGTTTTATAGTACCCACTGTTAGTTTGTCTAATGTAATTTATAGCATTTCTTTAATTTGAGTGATTTTGTTGTTCTCAGTTCTTGTCTATAGGATTTAAGGTCATCTATATACTAGTACACTCCTAAAAGTGAACAAAACCAAGGTTTAGCATATGTAGAGTTTTAAAACATTTTTTTTCTATTCCAAGGACCAGAAATATTGATGACACATCAAGCACTTATGGTGTGTCCATATTTAAATGCTCTTATATACGTCCCCTGCCCCTGATAGCAAGTAGCAAATTATGTTTACAGCATGAAATAAAAGCTATTGGGCTTTAAAAAGAAAAGTGATGAGCCTTCAGGTATGTCCTATACTTTCTGTCAACAACCGTGTTCATCTTTTAAACTGGAGCTGGACCTTATCACCCAGTCTGTAATGGATAAGTAGGAAAATTTCATGTGCCAAAGTCTATATATATACAGTGGGTACGGAAAGTATTCAGACCCCCTTCAATTTTTCACTCTTTGTTATATTGCAGCCAGTTCATCTTTTAAACTGGAGCTGGACCTTATCACCCAGTCTGTAATGGATAAGTAGGAAAATTTCATGTGCCAAAGTCTATATATATATATATATATAGTCTATATAGCATAGTTATTCTGGTGTACAACACAGGTATAGCTAATGCTCTTCACAGCGGGCACGGTCCCAGCACAACTCATTTATGAATGCATTTACAGAACACTAGGAGAACGCCGGCTCTCACATCTTCCTCAGGATGAACCCTGCTTTGATGGAAGCTGGCCTGAGATCTGAGATCCCTCCTATTCCCACTCTACTAATTAAAGCCTGACTGGGGCTTCTGGACAGATCTCCGCTTTAAAAAATGTCCCTCTTAACTGCAAAACACAGTCTGATGCCAGCTAACTGCTGCCTTAAAAATGGATCTGGAAGATAAATGAATATCCTGAGCCCATATGCTTCTCTGGGCACACTGTGTCAGTCCTCACAGCGGTCAAAAACGGCTCCCGAGAGGCAGCAGTTAGAGAAAGTTTAATTAAAGCACAGAGGAGTTTACAAAGCATCTCAATCACTGTGGGTTATGAAGGTTTGTTATCTTTGTTTTAGATGCATTTTTTCGGGGTCTGTTTTTGTAATGCATCAAATGCTGGGTCTCACAAACTACTTAAACACGAACAATTGTTGTTAGTGCAAGTTTTTCTGAAAAGTTCTTCCCTTTTTCATACATCTGAACGGCATTTCTGAAGATCTGCCATAATGCAATGAGATATTTTTAGAGAAGCTTTAAAGTCATCAGAATACATTTAGGGAAGAACTTTCTTTGCTAAGATCATTCAGTTGCAAAGTGCAACATTAAGTGAAGTCAGCAGGGAATCTTTTTTAAAGTATTTGAAAAAGTGTTTGGTTCCCGCAGGTCTGTTCAAATCACACTGTTCCGTCCCAGGAGACTCTGACTAATTAAAAATACTCAAGGCCTCCAGCTAAGAGATTTGGGTTTGTTGCCATTCTTCCATTGTTTTGTCTTCCACCTCCACCCCACGCTCACTTTTTTTCCGACCCACTGCTGTACTTGCTGCTAATGCCAACTTTAAGTTTGAGTAATTAAGCTTGGCTAATATTTTGACTTTTTTTTAACCCTCATGTTGTGTTCCAGTCATTATGAGAGGATTTCCTTTTTCTCGAAAATGCTAGTTAATTTATCCCATTTACACCCCCCCCCATTTTTGCTAATTTCTGGAATTTTCCCCACCTTGTTACACCTGTGGTGTTCCCGGTCAAAAATGACTGACCTACAAAAAATAGCTAAAAAAATTTCTTGTTATGCTATATTACTACCCAATATTGGATTCAATCTTTTTATCAACTTGTTCTCTTTCAGTTGGCAGTTGATCTGAGCTTATGCACCTCACTTTTTTCACACGAAAAAGCTTTTTTCACTCAAAACTGAGGTGCATAGCTCAGATCAATGAGGACTACAACCAGTCAGTTCCAAAAAGAAACATAAAACCTGTGCTAATTAAAAGAAAACAAGTTGACAAAAGATCCAAGATTTAGTGATAATGTGGCAAAATGTAATATTTACACCAGAGGTAACGGTAAAGGATTTTCAGCACAACACAAGGGTTAAAGAGGTAAAGTATCTGATTAGTTTACACAATTCTACATGTAAAGAGAATGAAAAAGAAATCTTGAATGTGTGCTAGTCTTTAATTTAAAGTAGATAAGCACATCCTGTGCCCAGTTGAGGAAGCGATTGCAGTACTTTGTTCTGTGTGCACTGAGGGGATTTCCTCACATTTTTCTGTCCACCCGACCGCACACTGCCACATCAAAGGAAACACTCTCTTTAATGTGCTAGAAAGCACCGCAGTCACAGGACTGCACTGCAGATAGGGAGGTAGCATGCCAGAATTTTTTTTAGGAAATCCTAGTGCTTTCAGAGGATGTCCCAAGGCATTATGGGAGGAGGTCGATTGGATTCGAGGCAGTGGGTGCCCAGTTGAGGAAGCGGTTGCAGTACTTTGTTCTGTGTGCACTGAGGGGATTTCCTCACATTTTTCTTTCCACCCGACCGCGCACTGCCACATCAAAGGAAACACTCTTTAATGTGCTAGAAAGCACCGCAGTCACAGGACTGCACTGCAGATAGGGAGGTAGCATGCCAGAATTTTTTTTAGGAAATCCTAGTGCTTTCAGAGGATGTCCCAAGGCATTATGGGAGGAGGTCGATTGGATTCGAGGCAGTGGAGATTGGTTGATTTTTGATGTTAGCAGAGACTCGGGGGAGTTAACCTGGCTGACCTGGCGGCCCACACTTTGTGCTAAACTTGGCTGCATGACAGAGATAGAGTTGATGTGGCATGTCAGTGTTTTTCTTCAAGATGTCTTAGGCTTTTGTTTTGCTGAGCATGAAGGGAATATGCAGAGTGGGGTTTAGAAATGTTTGGGGGACAAAATGCTTTACTAAATGTCTTGATCTATATAGCATTTTACGACAATCATGTTACATGATTTGACTGATTTGGGCATTCAGTTTGGGCTTTTAAGGAGGGACGAAAGCGCACCAAGTGAATTTACAGGTGAACAACTGAATTTAGGAATCACAAAATTATGTACATTATGAAATTAGTATATTCATTTTGAGATTATATTTATAAATGGTATTAAATTTAGTATTTTTCAAATATCCAATGTGCATGAGCCTCAAAGGATTTATAAACATTCGTCTTTTAAAAGGTTTTATGTTTTATATGCTGTCAAAATGTTGATATTTTACAGTGTCCATACAGTCATACAGTATGTGTGCTAGAATCACAAAGAAGCCTTTTTATATGCTTTTTCAATTGAGATTGTATGCTAACCACCAGGTTCCCCTTCACTTCAGCCTGTCACATCCAAATAGGACAATACATAAGTATATTCATTTTGAGATTATATTTATAACTGGTATTAAATTTAGTATTTTTCAAATATCCAATGTGCATGAGCCTCAAAGGATTTATAAACATTCTTTTAAAAGGTTTTATGTTTTATATGCTGTCAAAATGTTGATATTTTACAGTGTCCATACAGTCATACAGTATGTGTGCTAGAATCACAAAGAAGCCTTTTTATATGCTTTTTCAATTGAGATTGTATGCTAACCACCAGGTTCCCCTTCACTTCAGCCTGTCACATCCAAATATGACAATACATAAGCAGTGTGATCACTATGGTATTAGTGGTCACACAATACACACTGTAGCATGTCCTGATACCTTAGTAAAGTCGTTGCTTTGTACTAAAAGAATTGTACTGGAGCACAATGTTAACTGTCACTCTTAGCAGTTGTTTCACAGGGGAGATGCCAGTTGTAACACTGAGGTGCAGTCTGCCAGGAGAACATAGACAGAATGCTGACAGCATTATCACTTAGCTCACACAGCAGCGGGAGTGAGATGGAGATCCGGTGGGACTCATTTGAACGGAGAAGGTGCTCCATATGACTCGTGTGCCATCATATGCAATGGGAAATTAAAATAAGCACAAGGGGTTGTTACGCCCCGTCTAGGGGTAAAGGACGCAACATGAAAAGAGAGAGAGGAAGCAGGGATTCTTTTGAGGGTTTTTAATGAAACCAAACAAACAAAAAAAGTTCTCAGCGCCCCGCCCCGGTGCCTTTCTTCCCGGAAGTGCATGACGAGCTCACCAGGTCGTGGACGGCACCTTTTACTGCCAGAAACCGGCCGGCGGGCTCCTCCTCCCTCACCACCCTCGACGGCGGTGCAGAGAAGGGGTATTCGGCGATCCCCCCGGTGGAGCGGGCGGTAGCGATGCAATTGTGTCCTAAGTCCGCCTCCTCCTGGTGGGGAGACCCGGTACTTCCTTCCCGGGCCTGTAGGCATTCGTCTAGTCTAACCGGCGGTGCCTATACGGCTTGCGGGGAAGCTGCTTCCGCCTTACACGCAAATGGCGTTACTGCAGGTGCACCTGCATTTTTACATTTGTAATTTTTATTCGTTTCTGTTTTGTATTTCTATTTACCTTTCATTTATTTTATTTTGGTTTGAGTAATTTTAGTACTTCAACCTAAACATATGTTAAAACAACATTTAAAAGTTTTTCATCTAATATTTATATTTTATTTTATTTCAGTTTTATGTTAATTAACAAAAATTATGATTTTTAATAGTTAACAGTAACAACACTGTTCTGCTGCAGTTGTTGTTTTCTTTCTATTCTTTTACTCTATCTCACACTCTCAGTCTTGTTTGTAAGGTTTTGGTTGTCAGGTTTGCTTCAGCAGGGCTGTACAGTGCGACATATATGTCGCACGTGCTACAAAAAAACTGGTCTGTGCGATGAATAAATTTACCACTGTAGCACGGGTGCGATACAATTTTGCATGTTCATAACACAGCCGCTTAATAGTGTGAAGTGATTTCGTTGTGCTTGTTTGTGTGTGTGAGATTGATTATACTTGGTAGTTAGGGGTGTGCGATATGACAATTTTTGAATGTCTCCACGATCTGCTTTTGAAGAAATATTGTTGTATCGTGCTACAGCGTGCATTCTATCGGCTGCCGTTCTGGCGCCTCCCTCCGTCTCAATATAATGTACAACGCCACATGCATTCACATCAGTGTTAACTCAGCGGTAGTTACTCTCACGGGACACTGCACTTATGCGCAATCACAAAACTACATTATTTCCATCTGCTTTAAAGCAATACCGGTTAAACATTTAATTCACCTGCTGTTCTGCATGCGCTTTTCTGAGCGTGTACTCAAGAAGCGCGCTCACACTGAGAGCCTGTCAAAAAGCGCCTGATTATTGGCAACCTCTGTAGCACCAGTGCTATGTGAAAAAAAAGTTAACGTACAGCCCTGTTCAGTGCCTCTCGGTGTCAGGATCATGTACGATGTGCTAGTGCTTGTGTTCATGGTGCAGTGAGAGGTAGCGCCGCAATCTCACGAGGGATGCAGTTTTGAGGGGCTCTCTCCCTGAAGTAAACCCTAAACTTTGCCCACTATTCTATGTAGAAATGTTTTTGATGTATTGTCATCAAATTTAATTCAACTCGTGACTGCAAAAAGGACATTTTCATTTAGTATGCTTGCATGATGAACATGTACTGCCTGACTCAAATCACTCAGAGCTTCACAGCAGTAACACATAGCCTGTATACCTATTAGAGATAATTCCTTTTTTTCCCTCACAACTTGAGCCTTGAGATGCTATTTTCATAAAAACAGAAAGTGCTATCTGATCTGCACGACTCCCCTGAGTAAAGTGTAAAATGTGGGACTGAATCATCGACCTGACCTTTCCGTTTAAACCTCTCTCCACATGGACGGCATCTCTGACTTTTATAATAACAACACAATTCACAAAGCCGAGCACACTGCTATTAGAATCAGGGGTGACCTCTTTGAAGTGGCAAGAAGACTCTCTTCATGAAGAAAATCATCTCTGTTAATCAGTACTAATCACAACTGTACCTTTGTTCATAATCCAAGTCTTGGTCTCAAGCACCTGCTGATGATCTATCACTAGATTATGATTGCATACACAGCTTTTGAACCGGTGTCTGACTCAGATGAGAATACAAACATATGCTTGTTTTTGGACACCTGTTTTAACCTCCTGAGACCCAGGAATAGACATTTGTCCTCCGTAGAGGACATTATATTTTAGATATATGTTTTTTAAGACTGGATGTCTTGTACAGAGCACATTCAGGGCTTTTCAAAGATACCGGATGTTTGAAAGTTTCACCATGACCATTCCCTCTCCTTGGTCTTTAAAAATGGCTGACATTAATTTAGTGATCAAATTTAACAGTCTTATGGAAATATGATATAAATATATACAGTACACACATATACAGTATTATGTAAACATAAACTTATTTTATTGTTTAAAGCAGCCACTTTAGACAATGCTATAAAAACGTGTTTTATTTATTTTTTCCTTCTATTTTTTATCATGTCCGGTAGCTCTCGTATCACATTCAGTTTAGAAGGCAAGCTGAAAATACAGATAAAGTGTTATTCATTTATATTTGCTGCGTTATAGATTCAGTAGTGGCACAGAAAACACTGTGTCAGGAGTATTTTACTATAGTGTCCTTTGTGTTTTTGGCAATACTGCAAAATTGCAATTGTAAAATATGCAATTTATCTTAACATCTGCTACATAATTAAGTAGCCAAAGAGCAGGGCATCTTATTGATTCATAAATAAATGTATATGGTCAGGGTTGGCAGGAAGAACACATGGCATAAATAATGATAATGTCACACTGGTTGTTCTTGAGAAAACTACCATTGTGAGGGTACTCTGCATGCATATGTGAATTTGTGTCCTTTCCCTGCTCTAACTAATGACAGACAGTTAAGTTGTTAATAATATGGCAGACTCCAAATGTGCAGCTAGGCTTGTGATATTTGGTGTCCGTTGTTAAATGGCATGTAAATGTCAGTTAATTAGTGCCTTTATGTATGTTAACAATGTGTGTTGTATGTTTCTGTATGTGTGCTTTGTACAGCTGAGTGTCTTTTTGTAAGTGGACCAGTTTATGATCTGAAAAAGGGTTTTTCTTTCTTCTTTGGAACACAAAAGAAGATATTTTGATTCTTTTTGCCCATATAGTGAAAGTCAGAACTATTTTTGCCCATATAGTGAATGTCAGTGGGGTCCAAAACAGCATTGGACTTTCATTGTTTGGACAAAAAAAAAAAAACAGACATTTTTCAAAATCTCCTCTTTTGTGTTCCACAGAAGACAGAAATATGGGTTTGGAATGACATGAGGGTGAGTAAATGATGACAGAATTTAATTTTTGGATAAACTATCCCTTTAATCTTTGGGATCTATTATTGAAATCAAACAGAGCGATCAGTTCACTACATGAAGCTCTTCAAAGTCTTCATGGTTTTATCGTATCAGTGACGATAAAACCACAACTCCTGCATTGCATCAGGACAGTGACAGCAGGATTTAGTGCTGTGGTGGCAGCTTTTCTCCATAAATCAGCCTATATGTCAATAACTGCAATTGAAATGAGGTTTGTCAAGAGCAGGGCCGTAACACTGTGTTGATCTCTCCCAGAGCACTCCTATTGTAGCTTCTAGTGTTGCGATTCTTGACAATAAATAGGGTGAATTCAGTTTAACCACTTTTGACAGTCAGAGCATCAAAGCCACTATCTAGGAATGTTCTCGAGCACATTTAGCAGAAATCAGCGGAGGTGGTGTGTAATATATAATGTTTTTCCATACCAACCTCCCTGTTGCCAGTTACCCATGGTTACAGCAAACTGCGATCCCTATATCCCATTAGGCCTCTAGCTCCTGATGTTGCCATGGTGCCATCATCTTCTCCCTAAGCTTGTTTCCTCAGATGGCTGAAGGCTTTAATCAAATGGAAATCCAATATGGGGTCACATCCATGTCTTCATCTCTTTCACGCATCCTCTGAGCCCTTAAGTAAGCTGACCCAGAAGTGTTCAATTATGTTAAATGTCTATATAATAAAAGACAAATTCTTCTTCGTAGGCTCTCACCCAAAGCCAGATGATTTTTGTCTCGACTCGAGTCCCTTGAAGCATAAAAGAGTGTAAATTAATTGAGAATTTCCAATCCTCAGTGGAAATAAGGCAGACTTGCTTGATTGCCGCAGCTGAATTGTGGGTGTGAGGTGCTTCCAATGAACTCTCCTCTTCTCTTCTCTTCTCTTCTCTTCTCTTCTCTTCTCTTCTCTTCTCTTCTCTTCTCTACTTGTCTCTTCTCTTAAAATGCTTAGTATTTATATGAAATATTACTATTATAAGCTTTTTTGTCTGTGTGCAGAATAAGTGTTACAAAATATAATAATAATAAACGTTCATTTCAATTTTGGACAGTGGAGTCCATGCAGTTAACAAGTGAATGCACATTAGCATACTAAATGTCACTTTTCTTTTTACCATATGTAAAGTATGATATTGACGGGAGGCGCAAAGAGTCACTCCACTGGCATTTGAAAAGTAATTGCTTTTGAATTAAGCAACATTCCACTCCACAGTTTTCAAAAATGAAAATTCTCTCATCATTCATCATCAACCTCATGTCATCCTAAACCTGCATGGTTGACTTTCTTCTGTGGAACACAAAAAGAAGATGTTGAAAAATGTGTCAGTTTTACTGACAGTGGTACTGTGTTCTTTCACCCCAATGACAAAAAACACTATGCACCGAAATGAAAATTCTGGGCCTAAACCGAAAATTCTGGATGCACCTGGCAGAAAACCGAATCCGAAATGGAAACCGAAAAAGGCTTTGTAATAATCTATTATTATTTTATTAAATAATATAAAGTAATTTTATAAGACTTTTTAATTTAACTCAATAATTTTAATGATACTGAAATTAAAAACACAAGCTAATAAAATAACCACACTTTTATTGAAAGTAACAAAATTAAATTGGACAGAAAATATATTAATATTAAATAACAATATATTATTTTTATTCAGTTCTATGCAACAGAATCAGATATAACTGTTATTGTATTTTAAATTTTTTTTTTGACTAATTATCCAAATAATGTATAGTCCCACAAAACTATCATTATCAGAACATGTGAGCAGAGCATAGCGGGGAGCAGATCGACTAGGGGTGGAAATCTTTAGTCACCTCACGATCCGATCCGATTCCGATCCGATTCCAGAACGATTCTTGATCTACCCCCCCCCATTAATTAATTAGTTTACCGACTTGAGAATTTTGACATCATTTAATCCCTTAAGACATAACTGGCTGTTTACATTCATTTTAAAACCATTTTGAGACGCAAGTGCACTCCACTTACACAGAGTCGCGCGAGTAGTCGAGTCTTCACAAACAAAGCGTGCGCCAGCATTTTAAATTTAAAGCAGCCTTCTGTTATTGAGGTTCATATTTTAAATATATAAGACCACTGCATTCCAAACCACATAAATGATGACTTCGTAAAGCATTTGTAAGGAAAATACCGACGGGCGAGACCGCACACTTCAAGTGTAGGCTAACATCAAACAAAGCGCACGTCTCTCACAGCGTATCCTGTGCAATGAAGCCCGCGAATGTCCTTGTAATTCGCTTCAACCTTTCTGAACTTTTATGAAAGATTATTTTATGGAAGGTTCGAGTGGTGTATGTGTGTGAGGAATTGGAAGCAAGCAGAATACGAGTGTTTCTAAAGCAAACTCAGCGTCATCGCTGAGAATCGATCCAGAATCGTTGGAGAATCGCGATGCATCGATGGCTCGATTTTTTTCTCCCACCCCTAGTAGCGTCATTTTACCAGCATTTTCATGCACAGTAGTGCTACTGCAAACAGGAACAAGTATACTATAGAAATTTCCTGTCAGCTTGTTATTTGAGCAGACTTTGCTTTTCCAGTGCCATTTTCGGCCGATAATTTTCGGTGACCGAAATTTCGGGGCATCCCTAAAAAAACACTTGAGACATTTTCCAAAGTATAGGCCTACATCAAATTTTTGAGCGTGTGCTGCAAACTGGAAATCAGTTTCAGTAATGCTATGTTAATTCTAGCCCAAATTTTTCATGTAGTCTCAGTGCAAATAGATTAAGTAAACTTCTGTTTTACAAATTTAAATGGATTGAGTGCAATTAAATTAAGTTGTGAGTGACAGAATGCTGAATAGTTGTGTTGCATTAGCTCATTTTAATTAAGTAAATTGAGCAAGTAGCACAACTCATTTCTGAGTACAGGGATGAAGTTCTTTTCCTAAACTCTTTTCACACTTTATGAATGTAAGAACATGAGCTAGTTGGTGGAAATAGCTGTGATTAGTTAGCTGTAAGATATTCTTTAATTTAACACCTTTTAAGAGGACTTTTTGTAAGTTCGTCTTGGATAGTGTCCCAGTATCAGTACTGCCTCTTTTTAGAAAGATTTTTCTCTAATTTAATAGCAAATGTCTTCTCTTAACAATTTATTCCTCTCTTACTGAATGTGAAAGATAATAGATCTCTGAAGGAAAGTTCTCAGAGAGATAAGTTCTTTCTTCAAGGAAGCTTTTAGAGCAAAACCCCAAAAAGACATGTTATGCATTCTCAATGAAATGTGCACAATGGAAAGGATAAAACACCTACTGACTTTATACATCTACTGATGCTGAATGTTGAAGAGTGAATTTCAGTCTGTGTCTACTTTTAAAATCCAGATGGCTTCCTTCCAGATTGAACCTCTGAGTATACCAAGTGGACATTTGCCAGTGCCACATATGGGTGCAATGCAGATGTCTTTCTAAAAACGTTAGATTTTATTTTTAAATATAAACTAATCCTGTAATGCACATTTTTTATAAAGAGAATAATTTTATACTTCTAATAAACCAAACATTGTACTTTTTTTCTGATGTGCATTAGCAAGCAGATCCATTTTAACTAATGTGTTTTAATAGGAAAATCCCTGTTATAGTTGCTACATTTTTAGGGTTTTGCTTTAAGCCAGTTGTTTTATTTTTTTTAATGGTCCCTTAGCACTTCTGGCGATCACAGTCATGAATCTTCTCTCCTAATAATTAGCCAACTGCAGCATTGAGCTGCATATTCATCATACTGCAGTCTGCATTCCATAAGAGATGGGATTCATGAACTTTATTGACCACAAAACAGACTGAACTTACATTAGTCACTTGGCAGACTCTTCATCCTTGACTGATGGCATTGCTTTGAATGGTGCACAGAGCCCCTCCCATTTCCCACTGGCCCACAGATACACTCACTCATACTCAAACAAACTCCATTTTGAAACATGCATCCAACACTCTTCTGAATTGGCCCTTTTGTCTGAGAGCCAGGAAATGATGCTTTATGTTAGTATGACAGGCTCTCCGGTTCCAGTTTGAAGAGTTTGTGATTTGTAAAATAAAAATGGCAGACAGGAAAGCTTATTAAAACAAATCAATTGAAGCTAAATTATATATTAATCTCACTATCCTTATCTCTGAGTGTTAGATAACTTGCAGTGTTTTCCTTTTTTTTTACCTGCAGCATGAAGTCTGGTCCACATTGCCAGTTTTTCTGATCAAACCATTCACTTCAAGTCAAGTCATATTTCTATGTATAGCGCTTTTCACAATACACATCATTTGAAAGCAGCTTTAAAGAATACCATACTGTTAAGTCTAAAATGCCTTTATGATTTAAAGGAATAGTTTATCCAAAAAAATTACTCACCCTCAGGCCAAGATGTAGATGAGTTTGTTTCCTTATCAGATGTTGACTGATGAACTGGAGTCGGGTGGATTGCTTGGATTATTGTGATGTTTTTATCAGCTGTTTGGATTCTCACTCTAATGGCACCCATTCACTGCAGAGGATCCATTGTGCATGTGATGTAATGCTTAATTTCTCCAAATCTGTTCAGATGAAACTCATCTACACCTCGGATGGCTTGAGGGTGACTGAAGTTTCAGAAATGTTTCATTTTTGGATGAACTATTCCTTTAACATCGAGCAAGCTTTAGTGCTGGGTGATATGGCAATATGTAACTTAGTGTAAATGATCCTCTGGATCCTCTTAGATCGATCTTTATTGTATTTATCATATTGTGTAACAAATATATCAATGCCACAGTGTCTCAGGAACACATCTGAGTGTTCTAATGTAATTAAGAGATATAAATATTTTTGTTCTAAGGGAGAGTAAGCAGTTCTCAAAAAGTATCAATGAAAATATGAGCCATTGTCTTAAGTGAATATAAGTAGTTTTCAAAAGTCTGATGTGGGTTTACTTTTTTTTGAAAGTCTTTTAAATGACAATGTTGGGAAATACTGGGTATTTAATAACTTAATTTTAGTAACTTCTCAGGATAGAGACGAGACAAACAGAATTACTACGTTGCAGTGCCTATCCTAACTGTGGTTGAAAATTACTCAAATCACGGTAAAGATTCTAGTCATATTGTCCATCACGAAGTAGTTAGACTGAAAGAGACTAATCAGAATGTGTTGTTGTTACATGCCTTTTAGGCGCGGTTTTATCTATAGTTGATACTACAATAATAGTCGTAGTGGGAAACAAATAATTTAAATAATTACACAGCTGTCAGGTCATGGTCTGAAAACAGAAGAAATTAGGGGAAATGTGTGAGACTTTGTGATCAGAATTTATGCCTGAACATCCAAGAGACACAATTTCCAGGCAGACTGGTACACTTTTACTTCTGGAAATTGCGTAGAAGCCGGTCAATCAGATTGGTCCTGCTGATTTTCTGATAGTGCTTGACAGTTTTGTGTGAAATATGCATCAAACAGTGAACAAACTGTGGGTGGTCTGTGGACAGAGCTCTAGAGAGCGAGACTCATTTCTCAACAACAAAAAAAGTGTATTACTTTCTCCATGGCTGTTTCTCTTGAGAAGGTCCTTGGGTTGGTGCAGAGCTACAGTACTTCTGAGAGCATTGCTTTTGAGATCTGCAGATTTGTAGCCCTCATTTCTCTGTGCTAATGCACTTTTCTGGTGGCTGGGTCACACTAATAGGATTTCCATGTGAAATGCCCACTCAGGCAGCAGAGGTTAATGACTCATTTGAATGAATTGTGATTGAATCAGATTTGCTAAATGAAGCATTAATTGATTCTGTCAGTGGTGCCGGGGATTAGGATTCACTCTTATTCAATCAGATTCTGGATCAGTTCTCATACAGCCATCCCTTATCTTCTCCAAAGAGACAGAGTGCGGTGGGCTATTACTTGTGCTGTAGTAGCTGATGTCTTCTTAATGAGGAGTTTAAACATAGTTCCTTAATTGTTTGCATGTCATTTGTTTGGTTGATGATTGATGGGATATTGTTTTGAATAATCGTATAATGTCTATATGTTCCAATTTACCATAAGTGCCCTGCGATGTGGACTTTACAGAGTATTCCGTCATCTTAAGTCGTGATATTCCAATGTTCAGTTTGAAGGGCCACTGTGAATGGCATAGGGAATAAGGGCACATTGATACATAATTTCACAGCAAGCGAAGAAGAAATTTACCCACCAGTCATTGCACATCATTTAAGCACTTAAAGATTCTGTGAAAAAAAAAAGAGTTGAGGTTCCAGCATTTTTATTGACTTTAATTAGTCCCAGGTGTGGTTTGTACGTGGTTGTTAGCTGGTATAAAATGTGCAAGATCGTGACACTTACAGTGCAAATCTCTTTATTATGGTTAAATAAGCTAAAATATTCATGTAATGTAAACAAATTATGTTTATTTTGATATTAAAAATTGCAACAGACATTTATCAGTCAGGTGAGCACTTTTAAATATGAAAGTTCATATTAATTAAATAATAACGTAATTCATTTATTTTAAAGATGTGCTTTAAGTCAGATCATTTTGAATAGTCCTTTAGCACTTCTGGCGATGAAAGTCATGATCTGCTGTACAGTCATTAAAATCTCATTATTATGATTAAATAAGATAAAATACATATATAATTTATATGAATAAAATAAAT
>NW_015555715.1:3677669-3679681 GCF_001515605.1 Sinocyclocheilus anshuiensis
ATAACAATGTATATATATATATATATATATATATATATATATAAAAGCACTTGGATTTATTATATACATACACTATATAAAAAGTACAGTACGTTTATGATAAAGTATATTATGTCATCATACCTCAAACATCTCTAATATGCACTACTGAAGTTTCATATGTGTATGATAATGTTGCAGTCAGTTCCAAATTAACACATTTCGTCAAGTGAAGTGAACGTCAATGGATATCCCATGCTTAGGGAATAGTGAGCAGTGAACACTGCAGGGACCCTGTCAGTTGTAATGCAGCTTCTTTTTGCACAGCAAATTGTGTTCTTGTAATGCCAGATTTTACATTATGCTCATTTGAGTTTGCTCAGTGAGATTGTTTTCTTCTTTGTATTAGAGCTAAACCAGTAAGATGTCGCCCAAGAGCTTGAGCATGTCGTGCAGTCTCAGTAACACCTATTTGTGATTTGGCTCATTGTGCACAGTTGCACTGTTAGCAAAACATGTCTGTGCTGGAGACATATGGAAGTGGGAGGATGAGTTGGGTAAATGTTTAGCATGTGCTGATGGGTCCTCTCATGCTGCAGTCACACTGTCCTGACATATGGCTGAATCAAATCCCAACAGACTTCAAAGGTACCAGTGTCCACCTTAGACGGGCAGACAGACAGGCAATCTGAAGGCAGATAGATTAAATGATGCTTTGACAGACAGGCTTACAGTGAGACAGGCAGGTAGTTCTAGTTTTTTTCCGTGCTGATCGATGTCTGAGCAAGAGAAGCTGACAGGCCTGTGAAAGGCTCTTTTACTGTTCATCCATCATTACTCTCAGAGTGGTGTCTTTGGGACGGGCCAGAGGGAGTGTGCGACTTTCATATTAGTTTAGCTTTTGAGTTTATTACTGTTTTGGCAATGGAGGGGGGGGGGGCTGGGCAGTGGAGGTTTAAACGGTCTTAGACTTCTGCATTAGTATCCCAACAATCTCCAGAATCATTACTCTATGAGAAAAGGGTCACAGAATATGTGATGTTTCTGGTGCAGAAAGAACATTATTTTTCAGACAGAAGTTATAACCATGGGCAGAGTCACAATGACAAAGTGAGCTTTGGGCAATGAAAATGAATAAATAGGCCTACGTTTCTTCTACAAGGTGATTTGAAATGAGTGTGGATCAGGGATATTTTCTCAGATTTTTAGAGATGCACTGATCGATCGGCCGATTTTCCTCATGATCGGCCTGGATCGGTGATCGGTCGGTCAGTCTCACTTCTTTGCGATTTCGAGCCGATCTGTTTTGTTACCAGCAGCACAGGCAATAACGTCAGCCGCGCATTCTCGCTCTCTTCTCTCCGACGACCCCTTCTCTCTCACGCACGTCTCATTCGCTCCGGTTAAATAGTGCAAGAAAATAAGTAAATTGTGTCAAGCGCTGAGTTGAACCATTTGGCAAAATAAGCTCACTATCACCATTAGCTGGCATAGCTTACCACTAGAGATGCACCGATCGATCGGCCAGGGATCGGAAACGGCTGATTTTCCTCATGATCGGCCCGGATCGGTGATCGGCCGGTCAGTCTCACTTCTTTTCGATTCTGAGCCGATCCGTTTTGTTACCAGCGGCACAGGCAATAACGTCAGCCGCGCATTCTCGCTCTCTTCTCTCCGACAACCCCTTCTCTCACACGTCTCATTCGCTCCGGTGAAATAGTGCTTGTATTGCGCATTATTTTATACCAAACGCGCGCGCACCAGAACTGATCTAACGTTATATTAGTGGAGCGCACAATCCGCGGTCAGTCTCAAACAGCTTGTGAGCCACAAATACCAAAATGAGTGGCTAACTGTGCTAAAACTTTCAAATACATACAAAATTATGTCAAAATGCCCGTTTTGGCGAGTATCCAGTTAAACACAGTCAGTTTTGGAACGTTAAATAGTTGAGAAAGAGAACGCATGTTGTGTAATAGTATATTGGGTCCGTGGATAAACTCTTAAAGGGACCGCAGTCCAATATTCCTGCT
>NW_015555715.1:3679755-3681362 GCF_001515605.1 Sinocyclocheilus anshuiensis
TTTTTATTTGTTCTTATTTTATTACTGACTTTTTACTTGTGTTTTTTTATGAAAATAAAACTTTGCGTTGAAGAAAAGTAAATTTTTGTTTGTATATGCTGTCAATTATAGTTCTTAGAAAGAAAATCGGAATCGGCAAAAATCGGTATCGGCAGATCACACTAACAAAACATCGGAAATCGGAATCGGTCAAGAAAATTGCAATTGGTGCATCTCTACAGATTTTGCAAAACATAAGATCAAATTGTCTATTTTTTTCGGAGTTAAAACTTTGACAGATTTTTGTTTGACAAAAAGATTTGACAAAAATTTGAAAAAAGTTCGTTAAAATTAGCTTATTATATTTTTGTTTTTTATTATGTTATGTTGTTATTTTAGTCAGAGTAAAAAAGCTTAATGTTTAAGAACATAAACTTAATGAGATTTGGATATAAGGTATTAAAATATTAGGCTAGATTTCTTGTTGAAGGTAAACAGTGTTTTATATTTAATGTGGTAATATAATATATAAACAATTTTCACTCTGAAATTTCACAAAGAATTACAAAGAAATGGCAAGTAACACATTGAATTAAACTGAAATAGTACTCTATTGTAAAACATGCTTCAATCATCTTTGTTTGTTTACAACTTTGAAAAATAAATTTTACATTACAAGTTATTCTTTAGCAAATCTCAAAATAACAACCAGTTTAATGCTGTAGACATTACTGTTGTGATATCTAAATTTACTTGTAACATTAAAATGACTGATTTTAGTTTTTATTGTTTTATTTTCCATTTATTTAGACAAAATATAATTTTAATATCAGCCATTTATCGGTGGTAACATGAAAATAATGATTGATTTTTATTGTATTGACTGTAATTTTATCATTTAATTAATTTTGTTTCATTTAATTGGTCAATAATTTGAATATGATTACAGAAGACAACCAAATGTTGCTGGTGTGGAACATAGGAGAGGGCAGGCAAGGGAAGGAGACAAACAGAATGAAAGAGAAAAAAATGAGAGCGAGCGTATGTACGATTAAGGCATCTCAGATCCCAAAGGTCTGCTCCTGTTCTTTTGGTTACCATGGCAACATGTACCCCAGTTCTCCCCAAAACGCGGTGTGAGTTGCGAGACATGTGAGATAGGAAGAGACGTGTTTGTAAGGAGGTGCTAAGATGTGCTGGGGCCATTGGTTGTGAAAAGTGCTAATTGCCTCTCTTTCATAGGAAGTAGCGAGGTCTGTGACAGTGTCCAGTCCCTGCAGACACATGCCTTCCTACACACATTAACTAAACTTCACCTCTTGGTCCATTTCCACCTCCCCAAACCCGTCTGATCAGTTGCTTACTCTGCTCCCAAGACAGGGCAACATTCGAGTTGCCTGTTTGTTTTTCTCTCATCAAATGAAACCTTGCACTCTTTAGTCCCACTGAAAGACAGTTTATGTTATCTAGAAAGATAAAGCATTTCTGTTAATCAACTGACTAGTGTGTGTAGATTTTTTTTTACTGTATATTAAATATATATATATATTTTATATTAAATATATATATATATATATATATATAAAAATTTCAGAGTACCTTAATATTTCTTAAATTCATTAAATTCA
>NW_015555715.1:3681693-3689440 GCF_001515605.1 Sinocyclocheilus anshuiensis
GGCAGGCATGCATTAAATTAAAAGCACTAAATCAAAAGTGACATTGAAGATATTTATAATATTACAAAAGATTTTTGTTTAAATTATGTTCTATTTCAACATTTCAAAAATGTCAAATTTATATTCATCAAAGAATCCTGAAACAATATATCATGGTTTCCACAAATTATTAAGCAGCACAACTGTTTTTAGCATTGATAATAATAGAAAAGGTTTCTGAAGCACCAAATCAGCATATTACAATTATTTCATTATTTCTAAAGGATCATATGAAACTGAATACTGGAGTAATGGCTGCTGAAAATGTAGCTTTGCCATCACAGAAAAAAAAACCATTTTAAAATAGATAATAGTTATAGTTTCAATTGTATAATAATAATATAATAATTGCATTATAGTAGCCCACCTGCAGTTTAGGTGAGTACAGCAATTTTGAGGTAATTGCACAGCAGGACTGTTCATTCTCTTAAATAGCTCTGCAAGAAGATAAAAATCATTCATTCTAACCAGCATCATGCAAACAATGATCATTGACATAAAATGCTGGTTGTATGAGATAAATTAGCCAACTTAACCCAGTGCAGAGAGGTTTATTGACTCATTAAGTTATATTACAGAGGTAATGTTACTGTTACGCATCAGCTGTCACTAGAGCACAATGCTGAACGTGGAAATTGGGCAAGTAAATGTCTGTTTCCTGAGCAAGCACTCCTTCCTGAGAGAAAGAGAAGAAAAGTGGGTCACTGCCTAATTAAGGGCTGGGTTCCCCGTGCTCCTCAGCCTTGCACAGAGATGGGGAAAGACGGAAACACACACTCTATATATAAGCTATGGTTCAGAGAAAGATCTGCTTTTGATTTTGCTTCCCTTCCACCTTCACTTTCTAACTGGGATAGTGACAGAGAAAGGATGAGAATATTATAAAGGTAGAAAAAAAACACAAATGCACAGAAATGGTAGGGTGTTTTTCTATAAAGAGCAGAATGGATAAAGGTCATGTATAAATACATGGCCGTGTGTTGGAGGTGTAGAACTGCATTGACAAACCATAAGTGGTTCTCATTTCCAGTACAAGCTTTTGAATTTAGAAACTACAATCCAATAGTTGCTTTGGAACCACTGATTGGCTGCACTTACTTTCATATTGTATTTCGGCTGTAGTTTGTCCAGTAAGCGCAGGTCTAACTTCAAGGACGAATCCAGGGTGATGAATATTTCATTTCTCCCAGCATTGACTGCAGCTGAGACTCCTATTTGTAACATCCCCCTTTTCTCACCAGTCTTGACCCTTCCCCATAGAGGAAGCCACTACAGTATATTCTCCTAGTAGCCTCCTGTCTCTCATCACTGGTGATGCTTAAAAAAAAAAAAAGCCAGTAAGGTTTTTTTTTTATTAATATTTTTATTTAGCAGGGGCACGTTAAATTGAATAAAAATGTATAATACTACAAAAGATTTATATTTCCTATAAATGGTGTTCTTTTGAACTTCCTCAATCAAACAATCCTGAAACAATCCTGAAAAAATGTATCTGTTTCCACAAAAATATTGAGCAGCACAGCTGTTAGCATTGATAATAAATATTTCTTGAGCAGCAAATCAGCATATTATGATTTCTGAAGGATCATGTGACATTGAAGACTGGAGCAATGGCTGCTGAAAATTCAGCTTTGCATAACTGGAATAAATTACATTTTAAAATGAGAAAATTACATAAAAATATTTTAAATGGTAAATTTCATAACATTCCTGTTACTGTATTTTTGATCAAAATAAAAGCAGTCTTGGTGTGCATAAAAGACTAATTTCATAAATGCTTAAACATCTTATCGACCCCATATGTATGTATTGGAAATTGAATAACTAAATTACACTACAATAAATTCAGAGTAATAAAAATTACTTATGTATCTATTCTGCATTAAGAACGACACACTAGGATTACTCCAAGATCTTGAATAAGTATATGCTTGCAAAGAGTGATGGCTATACAGAAGATATTGTGCAGAAAACCTATAGATGGAATTGGTTTGGGCATGTATATTATGTTAATTACTAACCGTGGGCTCTTGTTCCCTCATTAAGAATAATCCGGATTCATCAACATTAGAACGAGGGTTAAGAAGAAACACACCTAAACCCATCAATTTTCTGTGCATATTATAAAGAATGCTTTGTTCACACGCAGTTATTAGGGAACGTGACCCATGTGAGTCTATGGAACCTACATATAGTTGTATTTTAATTTTAGACAGATTATACTGATTGTATTTGTGATGTTGTGACTGATGGCAGCCTGTTCTGCCTGTTAAGACGTAGATACAGAAATACCCATGGTGCTGATACACAGTACAGTCTGGAGTGTTAAAAATGAATGAGGCATGCAGCTAAAATCTCTGTTTCCTCTGCAGATGATGGAAAGCTCTCCCTTGATGAGTTCCAGGCATTCTTCTCTGATGGAACTCTGAATGAAGAGGAGCTGGAAAAACTGTTTCACACCATTGACTCTGATAACACCAGGTGATTCTACAGACACACAGCACTGAATACACATCCAGTGAATCACAATACAGGACAACAGAGGTGCAATAAAAATAGGAAACAACATGACATTAGTTAAATTGTCAGGGATTGGTCCAGAATAACAAAAAAAATAATATTAAATTGATTGGAACTTTGTAAATTCGTTTCACTTTGTGTTTGTACATCCTGGTCAAGTTGTTAAATGTTCCAGTAAAAACATTAAAGCTATATTTAGAATTATCTTAATAGTTCATGTCATGACATATTATCCATTTCTCTACATGTTCATTGTAGAGAATGTTGATTTTCACAAGTTTATTTAAATAAGATTTTTTTATCTTACAAAATTACAGCTTGTCTGGAAATTACACAAAAATATAATTCATTAAAAATATATTTAAATGTAATAAATATAATGACAAATAATAATAAACTTAATATTTGTTTTAAGTAGATATAATATATTTATTAATAATAAATACTATATTTATTATATTGTATAAGTAATAATACATATCTCACGAATTCTTTCCACACAATAGATATAGAATTTCTAAAAAATTATTACTTCTGCATGTTACAATATTTAGCATATTTTTGTAAATATTTTTTAACAATAATAATTTTATGATAGAAATTCATATTTTCAGATCGAAAGTCTGGTTATGTGTAATAAAAATCACTCCCTGGGACATAAAAGTGCAGCTGTAGTTGGAAAAAACGCTGCATATAGTTTTTGACGATATAACCGTATAGCCAGGATCTTCAGATCTTGGTTCCCAATTTAACCCCTGATTATAGGTAATGGTTTCTTAAGAACCAGGCAGAAAAATGGGGCAGATTTCATTTTGGTGGACATAATAAAGTATAATTAACAGCAAGAAAAGGGGAAAACTGAAAGACTGTGACTGATGAGGGATAATAAAGGGATGGGGTTAAACTGTAATGGGACTAGACCCTTTAGAATAGCTGCTTCTCTTGGCACATAACATTGCTTTACTCGCTTTCTCTCTCTGTCTTGCTTAACGTTTTGTGTTTGGAAAATGTCTTACTGTCATCATGACTGCATCTGTCTCATCTATAGCAATCTGCTGCCAGACCTCTCTCTCTTTCTGTTCTCTGTGTTTCACGCACCCTATTTGTCAGTGTTTGTGTGTATAGGTGTGTGTGAGCTTGTCTCTGGAGGCAGAGCAGCTCCAGTTGTATGTGTGTGTGTGTGTGTGTGTGTGTTGTCTTTAATCACATTTCAGAATGAATTATGTAAAAAAGGAGGGGAAGTCTGCAGCTGCTAGGATGCGGTCGCTGCTCTTCAGGTCCAATACAGCCTTTGCTCTAAATAATGAACCACCAGAGCCCATAAGGACTGGTGCAGAGAAAAGAATGGAGACAAGAGGGCTAGATGATGAGATGGGGGGAGGGCTGGAAAAGACACTGGGGTGGGGGGTGCTGAGAGAGACTGAGGTGGTGAAGATCAAACGGAAGAAGAAAATTGAGAGCTTTATGCATGTCACCTTTATGTGCTTGTTTCTCATTTACACTTGTGTTGAAGATTTGAAATGAAACATGAGCCCCTTATCTTTTGTCTTCCATTTATCTGAATATCATGCTGACATTCACACAATTTGACAGCGTTCTTAACAGGTGCGACTATGAAGGAAATCCGTTTTTTTTTTGTTCTTACCAGTTGAGACCATGACGAGCAACAGGACATTTTATTATTTTAGCCCCGCCCACTATGAAATCTCTTTGGTCAAAATCCTGCTCTTTATAACTGTATATTAAATGAATGTTAATTTCTGTTTGTAAATCATTTTTCTTCCCTAATTTGACATATGTTTAAGTGATGCATGACATTCAACAAGAAAAAAAAAATAAAGGGCAGATAAATTTTATTCACTGAGAATCAATTTGATTATGAAAATTATGTGTTACATATCAGAATGAAGCCAGTCTGAATGCAAGTGTGTTAAAACACTGTTTTAATAGCTATTGTTTAACATGATCTAATAGCACTTGCAGCCTAAATGATGTCAGGAAAGTCATTTGAGGTGAAGAACTTGCTATTATTTTTTGATTAAAAATTACAAAGACTGTTTTTTCTTTTTAATAACGTGCACAGATGAATCATTCACAGTGAGACCAAGAATACGCATCAAGAAAGTAAATAGGCTCAATTTTGTTTTAATGTTTACTCCATCCTTTCATCAACATATTGGATGGAAAATAATCACGCTGATGAATCTGATCAGTAGCTTATCTAGCACCGTTCTAATGGGTATGAATAGAATAGGCCACTAAGAGAGAGAGAGAGAGACTCATGACATTCACACATGACAGTCTTACACACAGCAGTCTTCCCATCTCTTCTGTCCTCCGCTGAGGTGGACATACTCTTTATTTGACAGGCCAGGCATCAAGAGCTCAGTACCAGTGAAAGGAGAGAGGATTGTTAGCCGTGTTCACTCTCAGTGCCCACCCTACACCTGTAAATGTCATACTTTATATATTTTTTGTGCTTCCCTTTGCCGATGGCACTTCCATTTTAACAAGTAAGGGAAAGTATAAAGAAGTGAGAGATGAAAAGTCCAATAGCAAAAAAAGAAAGAGAGAGGATAGGATGAAGCCTGGAAAGGGTAACAACCAGGCAGTAGGAAAAAATAGTTTCTAGCTTGCTTCTCTCTTTCTTTTTCCTCTTTTTTTTCTAGTAGTGGCCAGTATGAGTACTTTTTGTAACATTATATATCGCAATAGTCATTTTTTTAGGAATAAAAAAGTGTTTAAATGTCCATTTTCTATGACCTATTTTTGGATAATCCAGTCTATTAAATACTTAATCTCATTTGATTATTTCTCCTTTTTGTTTTTGTTTAGATCTTGATAAATTCAACCTAAAATATACGATTATTCATATTCAATTAAGTCTGGCATCAGTACAGATTATAAAACGTCATATTTTGTAACACTTGAGTTTAAAACAAAATACTTAAAACATTCAAATAATATCAAAAAATTGTTCTGACTATATTCTGATTGGTTGAGCAACAAAAAAAAAACCTCTCTAAAAAACAACATATGCATCTTACCATTCATTAGTTCCAGGTCAGTGTCAAATTGGCTGATTAATTCATTTTGATGAAGCATGTAACTTCGAGGTCTGCTGAGGTACTGGTTTCAAAAATCACATATATTTAAGTTTTGTGTTGTGTTATCTTTAAGATCCATATAAATAGATAGTTTAGTGAGATTCTGTATAACCACTCTTGTAAGACACAGATGTAAGTAGCATTTGATTTGTGCTGGGTTTTCACTTGTTTCTTATCTCTTTCTTCTCCTGCTTCTTCTATTCTCTTTTTCTGTACGCTTCCCTTTTCCTGCGATGTGTTAGTAATGTTGACACCAAGGAACTATGCGGTGAGTATCAGTATGTTTGTGTGATAAGAGTGGCAAGAAATAGAATTTTCTTTGCAAACAAATATTTTTATTTCAATAGATGTGTGTAGAGTATTTGCTGATAGACAATATATGGACCTAGGTCTATGGTCTAGTCATTCAACCTGGTTTCAGTTCTAATATCTGTTAACAGATAGTGTACAATTTCTATTTTGTAATATTTTTAGATCAATTTTGTTGGCAGTTTAATTTTTCAATGTTTTCATTCTTCCATATTGTTTGTGAGTTTTCAGAAAATTCTTAATTCAGTTCTGGCTCATTTCTCTGTTCATTAGACTACTTTGCCAACCACATGGGGGACTATGAAGGTGTTCTGGCCTCCCTAGAGACACTCAACCTGGCCATTCTCAAAGCGATGGACTTCACCAAAAAGGTTAGTGTGCCAAAAACTGACTAAAGTGTCTCTGCTTCAGTGGCCTTCTGCATTTTTGTCAATATAAGGTCCAATATCATGTATTCAGATTTTTGAATATTTCTATTAAAACATTGCTGGTTTAGCTTGGCGACTGCTCCTAAATCAGAGCCTGAATCATATGTATCTTTGGAGGTCTAAAACAGAATTCCATCTCTTATAAGCATACTCCAGTAAATCCTTCCTCAGACGAGGGACAGATATTGAGCAAGGACTGTGAGCATGTTATTGCAGTCTCTCCTATTTGTCTAAATATAACCTCTCATTTCAAAGCTTGGCTTGCATATTCTGTTTGTGGTTTTCTTCTCATTAGCAAGCTGGTGCTCAGTTAGACAGCACTTCAGATTACTGAGCTGTGGCCATCACAAATATTTGCCTCTCTGCGAGTGTGTAATCTGATTTATAGAAGACGTAAAAGCCCAGTCGCTCTCTGTTCTTTTTCCTCCAGCTCTTCTTGTATCAGTCTTTGAGCATATTCCTCCCTTCTCCTTGTGTTTCACACTCCCCACCGGCACGCTGGAGAATGTAATTGATGTTAATACTGCAGGTTAGAGTTCTTAAATACCTGGCTGAGTGATAGTTGTAAAATATCTGGCCCGATACAAACTGAGTTTACCCTTTAAAAATGTATAGCCCATTTTGGGTACAGTTATTAGTGTTTGTTTTGTCTGTGCACACATAAGCTTCACAGCGATGGCAACCCCCTTACAGACAAACACTTCTGTTTTAATCCAGCTGGCTGATTGCAAACCCTACATTGATTTCAGAAAGCAAATTATTATACCTTGCGATTCTTCACCACGCCTATATTTGCATTTTTGTTCTCGACAGATGCTTTCGTACCAAGGCCACTCACAATTGTTAGTGTGAGCGCATAATTTTGTCTTTGAATTCTCCTTTAATCTTTTTTCCTGCCACACCTGAGATTCTGTTGTACAGTATTTCTCTCTTGCAAACATAGCAATGTTCTGCTTGTGTTTTTGCAACTTCAGACATTACATTCCTACCTGTGCATAATTTCCTATTCAAATAAGCTGTTAAATGTATAGATGAATGCAGTGTTAATTTTGACAGCAAATTTTGATTCAGTTTTAGTCATAGTCTTTTGACTAAAATGCCATTTAGTATTAGTCATATTTTAGTCATCTGAATTGTTTTTAGTTTTAGTCTAGTTTTAGTCGACTAAATCTGCAGTAAATTTAGTCGGCTAAAATCTAATGGGTTTAGTTACAGTGCATTTATTGAGCATTTCTCTAAATGATATTAAGGTTATATCATGATAGACACCAATTTAACTGCGGTGACACACAACATGCCTTTATGTTAAAATTAAATAAAACCACTTCTCATAAAGAACATGAA
>NW_015555715.1:3689478-3690218 GCF_001515605.1 Sinocyclocheilus anshuiensis
TATTGACATTTTTGAACGTTTTATGCGACGTGCAGCAAGTGTATGTTAGCTTATGTCCCGCCGGTTCATATGTACGTACGCATCTAACCTTTGAACCACGCAACAGATTGAATGAGTAGGCTTGTTTGAGATGCGCCTCTTCTTCTTCTTCTTCTTTTAAATTTAATGGCGGTTGGCAAACCAACTTAAATGGTGCATTCCCGCCACCTACTGGATAGGAGTGTGGAGCGCATAATGATTGGAAGTTTCTGACTAAATACTTTTTTTCCCCACTGTATATATATATATATATTTTTATTTTTTTTTTAATTTTGTAAACGTCTTTAATGTTTTTTCTCACACAGTTAAAATGTATCTTTAATACATAAATACATCATATTTGAGGGGCCCTTGGGATCAAAAAGTTTGAAAAAATAAAGTAAAATGAGAGCTACAGAATATTTTATTTATGCATTATTTTTGCATTTATTTATTTATGTCTTTTTGTTCAATAAGAAAAACAAATATAGCAAGAAGCACAAGTTCTATCTTACAAACTAATACGCGTAATAGTGATAGTAGAAACAAACAAAAGCAACAACAAAGCAGCTCTTTATAAGGCCAGTAAATGTTTCCTTGTTGCGCTGGGTTTGTAGATATGTGTTTGTGTATGTATGTGTTTGTGAGTGTGTGTATTTGAGTGGATGAGATGGAAAGAGAGACAGACACTGTCATCTATGCAGTAGTGGTAATGTGATATA
>NW_015555715.1:3690345-3700022 GCF_001515605.1 Sinocyclocheilus anshuiensis
TAGTGGTAATGTGATATATACCAGATGCTCTGCAAAGTGTTGGTGTAACAGCAACTGTCATCTAATACAGTGTAGTAGCAAAACCACAGGCTGCCTCTCCTGCAATGAAGATGGCATTGTTGTAGAATATATTAGGGCTGAGAAACACTGTCATCTTCAAGAGATCAGTGTGTTAAAGATGTAGAACTATTGGCTTTTAATAGCTACTCACAATAAAGTAATATCACTTTTATACAACAGTTTAGTAATCAAGTATTTTATTTAGATATATATATATATATATATATATATATATGTATATATAAATAAATAAATAAATAAATTTAATCTGCCAACAAGAATAGCATAGCATTAAGCTTTGTGTGCCACGGACTGGAACAGAGTATGTGAGTGGACTGGAGTGACAACAGCATTCTGTAATCTCTCTTCCCCATTACATGAACCTTCGACATTACACTGAGTAACATAAGCTACAGCTTTTGTGTATTCACTGTTTTCTCCATTACTGCCACGTCTCTGGAGATTCAAACCCCTCCACTAGCTGAGTAGCAGATCCATGAGATTGATATCTGTCTGAGGGCGGATAATCAAAAGCCTAAATTCAAAGCGATGTGTGCCACAGGCATTGATATTGATAAGTGTTAGTGTCCCCTTACGCCTCTTCATTACTCAAAATCTAGTCCTCTGTTCTCTGGAGAAGGTTAAAGGCTGCTGCTAATTATTAATGTAAATGTGTTATTTTCATACAGCCTATGAAATATTCATGTTCTTGCACACCAGCAGGCATCAATTTGCACTGTAGCTTATGTGCATTTTTAGTGGTGTGTGACGTGTATGGAGGGACACACTTCTATTGTAACAATGGTGGAAATAAAATGAACCCATTTCCCAGATGCCTAAAGCAGATTTTTATTTTTTTTAAAGTACTGTGCATAGACTAGATAATTATTTTTATGGTCTCTAATAGGATCAGATGCTTTAACTATGCCATGGTGAATTGATCTGAGGTGTAGCCATTGGGCCAATATCTTTTATAGATTATAGACAGCAATATCCCCTCCTCGCTCAAAGCAGTCTGTAATTGCTGTACTCTATTTTTTTTTAAAGTTTGCTCATTAATGTTGCCTTTTTATAAACACTGATACAGGTTATTTTTATGTTTATTTAAGTAAATGAAAACCAATATGCAGAATCAATTGATTTTTTTTTTCTGATTTTCAGACAAAAAAGAAAATATAATAAAAAAACAATATAAATAATATATTTTTTAATAAAATAAATAAATCAATTAAATATGAACTGTGATCATCAAACGAATGTATAAGAAAAAAATCTAAAAATAAAATGTTTTGTGTATTCACAAAAATCAATATAAATATATATATTTTTAAATACAATAAATGGCATAATAAATAAACTGATCATCAAGAAACCTTTATTAAAAGATAAAATGTTTGAATTTAATAATAATGATAATTATTATTATTATTATTAAAAACTGGTTATTGGTTTGCGCTATACTAGCAGCATATATAAATAATAGTTTTAGTAAAAAAAATAAACAAAATGTATTATTATAAATAATATTTAGTTATAAGTTGTTTTTTTAATAACATAAATAACTTTAAATTATTACTTTTATTATGAAACCAATTATTGGTCTGTCCTCTGTAATGGTTTATATTTTCCACAAATAAACCTACTGTTACTGCCAAAATTAAGCAACATCTACAGTATGCTCTTCCGCAACACGCACATACTCTGTAACTGTGGCCTATTCAGTGCACGTTTTTTTGCAATTTGTCTTTTGGGAATGCTTGAAGAGTGAAAGATTCCATCTCTCTGTTTCTTCTCTCAACCTCGCTTCTCATTAAGTCTCTCAACCGCAATTGCTGACATCCCACTGAACAAATGAGCCCAATAGAAGAGCGCTGATGTCAGAAAAAAGGACAGCTCTCTCTTTCTGTCTCAACCTGTCAGAGCAAGAGAGCAAAGGAAGTAGATCAGAGCCACCGACTGAGACAAAAACACCCGCACACACCGTCAGCGAACTCATGTTATCTGTACGAGCAACTGCTTTGTCGTTCGCACATCATCTTGACGTTACCGGCTTGCCGCTTGTCTTCTATGTATTTTCGAGTGAACAGAACAAGTCTAAAACATGGTGTCAGTGTATTTCCTGAGAACATACAAAAGATACATGTTCAAAATATCAGCTACACTACAGATCACCGATCGCACATACAGTTTAGGCTGGCAGATGGACTATATTATACAGTCTCCTGGTGTGCGCTTTCTCTGTCTCTCACAAAATATGCATGATTTATTGTTGTAAATATGAAGAATGATACAAATTAAAATGTCCAAAAAAAACTTTACGGTTACGTACTTTCTGCAACTGAAAAGAAAGTAAAAGGGTTCAGTTTTTTCATTTACTGAAGTCAAAAACTTTTTCATTTACTGAAGTCAAAAACTTCAGGAAGTGAACAGAAGTGTCTTAACCAAATCCCACCCAACAAAATCCTATCATGCAAATAAATAAAGGCAATTGTTTTTCAAAAGCGCAAAAGAGCCATCATCACCCGTGCCATAGTGTGTTGAAGCTTAATACTTCAAGAACATGTTTTTAATTGGCCATTTAGCAACTGGAGGTGGCTAAAGCAGGATGCCATTGGAGCGAAGATGATAGGAACAAAAGAAAAGCAAGAATTCATTAAACACATTTCATCTTTCCTTCGCCTGTCCTGCACACACAGTTTTAATGAGCTCTTCTCATTAGCTGCTGCTTAGTTCAAGCCCTTGGACTTTGCCCAGACTTTCACACACTGTGCTTCTTTTTAAGTCTTCAAATAGAGAACACTTACTCTTCAATTCACTCCCTGTAGTTTTATTTTTTTTTCCAATTTGAGGCTAAGATTTGGGTTTAGCAGTGTTAACAATGACAGAAGTTTACATAGATTAAATTTCTTATCATCTCTTCTCAAATCATTTCCATTTGTGCAGTTCAATTGCATGTCTTTCAGCTCATTTCAGCCTGCTTCAAGTAACGTAACATATGTGTGTTTTTTCATGCGCTGAAGTGAGCACACTTGTCAGTGGATAAAAAAAGCAGTTATTGTGGGAGTTTCTGTTGTTTAAAATGTAAATGCTGAAATTCATTAGGATTGCCAAGCTGGGAGCTGTCGCGTTTTGAACAGGTTGGCTGTGCAGTGCACTCTGAAGCCTTTGTTTGATGCCAGAGTTGATATTAGTGAGCCTGTCACATGGCAAACAGTAATTATGCTTACAAGAAGGGATTTTGGCAGGTAGAGGGGGACTGGGGACTGTTTTATACCAGTTTTCCAGTTTTTTCTATCTTGAAAGCTCGCCCTCACCAAGGTTCCATATATTTGATTAAAAATACAGTAAAAACAGCAATTTGATCAAATTCTATACAATGCATAACTGTTTTCTATTTTATTATATTTTAAAAAGTAAGTTGGTGCTTAAGAAACATTTCATATTATCAGTATTGGAAACAGTTCTGCTTCATATTTTATGGAAACTTTAATAGATTTTTTTCTCTGATGAATAGGAAGTTCGACAGAACAGCATTTATTTGAAATATAAGTTTTTGTAACATTATTAATGTCTTTAATGTCACGTTTGATCAATTGAATGGATCCTTGCTGATTAAAATTATTAATTTATTTAAAAAAAATCTTACTGGGCCCAAACTTAGTGTTGAACTAGTGTTGGCTATATATTGGAATATTTTGCTATATTTCGCAATAAACTATATCTATACCTATACTCTATGAATACAGGTGCTTCATGCAAGTAAAAAAAAAAAATCTCATTTTAAAGTTTCCAAACTTTTTTTGTCACTTTTTATCCTAATATACCAAAAAGTCAATCTTTTTGTCTTATTTTTTTTTTAAGCATGTTCAGTACATACAGTTTCTCATAGACCCCTGCTGTGAAAATCTGAGGTCCCAAATAGAGGTGAAGGACATTTCCTGAAACTAATGTTTTCTTAGCCACAGATGCTACAGAATTTCTCTTCCCTTTTATTTAATGTTGACCTGAGGTGAGGGGGTTTGTTCATCATTATATAATTGACATATATTACTAGGGCTGCCCCATAATAGTTGACTAAAGGTTAGTCGACGAGAAGAGGCTTGATCGACCAAAATTTTATTAGTCGCAGAAAAAAAAAATCCACAGGAAGTGGTGAGGTTCGACAGATCGTTAACGGCTGCATTTTGTGGTAATACAGTACATCCAAACACTCACCTATCATTCTTCAACCAAATATGGCTTATCATCTGAAATATGTAAGTAGTAGCAACTTTACATGGCCGCTCAATCTAATGTTAACCTAGAAAATGTGCACAATTCAAGTGTCTGTGCGGAGTGTGAAATCTGAACAGTAGCGCGCTCACAGCATGACAGATGGAGGCGCCGGTGCAGTCACTTGCTCTTAAAATACTCCGTCATTTTGGTCATACAGATAAGAGTAACACATCTTTCGAATCTGTAAAGCCTCTACGTTTATTTGTGTGCACTTACAATAACACCAAAACATTGCGCTTTTGTAAAATAATGAAAGCAAACAGGATGCACTTTCTGCCGTCTCGGCCTCTGCTGAGCGCGAAACTCTGTGTATACTTGCCTTACAGACATGAAAAATATATCTATAGAGAGTGAAATGTCTACTTTCAAATGAAACAATTCAAATCTGAAACAAAAAACAAATATTCTCAGACTATGTAATCCTTATGAAACTTGCATGCAGGCGCGTCGACTGCTGTGGAGATGAGTCAGTGTCGCCGACTTCATCTCTTAAGCCGAAAACACAGAAAACACTAGTTTATCAATAGATTATTAAAATGTTAATGCAGTTTAATCTTACTGTTTTTCCCTGACACATTCAACATCATTACTTCTGCTGGTGTGCTGTGGCTATGTAGGAAATGAAAGGCTCATTAGCATGATTTAAATGGTTTATTAATAAACGTGCGATTAGTCAACTAATGCTTAAAATGAACGACTACTGGTCGACCAGAAAAATCTTTAGTCGAGGGCAGCCCTATATATTGCACACCTCCTGTGTTCAGTCACCCTCACTTGCACTCATTTGCTTCAGGTTGCAGAGTGTCAGCCCGGTTACCTAGTTTCCCTGGTAACCACTTATGCCATTTGAGGGTTATTTTGGAGAACATCATATGGCATGCTTAAAGAGCTTGGCATAGTGCGACTTTGGGTTTTCTTAGAGATATTTGTTCATGTAAATAATAAAATGATTGACTTGATTCTACTGATTGCCTTGAAATCTGTTACTGTAATTTAAGAATTGAACTCTGTTACCGTATTTAATGTAGTTGCTCTTAATAAGATGTTAATGATAATGATAATGAACTATGTTATATTGCTAAAAAGATGTGGAAATCTGAATGCTATACCTATATGTGCTTATTGAGCTTTCAATTTTCAGTTTCCCTTTGGTCCTTTCTAACAACTTCTTCGTTCAGGAAGGGCTTTCATTATATGTTGTTTGCAGAAATTTAGTCCCATTTAGACATGAACACCTAAATTAAAAGGGGGTGTCTACATATTTTTGGCTTTATAGTCTACATATGGGTATAATAATAACAATATGAGAGTGCAAAAGTGTCAAAGCATCATGGACCTTAAACTAGAAATGCTTTCAAGAACATAAATCTGCAGTATACAGAAATGATAACTCAGATTTCTGGAACCTACTATGGTGCATTACCACTATCCTTGAAGGTAATTTAAGTTGGGGCTTATTGGAATGTTGCTGCTGCTGATTCAGTTAGTGTGCAGGGCTTCAGTCTCATACACTTGCTATGTACATTTGTCATATGCAGTATAGGCTGTTTACTGGCCTGTTAGAGCATTTAAATATCTAGCGCTGGGGACAGGATAAAAAAAATACTTGCACAAACAATAAGAAGATTCATTCTTTCCTCCCTTGCTTTTCTCCACAGTGTGACTGAATATTTATGAGACGGCGAGCCTGGAATTCAGATTCTGCATGTTGCCATATGTTATCCTTGAGCAGGCTGTGTGCTAATGAGCCTGGCTCAATGTACCAAGCTGCCGTATGTTATGGAATTGCTTTTCAAATACTTCTTTCCTTTCTGCTTTGGCATAACTTGAAGTATGGTGTTGAGTAACATGAGAGTGGCTTTAAAATCCATTTGTCACCAGTCATTTTAAATTTACATCCTATGGTTTCATCTGCACCTGGATAAATGACCATTTTTGCAGCAACAACATGGACATAATAGGAAGAAAATGAAAGGACAGCAGTGGGATACACTAGTTAATCAGAATGTCACTGTTGAATTGAATTGTTGTGGATCAGTTGACAGGAAGTGTTTCATAGTCTAATCATTGTTTTGCTGAAGTATCACGGGGGGTACAGTGCTTGGTTTATCAAATCTCCAATACAGAAAATCTAGCAAAATGAAGAATTTAGGAAATATTCCCTTTCCATTCATATAGTAGAACCTCAGATGAATTGGCCACATTCCATGGGAAGTTTATTTGGAATTTGAATTGAATTGGTAGGAAATATTTAAATAATTGCAATTCAAAAAGAAGCATTGATGTTCTCAGAAATGATGCTCTGGCATTCTGGTCCATAAAATGTAGGTTAATTTATTAATTGTTTCTATGCGTTGCATTTCAAACATAATTTTTTTTCTGGTAATACCCATATTTTGTCTGTATGAATGTGATTATCATCATACTGAATAATGAAATGTATTATTAAAAACTTTATAAAATTTTAATACATTTAATACTTTTAAATGTATTTAATTATAATTCTACTTGATGTTCATTACACAGTGATATGCATTGATATGTGATATACACATATACTGTATATTGTTACAAAATATTTCTATTTCAAATAAATGCTGCTTTTTTTTTTACTTTGTATTCATCAAAGAATTCTGAAAAAAATAAATCTCATGGTTTCCACAAAAAAAAAACATTGGTAATAATTAGAACTGTTTCATGAGAACCAAATCAGCATATTACAATGATTTCACAAGCAGTATGTGACACTGAAAACTGCAGTAATGGCTGCTGAACATTCAGCTTCGCCATCAAAGGAATAAATAAAATGTTTAAGTATATTAAGATATATTAACTATAATAAATAACATTTTTAAGTATATTAATAAAACGGTGATTTTAAATTACAGTAATATTTTACTATATTAATGTTTTTACTGTATTTTGATCAAATAAATGTTTTTGACCATAAACGTTTTAATGGTTGTGTACAATGCTAGTGATAACTGTTTTTATAATACATTCTGTTTCTATTCATGCAAAAAGCAATCAGTTTAATGAACATTAAATAAGTGTTGGTATGTGGGTAGGCACTTTGATTTTAACCCTCTATTCACACAGTGATCCCTATCAGGACGGCACAGCAGAATAACCCAATATTATAATAATTTAGCCAATGAAACTAGCAAATAAAAAATCAGACACTTGCTTTCTGGCTAAGTGTACCCTTAATTTTGCTTTTCGGTTACATCCAAGAATTTTAATTTAGGTGCATCGCTGATTTAAACAGTCAGCAGATTGCTGCTGCCCTTCCAATATGTTCCACTATTTCCATCTCGAACTCTTTCCTGTATCGGTGGTGTGAAGTGGTAATTTCACAGGCATGTGAAGCTCTAGGCATTTTGCTGGAACTCCCGCCTGTCATTCATTACTGTCCTGAGACTCCACTGCTAGTGTGTGAATCGCAGCCTGTGCCCATGCGCTCTAGCGCAGCGGTGGGCCCTGCGCCTGCCCTGTGAGAGCTAAGTGCTGCCACAGCGCTTGTCCTCACTTGTTCATTAAACTTCTGAGGCTCCTTCTATAAATCTCTTTGCTGCTGCATTTTATGATGAACTGCAGTCCGCAGCCCTAGTTGTTTGTCTCTGACTGCGTTTTATGGCTGGAGAATCGTGAGCTCTATTGCCTGAATCTTTTCATTAAGCGTCATTGCTGGTGAAATTCACTGCCTGTGTGAAGAACGATGTCTATGAGTGGCCCTTCCTCCTCCTATTTATTGTGCTTTAGAGTAAAATGAATAATTCCCCCAAAAATGAAACTTCTGTCAAGACTTTCTCTCTTCCATAGAATGCAAACGGAGAAATATTTAAGAATATACTGGAGCTTTCAAACTTCAAAAAGGTTGGCAAAACACCTGAAAAGTGTCCATATGTTTGGAAGTTTTGGACTGTTTTTCGCTTGTAAATGGTGTATCTGTGCATATTTCTCTCCTGATTCAGACCACATGGCTTTTTCATTGGAGAAGCAATATCATGGTCTTAACCCTTTCAGTGGTGAGTTTAAAATATTCTATCGGTCCCCCAGAGTGAGTTTCTTTTAAGGCGACCGTTATTTTAGAACATTTCCCCTTACTGTTTCCATGGCGACGCGTCATGCTTGTCACGTGACACACCGCGGCCACAATAAGACTGTATGAGTCTTTTATTTTGTTTTTCCTTTTTTATTTGAATATTCACAAACTTGCTTGCCATGTCATGAACAATCTGATATTGCGATTCACAAATATGTGTAAAGGAGTGTGTTTTGTCATTTAAAAACCTTTATGAATGATCTTGATCGTGATCTGTAATGTGAGATGGGCGCCGCCATGTTTGTTCGCGCCGCAGTTCAGAGTCCTGTCAGTCGGATTTACAGCACGTGAATTCATGAATTTCTCCCGAAATACAAGTAAGTAAGTGGCCGGTAAACTGGGTGAAGAATAGAGTGAACTTTATAGTTACTTACACCATGTGTATCTGATATGAATAAAACACACCGGCAAATTAAATTTGAATTGAATTGTTATTGTTGCTTCCATAGACATATGTGTGTATTTTACAAACTCTAAATATATTATTTTACTAGTACTTATGTGTATTTACATTTTTGAAACCTAAAATGTGCATTATGTGGTTAAGAAAACTGCATAGTTGTGATAATATGACCAGCAGTGCACTTCTCTCTCGGGCTCAGCGCCAGCTAAAGCCCGAAAGCAGTTTGAATTTGGCACTAATGTGACGACACTGAACGTTCTGATGCCACGTTCCAGGCAACCCGTAACCCGTGTTTTTCCAACCTTCTACCCGTGAAAGTGCACTGGAACGGCAGTCAAACCCGTGACTTCCCACCCGTGAACTCGTACTAGATCGATGTAATCCCAGTTACGCGCTCTGACGTCACATAGCCCGCGAAACAACAATGGCAGCCCCTACGGATGCGGTGTTTATGCAAGTGGTACACGGTGAGAAATAGACTTTAGGATAATATAACGTTGCAATCAAATTAATAATAATAAATAATACACACACGATTATGTATTACAATGTTATGTGTCTGAAACGATAAGTATGTCGTGAAAGTATATCGCCACATGGAAATGTTGGGCATAGCTAACGTTAAGGTAATGTTAGATAAACCTGAATTTGACCATGCAAACGATCATGGTTATAAAAAAAAAATAATGCAATGTACAATTTCTCAGCATAGCGAAATTAGGCATACAATGTCTAGCTAGCCAGCTCACAGTGAGCATAAGACCCGTACGGTCCGCCATGCTGGTTTGTTTACATCTAGCTACCACTTCTTCTTCTTCTTCTTCTTCTTCTTCT
>NW_015555715.1:3704273-3712359 GCF_001515605.1 Sinocyclocheilus anshuiensis
TCACGTTGCAATCAAATTAATAATAATATAATAATAATAAATAATACACACACGATTATGTATTACAATGTTATGTGTCTGAAACGATAAGTATGTCGTGAAAGTATATCGCCACATGGAAATGTTGGGCATAGCTAACGTTAAGGTAATGTTAGATAAACCTGAATTTGACCATGCAAACGATCATGGTTATAAAAAAAAAATAATGCAATGTACAATTTCTCAGCATAGCGAAATTAGGCATACAATGTCTAGCTAGCCAGCTCACAGTGAGCATAAGACCCGTACGGTCCGCCATGCTGGTTTGTTTACGTCTAGCTACCACTTCTTCTTCTTCTTCTTCTTCTTCTTCTGGTGTTTTATGGCGGTTTGGCAAACCAGCGAAAGAGGTGTTTGCCTCCTTCCTTACTACCCAACCAAAGCTTGTAATTTCTTTGTATTTATATTCCCAACAATCTTTCAGAATTAGTTTAACTGGATGGTCTTCCAGATGTCCCTTTACACCATACCAGTACCTTAATCTCAGCTGAAACCTACGCTGTTCTAGAGGCAATTCTCCCATTTCAACTTGTAATGAAGCCACCGGAGAAGATCTAAATGCTCCACAGCAAATGCGCAAAGCTTGATTTTGTATTACCTCTATCTTTTTAAGTAAGGTTTTGTTCGCAGAACTATAAACTACACTACCATAATCTATGTTTGACCTAATCACAGCACCATAAATTCTTTTCAATGACTGACAGCTTGCCCCCCACTCAGCTCCGGACAAGCACCTTAATACATTTATTCCTTTTTTGCACTTTTCTATCAATTTCTGAATATGAATTTTAAAATTTAATTTAGAGTCCATCCACATACCCAAAAATCTTAGTACATTTACTTGTTCCAGCTGATAACCATACATTTTGACATTCAAACTTGGATTCTTTTTCGAAAAGCATATTACTTGTGTTTTTGCCACAGAAAACCGAAAACCCCAACAATTCGCCCAATTCTCCACCTCATTCACTGCTTTTTGCATTTTATTTTCTACAAATAAAACATTGCGCCCCCTTTTCCATAGTGCTCCATCATCCGCATACAATGATCTTCCTATTCCAGTATCAACGTTATGAAAGATGTCATTTATCATTAAATTAAAAAGAATAGGACTGCTCACACTTCCCTGGGGAGTTCCATTCTCAATTGGGAGAATCTGAGAAAAAGCAGTCCCTACTCTTACTTGAATTGTTCTTCCAAACAAGAAACTCAGAATCCAGTTATACATTTTTCCATCAATTCTCAA
The DNA here is from genome assembly GCF_001515605.1 of Sinocyclocheilus anshuiensis. Taxonomy (NCBI): domain Eukaryota; kingdom Metazoa; phylum Chordata; class Actinopteri; order Cypriniformes; family Cyprinidae; genus Sinocyclocheilus; species Sinocyclocheilus anshuiensis. The sequence goes on from NW_015555715.1 coordinate 3,705,559, forward strand.
GCTTTCCAATTTCATTAAAAGCCCCTCTTTCCACAACATATCGTAAGCTTTTTCTACATCAAAAAGACTCCCACAAGCACCTCTTTATTAATTTGAGCTTTTCGAATTTCAGCTTCCAAACACAATATTGAATCCATCGTATTTCTCCCTTTTCTAAATCCACTTTGACATGCTGAAAATATGTTTCTACTTTCAATCACATAAGTCAACCTGTTCATAACCATCCGTTCCATAAGTTTGCATAAATTTGATGTCAGCGCAATAGGTCTATAATTAATTGGCTGAGACTTGTCTTTTCCTGGTTTGGCTATTGGCACTATGACCCCATGCTTCCAATCTTCTGGCAAATTCCCTGTCTCCCATATTTTGTTAAAAAGTCTTAAAATCATACTTAATGATAATTCTGATAAGTGCTTTATCATCTCATAGCATATGTCATCCTTGCCTGGAGAAGTATGTTTGACCCCTGCAAGCGCTCTCTTTAACTCATACAAAGTTAATTCTGAGTCTAACATACTTCCTGATGGATTCTTCTTTACATAAATGTGAGCATTCTCCCTAACTTTCTGTTCCCTATATCTCCTCATATTATCTGAAATATTACCATTACTGTGCACCTTTACGAATGCTTCCACTAACATCTCTGCTTTGTCACTGTCTTTTATTGCTATTTTTCCATTATTTACTAACACTGGAATATTGTTATTTATCTGAATCCCTCCCATCTTCCTAATCATATTCCAAACTTCATTCATTCCAATTTCTTCCCCAATTCTATTACAGAATTCTCTCCAGTAATTTCTTTTTGCTTTTCTTACCTCCCTCCTCACTTTTGCCTGTGCTCTCTTAAAGTTAATGTACTCACTAAACAATACAGATTTTCTGGCTTTCTTCATCGCTTTATTTCTTTCCCTAATTGCCTTACTACACTCGTTATTCCACCACGGGACTGCTTTTTGACTATTTATAGTTTTCTTTTTGCCAATTACTTCTTCTGCCGTATTTCTTAACACTTCACTTATTTTCTTACTTAACTCTTCGATACTTTCAATACCATCTTCTATTTCACACATCTTGTTATGACACAATTCTTTAAAAAGCTCCCAGTTGGCTGCATTAAATTTCCATCTTGGAATTCTCTCCACCAAGGTTTGTATGATGTCCACACCAATTTTACACCATATTGGATAGTGATCACTTCCCATTGTACTTTGTTTACTTACATTCCATTCACATTTTCTAGCTAGATTTTCTGACACTAGAGTGATATCTAAAGCTGATTTACGCCCATGAGTTACATCTATTCTCGTACAACATCCATTGTTAATACATACTAACCGTCCCCAATCTAACATTTCTTCCACAACCAGCCCAATATTATCTGTTTTAACACTCCCCCATAGTGTATTATGGGCATTGAAATCACCACACCATATTACTTTCTGATTTGTGTAACCTCTTATATTTTCCAATACTTCCTTACTTAACTTTTCACATGGAGTGTAAAAGTTAACTACTTTAATAGTATGACTGCCTTCCCAGACTTCCATCATAACCACCTCTTGGTCCACACTCACGTCAACATTCCTATATCCCACACCTTGTTTTATAAATGTAGCTACCCCACCTCCATTACCTTGTTTCCTGTCTTTCCGAATAACCACATATCCTTGTAAAACAAAATTCAACTGAGGTTTGAGCCATGATTCTTGAACACATATTATATCAGGTTTATTTTCCAAATCAGAAATGAATTTTTTAAATTCTTGCCCATTAGCTATTAAGCTTCTCGCATTCCACTGAAATATTAAAAGCACCATTATGTACCACCACATCCTGGTTGGGTGTATGTTGTCTGCATCTTTAAGTTCTCATTAATCATATCCACCGAGATACCCTCGATCTCTAGATACTTTTCCGCTGCTTTGATTATAATTCTGATTCTTTCTGTCCGGCTTTCAGTTTGCGCTGAACAGTTCACTACTTCCGCCATAAAAGTAACAAATGCAACATTGTTCTTAATCCCCACGGAAATAAAAATCCCATTTGTGGGACCGTACCACTCAAAGGGTTAATGATGGATTTGTTTATTACAAACATGCTGCTTTTTTGCTTCATGCTAATTGATCGATTGGAGTCGTGTGGATTACTGTGATGTTTTTATCAGCTGTTTAAACTCTCATTCTGACAGCACCCATTCACTGCAGAGGATCCATTGGTGAGCAAGTGATGTAATGCTAAATTCTCACAATCTGTTCTGATGAAGAAACAAACCAATCTACATCTTGAATCTTGGAAAATTTCTGATATTTTTCGTTTTTGGGTGAACTGTGAACTTTAAAATGGTATCTGTTCCTCGGACAAGAATATTACATGACTTTCGAAGACTCGAAATAAAGACATATGGACTTCTTTCAATTATACTTTTAGGGTGCTTTTCATTGTGATTGCATGGAAAAGTGGGACCGGCATCTCCAAAATTACTCTTTTTGTGTTTTGTGGAAGAAAGCAAGTCATGCAAGTTTGCAGTAACATGAGTAAATTATGACAGATAGGGTGAACCATTCTTTCATTGACAGTAACCTGTGTCATTTTATCTCCTGAGTTTTGTGGATAAAGAAGAAGAGATGGCTGAATAAGACACTGATGATGGTTTGTGTTTGAACATGGTATTACTTGCCTCATCACCATTATGGCTTATAGAGGTGGGCACAATTGAAACAGCTGGAGCGCTAGATTTCCTGACTGCTGTCTCAATCAGTGCGGTTATGAAACGCTCCCACCGTGGCACAGATCAATGGACCTGTGTTTCTTCAGCGTCGAAAGCAAAGGCTGTCACTGTTACACCGAGTCCTGTCTTTGTGATGATAATTCTCCAGCATCAAGCTGCCTGATTAAAATTGCCTGGAAAACTCTGCAAGAGGTGATTATAATTAGAAGCCCTGTGCATGTTTGCTATTGGTGGCTGCAGCTCGAGAATAACATTGTTCTCAGATGCCTCCCACTGCCTGTGGGGTGTGAATAAAGATTTGCACTTTCAAGTTCACTGGTTGTTGTTGTTGTTTTTGTGTGCTCTCTGAGGTAAACTAGAAATTAACTTATTTATACAAGTCCCCTTATAAGCCTGCCATAAAGCCTATCCTCTAGAGATGCCCTCAGGAATCTAAATGTCAAACCTATAAAGGTCAAAGCCACAGAGGATTTGATTGACATGTAGTTAGTGATCCGATCTAATAAGGTTTGTGAATAAAGATCTATGATATGGTGTTTTCTCTTAAGTAAATTCTTCCACATGGGGATATGGATATTTGGCAATGAAGATTATTGTCGTGTGCCTCTGCATATTCAGCTTATGCTCTTTTTTTATTACTAAACGATTTTTGCTGTTTGTGCTTTCTGCCAGTGTGACTAAATCTATTGAATTTAAGTCACTAACAGTTACTGCGAACACAGATGTATTAATCTTGATCCGTAATTCAACCAAGCAAGTTGAAAATGATTATTCCTCACATTGATTGCCACTTTGAATAGGCTTAAAAAAGAGACGTTGCGTAACTTGCATTTAAAAGGTGAAATTGATGTTTTTCTCATAGGAATATTTTTACTGAATTCTTGGAAGAACAGTCTTGAAAACTATGAATGTACTTCCAACCTTTCTCTGTCAGATTGTACTGCAGAGGGGTCAAAGAAACATGAAATAGCTGATTGCGTGACTATGCGTCTCTAAAAAGGATACATTTTCTGCCTTTCACAGCTGCAGTGTCACACTTTATCTGTTCTTAAAGGATAAAATCCCTACTCTTAAGTCTGTCAATGGACTCCTGGTTAAACTGTTCTCTCTGGGGGAGATGAAAGTGAAAATGCTGGAACAGATGAAAGCCTCCCAAAAGGCTTGGCTTCCTGAAACTGTGATGTCCAAAGTTAGATAAACCTTCAGCATCACACTGAGAGATGTTTGAGACACCTGCAGAAATCAAAGTGTAAGTCTTTATCTTGTAGCATTGAACAACCCATTTCCCACACACTCTCAGACAATAATGGAGGCACAGCTCAATCATCCTTCTTCTACAATAGGAAGTCTGTGTTCTCATCTCTTCATTTTCTACCAGACTGGGATTTAATCCTGGTTTTGTAAAGTCTCAGCAACTGTGATTTGGGCCTGTGAATGGATGTGTCCCTGGCTGAATAACTGCATTATGCCATGACTTCTGTTTTCAGGCTTGGCTAATGCGATTGTGATTGAATCTCTTCTCTCAATTCTCGGAAGCTTTGTCTAACTAGGTTGAGCCGCAGGTTTAGACTGTAGGTGGGAGAAAACCTTTGCCTGCCTCTGTTGTGCTCTGTAATTTTGGGAGGGTTTTTCTTTTCAAGTTGTTTACCCTTTCGGCTTATTCTAAAGAACTGTTTAATCCTCTTTTCATTTGGCACTTGGAGAACAAGAAGCAGCAGAGACTGTAGATGATGATCAGGGGTGCTCGCAGGATTTCATCTCAAAGTACACACAGAAACCTGACCTGATGTTATTTGTGAATTAAATTTAATATAACATTTATTTTAAATAGCCTGTATATTTAAAATAGTTTTATTTTGCATGTAGGTAAAAATAACGTAACTCCTCCGTGCATCAAATTGATTATAATAATATATTTTATTTGCTTTAAATATATTTATATTTTTAGTGTGGAAGAGAAAGAGTAGCTCTGTAGCACTACATATTAAATATGATAATATATTGAATACATTTATTTTAAATACATTTATAATATATCTAAAATATCATTTTACTTGGCACTGAATGGTAAAACCTAGCTTTTCAAAATGGAGTGTTTGTAAAGTTTCAAGTTTAGACTGGTAGAATGATTACTGTGTTATGATGGTGCTCAAATAAAAAAAAGTGATAAATAGCAATTTAATGTATTGGATAAAATATAATGGAGATGAACAGATGCTTGTATGTTTATTGTAATTATCTGGCACAGTATCTGTGTATCTTTATCAGCCAGCCTCGTCAACAAATACAAGGGTGTGACTAACTTTTTGTTTTTTTGTAAATATGTTAGCATAACTGTAAGCTTTTTTCTATTTTAAGGCAAAAATACACTAGACGTTCTCTGTTCAGACATAAGCCAATTAATCGTATCCTAGCAACAGCAGTCAATATGTTTCTTAGCAGCAACATTTTGTGATATGCAAAATTGCATTTAAGGAGCCTGGGACAAATCAGTCAAATTACTTGTCCCACCATAATATGCCATTTTATTCTGGGGTTCTTTTGCCGTTGGATGTTTAAAATGACTAACACTGGTTATTAAGCTTGATATGAGGGTTTCTTGATACCCGGTTTTCCTTTGAACTATGAAATATTGCGTAAGTGGCGGTACTATCCACTTGTCTGCATTTGCCACGCTCATTATATTTAATGCTTGCTCTACAAAGGACAAAAATGTTAGGTGTCAGCGCTTTCATTTTATTTATTTTTTACCAAAGGAGATGTATATTCTCTGTGGAAAATCTCCAATTATTAGATAATTCCTCACAAGCTCCTCCTCAGACCCTGATGGTATTTTCATATGTGCCATTGTTTATTTTGTGGAAAACCTGTCTTTGCACATCACATATAATGCTCTTCACGACTATTTAGGTCTCAGCTTGAGCACAGGTGTCTCGGGATGCTTCATTCCAGTATGTCACTCATTGTTATTCAGTAATTCACCTTATCAGTCACACTTTCATAAGTGCCTAGAGCATATTTTACAGAAGGGTGAGAGACCATTTGTTCATTTGTGGTTGGGTGTATGTATCGCTGGAGCCATAATAGAGAAGAATTAATATTTCATAACACCGGGGTTTAAACCCCGTATCCTTATGCACTCATGCGGTCTGTGCACCAAATCATTAGATTCGCTCTAAGCATGTTGTTGTCCTGAGAATTCAAACACTTGCCTCATTAAAGGCCTGTCACGGTTATATAGAGTTTTTATCTTCAGGTTATTTGTTTTACTGCTTGATTTACTTCTAACGTCATCATTGCTGTCATTTGGTTAAAGCATTTTGCAGGATTGAAAAGTTATTTGTTTTGCCAGTTATGTTGAGAAGTCATGTTTATTTTGGCATGGACATTAAGCCCTACCTCCGTGCTTGCTGATGTGTGTTAAGGCCCTTTTTGGCACTAAAATGCAGTGCAGAGCTGCTGACCCGGCATACCGTTAGCATAAATCATTCGGAATCTTCCCAGCCGCCATCATCACCACCTGGAGGCTGCTTGTTCAGGCAGGTGGGCATGACAAACACTAGCATTCTCCATTTAGAAAAGAATCTTTATCACCACACTACCAACTTTTTAATGCAATGTCACAAAAAATGATATTAGTAAACAGGGTTGCAGGGTATCAAGGTAATTATAGTTAACTAAAACTGAAACTAAAATTAAAACCATTAGAGGGGTCATATGATGCTATTTTAAAGATCATTATTTTGTGTATTTGGTGTAACAGAATATGTTGACATGCTTTAATGTTCAAAAAACACATTTTTTTTTTAAATACTGTACATTATTGTAGGTACTCTATGCCCCGCCTCTCTCAAACGCGTCGTTTTCAACAAAGCCCCCTCCTTTGACAAGCGCAGTCTGCTCTGATTGGCCAGCTGACCCAGTGCATTGTGATTGGCCGAACACCACAAGCACGCGTCGGAAATGTAACGCCCCTGACCATAATCGCAGCTTCAGCTTTCAAAGTAAATATCAAGACAGTTAATAATGTCGTTAGTTTTACCATCAGTTCAAGCCCGAAAGGGCAACAG
>NW_015555715.1:3715918-3721949 GCF_001515605.1 Sinocyclocheilus anshuiensis
CTGCTGTGAGAAAAGGCTATAAACGATCGGCCACCTGCAGGATCCTCACATGCGATAGCCTAGTAGCCGGGACAACGTCTTTATATTTACAGAAGTGACGTAATGTGCCAGTGCCATGCTCGAATTTCCCGCGAAAACCTACCCGTACCACTCAAATCAGAAAACATCATTAACCATCATTAAACTAACCATTGTGAAACAGGCTAAAGTAAGGTGATAGTTTTGAACACTGGCTGGTTATGTACTTGCTCAAATCTGGATTTCGGATCATTTTTAACCAAAAAAAGTTACGGACTGCAGTGTTAACCAACAAAAGATGTTAAATAAATATGTTAAGTAAACCCACTGTATCTGAAAAAATTAGTTTACTTTGTATCTCTTTCATATTTGTCTTATTGTCTTATTCTGCTTCTTTTTCAAAAATTATAAATTATATATATTATATATGAACAACTATAATTTGTATAAGTTACTCCCTTTTCACTACTGTTAAAGGGATAGTTCAATTAAAAAAATAAAATTGTCATAATTTATTATAGTTTTTCCAAATTCAATCCTTGATTCAAATTTCTCATAAGCTTAATAATTGATTTGGTCTAAAGAGAGAAGAATTAATGACTATTTTTGTTTGTAGACTACATATAAAATATCTACCAAAATAAATGTTGGTAACTGCAGTTTGACTAAAAGTAATGAAATGCAAAAATGCAATGACTTTTCGTCAACTAAAACTATGAAAGACTCAAATGACTAAAATGTGACTAAGACGATTAAGCATTTTCGTCTCAAGATAAAGACTAAATCAAAAATGCCTGTCAAAATTAACACTGGAACGTTGAAGTGCATCCCTAGCCTGAAAATTCTGTCATCGTTTACTCGCCCTCATGTCGTTTCAGACCTGTACGACTTTCTTTCTTCTGTGGAACACAAAATATGATCAACATATGATATTTTAAGAACTAATATGATATTCATAAACTATATTTTTGTCAATTTTATAGGGGTTGTCCATTTTATAGTGTGGTCCAAAACAACATACCTCTGTGGAACACAAAAGAAGTCATACAGATTTGGAAAAACATGAGGTTGAGTAAATTATGAAATATAATTTCTGGTTTAACTATCCCTTTAAGCCATAGATCAAACCTGCAAGCTTTTCATTTCCAGCCCTTAAATTTAACTACTAGGCAACACAACCCCACACTTCACCCCTCTCCTTCACCCACTTACTTTGTTTTCTTGGACTGACGGAGCACTACAGGGTTTATTACTCCTTCTGTTATGGTCTTTTATACACAGTCATCCTAAGTCTGCATGGCAATGCGGCATCATTTATGAGATACCTTACAGAGGCCAGCACTGCAGTCCAATTTTACTCCCTTGCCAATGCTGCCTTTCCATTTGAATATTCAATTGCGATCAGTAGTGAAGGCCAGGGTTGGTTAAAATGCTGACCATGACGATCTTTCTGCAAATCAGTGCATAATATCAGTGCCAATGGACAATGACTGAGCAAGTGAAAGACTAGTTGTTTACTTGCTTTTGTTTTTTTTACAATGGCCAGGATTTCAGTCTGGCTGCTGTGCAAGAGAACTGCTTTATTGTGGGTTTTTTGCCATCCCGATGATATCAAGATAGGACAACGATCAAGAATATATGAGGAAATTGCAAAATAAGATGAGACATTTGTGGTTGAGAGATTGTAAATCTCTAACTGAGACTCCACAGTGGCTACTGCGAGCGTTTGACAGAATCCATGTGTTTATATGTGCAACAATAATGATTAAAGTTCAGCAACTAAAGTTGCTTAAAGTTAAACTAAAGCGGCTTCAGGTCCATTATCCTTTAACACCTTCACAGTGTATTTCTTTCAATACAACACCCTTGTGTGACATTATGCCTCTACGGTGTAAAACAGCCCTTGAGTGTTTGGGGAAGCGGTCAAAATGTCACCAGATCAATGAGTGTTGTCTCCTCTAATGTCCAATACCATTGCGAGCTTTCAGAACTTAACTCGCCCTAAGCTTTTACTTTCATGAACCGCATCTTGTTTTTCTTGTTTCTTTGAGCTCATTCCAGATATGTTTATCCGCTGGGTCCCTCTGGAGATTTGCACCTCTGGATGTTTTACTTAAAGCTGGAGCAAAGTTCACTAGAGTTTCTCAAACAGAACTTCATCAAATATACATGCTTAAGATCCTCAGAAAAGTGCTGATGTGCTCTTATCTGTCTGGCTTCTCTCCTCTTCCTCTCTCTTTTTCTCTCTCACTCGCTGTAGGTATATGAACGTGGAACTAATGTTGAGCAGTTTGTGACCCGCTTCCTGTTGAAGGAATCAGCCAGTCAGATCCAGTCTCTGCTGAACTCTGTAGAGAGTGCTGTGGATGCCATTGATGAGCAGCATTCATCAGTGGGGTGAGAAATAGAGCATGTCCTATCATGACCCAAAGCATGTGTTCCACAGTTTCATCAACATACATGTCCATTAGGATATGAATATATCCATAACTTAAGTAGACTTTCAATTTAGCAAATGCTTCATGATTACAGTACAGTAATTGTAGGATTTAAATGGCTTGTGGACAATAATAATAGAGCAGTTTTAGGATCTCACATGGGTATGGGATAGAAAATGGATCCTTTGTTGTAGCAGTCTATATAATTGATTATTGGGCTGCAATCATATATTTGAAAAGGATTTGCTTAAGTTAAATAAAAAAAGATGACTAGTAAAATCACTAAAATTAAATAATTAGCTGATTTCAGTTAAACAATTTAATCATCTGTATTCCTTGTTCTTGATCTCCCTGTTATGACCTAGATCCTACCCTAGTAAGACCAGCCCACGCGTCCCAGATAGGCGCTATGAGGCCCCAGTGCCAGATTATCCTCCCAACAACAGAGTCAGTGCAAAGGAGAGCATGAGGAACATCAACACAGGTGCAGGTAAGGTGATCACATCTGTTTCCAGCTATTTCCAACACATTTGAAAAACTTTCAAGTTACAGTCAATCATGAACACGCAATTGTTTCCAAAAGACAATTAAAGGGGTCATATGATGCGATTTCAATTTTTCCTTTCTCTTTGAAGTGTTACAAGCTCTTGGTGCATAAAGAAGATCTGTAAAGTTGCAAAGACTAAAGTCTCAAATCCAAAGAGATATTCTTTATAAAAGTTAAGAGTCAGCCACGCCTACCTAAAATGGCTCGTTCTAACACGCCCCCACATGTCTACATCACAATGTGGGAAGATTTGCATAACGCCACCCAAATGTTCACGCAAAGAAAGAAGGCATAACTTTTATTTCCGCTGTAGTATTGTTGTTGCTGCCGCCATGTCGTGAAGGCGCTGTGTGTTTCGTTGTGAAAGCGAAACTACTTTGTTTGGTCTTCCAAAAGAGGACGATATCCGCTTCGTCATGCCTAGAGCTGATCCGTGCTGGTCGCTGAGGAAATACATCAACTTCACGCTGTGGATCGCCGGATCGGCTTTCACCGTGGACGAAGCGGAGTCCAGCCCGGGGTCGTCACATGTGGTTGCCGCAAGCCCGCCGGCCTCCACTCACTCAAGCCCGCCGGCCATTCCTCACTCTAGCCCGCCGTGTGTTTCGTTGTGAAAGCGAAACTACTTTGTTTGGTCTTCCAAAAGAGGACACGACTAGAAATCAGTGGTTAAGTTGTATTTACAACACTGTTCCAGAACAGTTCAACCCAAATATTCAGATGTGTCCAGTGCATTTTATGGAGGACTGTTTCCTGATCCTGGGAGAGTAGACTACAATGCCGGTTGTTCTGACTCACAGACTGTAAGTACGTTTTCATTTAAAGGATTTGCCACTGACGATTCAAACGTGAGTTTTGAGCAGTGTAGAGTAGCGCTTGTTGTTTGTCATTTCTCTGATCACAAATGCTGACATGGTTTTATGTTTACGCGGCGTGATGCAACGCAACATGGAAAAAGACAGTATAAGTCATTATAATCTGTAATTATGTCCCCACTGGATGCAACAAATGCCTAGTTTATAATGGGTTTTAATGTTTTTGTTTCGTCGCTCTGGCCAGGACACTGCAGCACAGGGGTGTAACATTTCCGTCACACGCTCGAGGTATTCGGCCAATCACAACGCACTGGATAGCTGGCCAATCACAGCACACCTCGCTTTTCAGACCGATGAGCTTTGTAAAAATCGATGCGTTTCAGAAAGGCGGGGCATAGAGGAGAAACAATAATGTACAGTATGTGGAAAATAATGTGTTTTTTGAACCTTAAACCGCATAAACACATTTTATTACACCAAATACACAAAATAATGTTCTTTTTAGCAACATCATATGACCCCTTTAAAAAAAAAGAAGAAAAAGCTTGTATATGTGTTTTTGTGGAGTATAATATTTGATACAACAGACTTTTATGGCTCATACAGTCAAGCAAAACATATAATGCAATGAAATACAATGATAATTGAGAGATGTACAAATAAGCATTCCTCAATAGCCTGATGCATCATATTTGATACTCACTTTTTAACATGAATTTTGTGAAGTGATGTATGGATAATCAAGTACACCTAAGTTGATTCAGACCAGTAAGTGTTCATCTTGAAATATAACCTTACTATATAACCTTAATATAACAATAAAGGTTATTCTTATGTTTACTTTAAAAACCAGTACAATTTTCACAGCAGAAAATACATGTGTACCACAACCTGGTAGACAGTTTTACCATTATATTAAAAGGTCTTTTACTTGCTAAAAAAAAGTCTAAACCACTGTATCAGTCAGATGACAGAAAGCATGTAGAATATTGTGTACAAGTTTTTGATCATGTTAATAATTTAGAGGCCTTAAAAACTTGTGTATCAAATATGATACAGTAAGTTTTATAGGGTTAAGTATGTACTTATGCAGTAGATGCGTTACAAGAATTCAAGCCTGAAATAATGTAAATCTGGAAAAACCCGGTAGCACAAACCTTACAAAAGTTACTTTTACGTAATGAATCCACTTATGATTCCAAGCATTAGCATAAATGCACAATGCATCTGTTTATATGAGCAGAGCCAGCTGTGATGAGACATTTTGAACAGGGTTATGATGAAATGGTTGGTTCTTATTTCATACGCCTGAGAGTTCTTTTCCAAGAAACCTCTCATTTTTGTCATTTACATAAGCTCTGTTCCAAACCCTAGCGAGCTGTCTTGCTGTTTACTACTTGCACAGAGAGCTGCCTTCTACAGCGGAATAGGCATAAAAATACAAAAATGTTTAAGAACTTTATTATACAGTTTAAAAGTTTGGGGTCGATAAGATTTTTAAATTTCATGCTCACCAAGGTTGCATTTATTTATGCATTAATTATTTAGCAAAAATGCAGTACAAACAGTAATAGTGTGACATTATTACAAATTTAAAATAGCTGTTTATTAATATTTTGTAAAAATGTAATGGCAAATGATGGCAAAGCTGAATTTTCAGCAGCCATTACTTCAGTATTCAATGTCACATAATCCTTCAGAAATCATTCTAATATTCTGATTTGGGGCTCAACAAACATTTCAACATTCAAAAAACAGCATTTATTTGAAATAGAAATCTTTACTAACTTTCTAAACCTCTTTACTGTCTCTTTTTATCCTTCTTTTCTGAATAAATGTATAAATGTCTTTAAAAAAAATAAATAAATCATACTGACCCCAAACTTTTGAACAGTAGCACACATAAATACTGGGTAAAATAATATTTTTTTATATATTATACTGTTTACATATCACACAAAGTATTATTATCAATACTTTTTAAAATTAAAGGGGTGGTTCAGTGGTTGTTTTCTAGGCTTGATTGTGTTTATGGGGTGCAGTCTAACATGTGTTAACGCTTCGTTTTTTTAAAAACGCATTATTTTTCACATAATTTACCTTTATTCCACACCGCTCTGTCCCTTCTCTGAGAAACACGCTGATCATTTCCTTCTTTTATGAAGCCCCTCCCTCAGAAATAGGCGATGGGCTCTGATTGGTTAGCTAGCCCA
>NW_015555715.1:3722603-3737084 GCF_001515605.1 Sinocyclocheilus anshuiensis
ACATGGAACAAGCATGTTCACTCTCTCTCACACACACACACACACACACACACACGCAGGTGTCTGGGGCATATTTTAGATTTTGGCGAATAAAATCAGACATAAATGCACAACAGTGTGAAGGGGTAGACATAACACACCGCACACACACACACACACACGCACACACACACAGAAAGAGAGGGAAAAGGGCAGATAAAAGAAAGATGAAAGGCAGCTAACCTTTTGCACTCTGAGAAAGTTTACTGTTTGATGAAAGAGCTGCAGCAGTATTTTGAAAACATCTCACAGTTAGGGTATAAAAGTGGCTGTCTGGGTCCTGCACTGAGCTCATTCTGTGGCAGCACCATGGCCAAAAGGTACAGTCTTGAGGAGACCCTGGATTTCATACTGGATCAAAGTGACAGTGAAGAAGGCCCAGAGAACACTGAACCAGATAGTCCTGAGGACTTTACTACTGACACAGAAGATGAAACTGAGTTTGAACAGGATTACCAGGAATCTGAAGAGGAGGATTATGCAGTGTTTATTTGTGATAAATAATTTTCTGAAATAAATAGTATGTGATTACAGTCATGTCTTTTAGTGGTGACTTGTAACATTTCTGCAAATTTATGTATAATAATTAGCAAAAGCAAACAATTCAAAATATATCAGACAACAACAAAAATAAATACAAAAATACAGATTTTTAATGTATTTTAGAATGTTGAAATAAATATTCACAAAATATATATCATAAAGTTGTGAGGAGAAGTTGAAACATGAAGAAAAATGGACTTGAAACTGAACTGAAAATGAATGAGTCCCTATGGACCTCTGCTGGATATATGTGGTCATTGCACTTTCTTTCTTTAACTATAATACCTAAAGATTTTCCTCTAACCTGCAGATGGCAGTATTCTATCCCTAACACATGGGCCAATATCCAGAAACCTTTTATATTTAATTTAGGTCATAATTTAAGGGATTTTTTCATAAAAAAATAATTTTTCATAAGCCAATTTATGGCATAGTTGAGTATTTGTGCAGTAAATAGGTAAAAAAGCTACCAAATATCCATAAAAGCACAGCATAAATGTATAGCTGAGAAGTAAATTTAAAAAATGATATATAGTTTGTCATATAAAATATGTATATTTCCTTATGCAATCGCTCTGTAAAAGTTTGGGGTCTATCTGACCCCAAGGGACTTTAACGTTGCTCAAATCAAGGGACGATTAAAGGTTAAATGAAATATGTTTATTTATAATCATTTCTTTCATCTTGTCCACCATCTTTGCTGGACTGTTGTATTTTTACTGAGCACATCACATTCTGGGATTGCCTTGTCTTTGAATACTTGTGATGCACACATGTGAATTTGGCCAAACGTAGGTATCTTAACAGATAATTAAACTGCCTACATTCTGCACCTCACCTAACTTAAAATGACTAAAAATACTATACTGCCCTAGTATCAATGAGCGAGTCACAAGGAAATGGAGACATAGTGGAAATACTTGTGATGCACACATGTGAATTTGGCCAAAAGTAGGTATCTTAAAAGACAGCATAATAAAGCTGCCTACATTCTGCACCTCACCTATGATAACTTAAAATGGCTAAAAATACTATACTGCCCTAGTATCAATGAGCGAGTCACAAGGAAATGGAGACATAGTGGAAATATCAGGGAAATCTCCATTGAGACAAGATGGCTGTTCCTCAGCCAGGGTCTGTGAGAGGAAAAGACTGACTTTAGCAATATTACCCCCATTAGAACAAATGGGACATAGATTAGAGGCGCCACACTTTCAGTACTATTTTCCTGCAGTGTTTTAGCGGAGGTTTACTTGAGGACTTATTTAATGGTCTATTTGGCACATTGCTTTATTGCTTCTATTCATCATGGGGTTTGTTTTTCCAAACATTGCATAAATCAATTTGGTAAGGATCTCTTTTGTGGTGCAGACATGGTGGCCAACTACATTATCACGCAAAACATCCATTCTGTGTGCCGTCTAATTGCCAAAGGCAAAGTTAAAGTCTGTCAAAGATGTGGTTCACAGGCTTTCCCGTTGGCTTTCTGTATCAACAAACTCCACATTCCCATTACTGATGAGATTTGGGCTTGAGCTCCAGTGAGTTGGTTATGAAACCACTCTAAAGAGACACTAAAACAACACAACGCCATTCATGTGCCAAGTCAGCACATACCACACGCTCACAACAGTCTAGTATGCATGATGCAACTGAAGAAATGTGTGAGTTTTTAATGAGAGAGGGTGGAAAAAAGGTCTTCCTCAAAGCGTTCCCAAGTTTCAGTAAGAAAAAGGAGCAGAAAAAGGGTGCCTGGAGATATGGTAACAAATTAATTCGTGTTTTTCTTTTTTCTGTGTCAGAGAGAAAGGCAATATATGATTCTTTTTGAAATGCCCATCTCACTTTCCTCATTCTCTTAGTGCTAATAAAGTAGTCATGCAGTCAATTTCTCCAAATCAGCCAAGCAATACAGACATTTCTGTTGCTGTGGATTTATCATTCGTACAGATCCAGAGCTTCTTTGGAATAGTGGCTGTCTGATCTTAGCCTGTCTGCATTTCAGCAGGTGTGTTAGATGTCATTTGACATTTCAGAACAAAAAGCTGTAAAGGAAAGCTCCTTATTGATGGTAATTAATATAGATCTCAATTGTCCTCTCGTTCACATTCGTTTTATTGTAGAGTTGGCCTGTCCAATATGCCGATATTGTTCGAGTGACACCACAGTGCTGAATCGAAGAGGTCTGTTTTATGGGTGACGTTCAAACACTAGCACTAGTTTTAAATTTCCCCTAGACACTGATAAAGCTGACTCTGCTCACAATAAAAGCGCCATACAAGCTGTCAGCTCCGGCAGGGAGAGCCGTGATTGGAGCGTGCTGTCCAAGCTGTAGTTTATGAGCACCGGGATGAGAATATTGATCAATACTTCTGCAAGACTTGCTTTGCACATGGCACTTTTTCTCCCATCAGTCAATCACGGGCTTTTTTCAAAATGCTTTCCTTCTCTCACTCTACTCTCCGCCTTATTTCTGCTCATATTGCACAAACACACACACAGGCTCAGTGCTATAGGTTTGATTCATACAATTCGATGATATACAGTGATTCTTTCTGATACTGGATTACCAGTATTGGATATTTAATACTGTACATATAATATAATATATCAATATACATGCACATTTCCCCTAATTTAGATTACATTTTAATGTTGTGATGCCTGAATTCACTTGTAGCATATTTTCATTTTTAATGTTTTGTTTTTAATTAATTTAGACAAAATAGTTTAATCAAATTTTAATACCTGCCTTTTATTCGTTAGCGGCCATAACATTATCAGTAGATAAAATAATTATCAATAATAATTAGCACTAAATCGATGATGTCATGTAAGACAGTTTGTAGTAGGATGAAACAATGGTGCTAATAGAAACAATGTTATTTTGGACATTCTAGGCATATTGTGAATAGTATAAAAAAAGAAAATTAACTAATACTGATTAATTATTTTAAGAATTGCAAACTTTTTTCTGTTACAAGTTTTTCTGAAATGTTATATTTAAATATGCAAATTATATATTATCTAATTAAATATACACTAATTTGCATACATTTTCAGAACAGAAATCTGAACGCTGGGTTAAGCCAGAAAAAATAGCTTGTCAACATCTAGAAAAAATGCTTTTTCACAATTTTTTGGGAATAAAATGCTGTATAAAATCAGGCAAATTATATATAAATGAACCCCTCTGTAAAAACCTTCAGAATATGGATAGAAATAAAACTGTAAAGTTTTCGTGTATCTACAGTAAGTGCTACTGAAGTAAGAAGTAGCACTGCAGAAGAAAAAAATTATTTTGAGAAAAAGGCCTTTAAATATATACATTGTAAATTAAATGGATAAAGTGCGATTAAAAACAACACTTAAAAGTGTATTTTTAATATTTTCTTTCCACTAGTTTGAAACAGCACTTTATGAAAAGCCAGATAGCCCAAATTCTCAATATTGACCAATGAATGAAAAAAACCTGTTGTGCCTGAAGAGTCTCGCCTTAAGTTTGCCTCTTTTGGGTCATTGTGTTTCATAATGTTTCAATCTAGGCAGAGGCGGAGAGTAACTAAGTACATTTACTTGAGTATTGTACTTAAGTACACTTTTTGAGTATCTGTACTTTACTTGAGAGTATTATTTTTTTCTGGGAACTTATGACTCTAGGCAAGACTTTTTCCAATTTTTCCATAGATACCATGTTGGCATGTCATTCATTTGACAGCACTAAATCTGGAAGGAGCAGGTGGTCAGGGAAGAGTTTGGGTTCGGCCCAGCTTGGTCCTGACTGGAGTCTGAACTGATGTTCTTTCCAAGTCAGTATGTTGTGGCTAAAGCGCCCAAGCTAATTAACATGACAGTCTCATATGCAGGAAGACCATGTGGCAAGACTCCCAGATTATCTTCATCCATTCCAATCTTTACTGTATGAGTGAAGAAATGTCTGTTGCTATATTGCTGTTCATATGAAGAAAAATGAAGACGTAATTTGAACATTACAAACTATATTAGCATTTTCAGTGCTGATTTTATGGCAAAATCTGCAGAATTCTGTGGCATATTGTTATATTGACCTTAAACCAAACTCAAACTCGAGTCACCTGAAGGCAGTGAGTTAAATGAATCTGAGAGTACTCTTATAGGTAGAAAACATAAACAAATTAGCAAAAATATTTCCTAAATAAGCATAAAATGGTGGGCGATGTGTAGATGTGTAAGCATTGATTCTGAAATCTGCTAAACATTCTATGCAGTTCTGCACACAGACATTCTCATGGGACTGCTTCTCAGCATGAAAGGAACATGTTTACGTGAGCTGTGTATATCTACTATCTAATGCATGTTTCACAGCATGCTGTGCTACAGTATGCCCTAATATTACTAATTTTTAGACAACTTCAAACTGTCTCAGTTCAGACTTGATGTACTGTATCATACTGATTTAGTGACCATTTCACTGTGCTTTTAAAAGGTTTCAGACCCTGTTCATTTGGTCCCGCTATTGCTATGGTAACAGTTAATGTGTTCCAAAAGTGTCTCCTCTCTCCGTTATGCTGGCCTCATCAACACAAGAGAGGTGTTAAGGCCTAATTGGTTTGGCACCTCAAGTGGGGCTGATTTCAAAGGCAGAAAAACCTTTTCCCTCATTAATAGGATCTGTCATTGCATAAAAGAAAGGAAGGAAGGGTGGAAATCATGTTAATCACTCTCCATTTGTGTTATTTTTTTGAAAAACAATATCCTTACAGTATGTACTCATTGTTCACAATAGCGATACCATGGTACAGTCATGTTATCAGATGGTAATACTATGGTACAATTCCAGAAAACCGTGGTAATACTTTCAGGACTTTTTTATGTGTCATCTGTCCTAACGAACACCTTTTGATGTGTAAAAACTCAAAGTAGTTTGCAAAGAAGTGTAAACGTCCATTATAATCTTTGTAATAACTTGAGCTCTCACTCTGAGATGAGGTTTCAGGTGCCTGGAAGAGTAAAACATCGTTGAAACTATCTGCAAATTATGCATTGTGCCTCTCTGTCTCTGTCAGGAGCTGTGGAGGGGAGAAAAGAAGGACTTGAGGCACAGATCAGTCGACTGGCTGAGCTAATTGGACGTCTGGAGAATAAGGTAAGAGGTTCGTCTTATAATACTGAGAGGTCAAGTGCTTCCTCCTGGGAAGAGTCTTATAATAGCAAGAGGTCAAAATCCACAGACCCGTGCAGATGCAATCTAGTGTATTAAGACACTGAAAATAAAAACTTGGTTGATAACAAATGGAAAGATATAGCTTAGTTTCTGGTTTTACGGCAACTGATAACATAATAATAGATAGATTTCAAGGGTGTTTTGTATGAGCAGGTATTTCATATTTATTTGTTTCAAATAAAAATGAAATATCATAGAAGTAACACTGTACAAACGTGTATATGTTTTAGATGTGCAGGTGTTGACTGTGAGGGCTGTTATGATGTTATACTGGTCTGTAAATTGGCCTTGCTTGTTACTGCATTATTATAGTTATTATTTTTGAAAAATGCATAAACCTGATGAGACTTTGATATGACTTGATTTGATTAAATAGTATGTCATTATAAACAAATATTATAGTAGTGGTTGTTTGATGACAGACTCAACTATATACTACCATTCAAAAGTTTAGAGTAAGTTAATAAATGCTGTTCTTTTGAACTTTCTATTCATCAAGAAATCCTTAAAAATTCTATCATGGTTATCACAAAAATATTAAGCAGCAGAAGTGTGGACACCAATAGTCATGTGACACTGAAGACTTGAATAATGGATGCTGAAAATTCTGCTTTGCCATCACAGGAATAAATTATGTTTATAATTATAATATATATAAATATAAAACAATTATTTTAAATTGAAATAATGTTTCCCAATATTACTA
This sequence comes from Sinocyclocheilus anshuiensis, assembly GCF_001515605.1. Classification (NCBI taxonomy): domain Eukaryota; kingdom Metazoa; phylum Chordata; class Actinopteri; order Cypriniformes; family Cyprinidae; genus Sinocyclocheilus; species Sinocyclocheilus anshuiensis. The sequence goes on from NW_015555715.1 coordinate 3,729,095, forward strand.
TTATTTACTGTATTTTTTATCAAATAAATGCTACTTTGGTGAGTCTTCTTTTGAAAACATAAAAAAAAAAAACTTACCAACCACAAATTTTGGAACAGTAGTATAAGGGTGACCTGTAAATATCAAATAGAGTTGGGACATCAATTTTTATTAGTCTAAAAACTTGGTTTCCTCATTTCAGAAATCCATAAGATGATTAGGAAGTAAAGGCCATGACACACCAAAACGACAACAAAGAAAGCTAAATGTGTTGTTGTCTCACATCGCGTAAACACATTGCGATGACTACAGCCAATGGCCAACTAACACCTATGTTCTGTGGCTGTGTGAGAGGAAATAACTGTTTGTATCTGTAAAATTAGAACAGCATTCATTTGATTGATCAGATTGATCTGTCCGCTTGTTGACCATCAGCTTGGTGTGTCACGGCCTTAAGACTTTGTTGTGGAAAGAGCTTTTCTGTTCCTCTTCCTATACCTAAAATACAGCTCTGTCATTTCTTTTACTGCTACACATATAGTACATCCACATATGCACACACATGCACACACTGATAATTACACACATTCATGTAAAGCCCTGAGAGGAGATTCAAATTGCATTTAGCAAAGCCTGTAATCTTTTCTTCCTATAGTTATTACTTTCACTGATCAGGAGAGCAGTGAAGGAGGGCAGGAATGATACGGTGAAACAAAGAAAGAAATTAAACAGACCTGTCAACCACAGTACTGCACTAGTAGATGACTGTTTTTACCATTATATTCTCTACACTCAACTTTTATGTAACTTTTCTTTCTTGGTTAACCATTATTTCAACATCTCTCTCTTCCTCTTGGTCATTTTATTATGTGTGTCTGATAGACATTTGAGCACAGTGGACTAATAGAGTCCCCAGTTAAAACTGGAGTTTTTGGCAGACTGGTTCTTATAGCTGGAGCTAAGAATAGCCAAACCAACCCAACTGGTTTATTCCTCTCTCAGTGGAAGGGAGGTTCGGACACATCCTGGTGAGATGGGATGAAAGAGAGCATGTCTGGGTTGAGCAGCAGAGGCTTATGTGGCACTGGATGATTTTTTGGTTTCGGTCCAGAGACAGATTAACAAGGATACATGCATATACAATCAATTCTGTAATGCATGAAGAGAAACATTTTGAAGAGCTTCATTTTAAATTAATTAGCTTAAAAATTATAATTTTGTGAAATGCACTACTGTTCAAAAGTTGTGGTCAGTAAGATTTTTTTTTAAATTGTTTATTCGACAAGGAGGCTATAAATGGATCAGAAGTGATCAATGAAATTATTAAGCAGCACAACTGTTTTCAACATGAATAATAATAAGAAATGTTTCTTGATCAGTAAATCAGCATACTAGAATGATTTCTGAAGGATCAAGTGACACAGAGTAATGACATCACATTTGACATCAGTAATTTGCCATCACAGGAATAATTAAAAATATATTAAAATAGAAAACCGTTATTTTACATTGTAATAATATATCACATTGTTACAGTTTTTACTGTATTTTTGGTGAAATAAATGCAGCCTTGGTGAGCATAAGAGATTTCTTTTAAAAACATTTAAAAAAATCATATCAACCCCAAACTTCTGAACAATAGTGTATATAATAGTTACTGCATAGTTACTGTTTAACAATTCAAAATGTTTTTGATCTTTTACTGACTTGGTTCTCTTTCATATTTATTATTAATTATAATTCTTTATTTATTATTAATTTATTATTCTCTTTCAATAGTAATATTAACTCATTCTGAGTTTGAATTTTGTTTGAATAGAAATAATGGAGTGTGTTTTGATCGTTGACTTGCCTTCAAAGTTCTCAAATCAGTGACAATTTTTTCCAGTTGCCTTGTCGAACTCTCTGTTCTTCTGCTCAGTCCACTGTGAGATCTGCTATTGTTGATCAATACAACCAGACCTGCAGCACAGCTGGGTCTGTGCAGGACTTAAAGGCACAATATGTATTTTTTTATTAAAATATCCAAAAACCACTAGAACAGTGTTATATATTTTGCTGACTTGTGTTCTTACACTATCCCAAATGTTTAGAAGAATGTTTAAATCCAGAGAAATAAGCAATTTAAGCAAAACTAGTGACACGGACCGTTTCCATAGTGTCATTGTGTCGCCTGCTAATGACGTCATACACCCTCGATTTCCGGTTTTGTTTTGTAGAAAATATGGAAACACCAAAGACGCTTTAATATGTTGTGCGTTTTAATAGACCGGTGACGACCGCACAGAGTAGCAATATAACAGAACTTTCAAATGTATCTAGTATGATAAAACAGCACTGCTTTTTTTTCCCCTACATACGCACGACCGGAAGGAGCGGAAGCGGTCGACTGTGGCATAATAAAAGCTCCGCTGCTTTCGAGCCGTGTGTCACGCTCGTTCAGCAGCCTCGTTTCGCTTCGACGGCTTTCAGCCTCACCCTGCTTCATTATACTATGTTAATAAATCATTAGCTCATCCATGAACATGATTTCTGCCTGAGTCCCGTCGGATTGCATCGGCTGTGGGGATGAAGACGACAACTCCCATGCATCATCAAACTACGCCTTTGCCTCTTTGTTTATTTTGAATTTTTGAATTTTGAAAATTACATATTGTGCCTTTAACCCATGCTTTTCTAAACATCCATACTCAGTGCGTTCAGTTTAATTGAAATGTCAAACATAGCACTGTACGTCTGTCCTGTCCTGTTCCCCATTCTCACTGTCCCTTTAGCAGACAGGGCAGCCTGACTTTGGTGACCCGCTTTGGCTCACAGCTGGATCAGTCATCAGAACGCTCTTGTTGTCTGCATAATGCGCCCCCACAGCTTTAGGAAACGCATAATTTCCTTTTCCATCCGGTTGTGGCACCCTGATAGCCTCCAATCACTGTGGAGACTAACGCTCAAGCCGTTCCTGCAGTATTCATACTCGACAGTGTGGCGGTTGTCATTCTTGCTATTATTTTTGATGGATAACCCGCCATCACTTTTCACAGTGAGAGAGACAGCTGCACGAATTTGTGGCATCATTACCGGCCATTATGTACTCTGTCATTCCATGATGGGAAAGAATATTCCACACTATCCCTGTTCACTTATGGATGGACTGACAGGAGATACCAGCGCCTCTCTTTTTATGAGGCATATAATGATTCATACATTGTGATGGTGTTAACTTTTCAGAGTCAGGGATGCTGTAAATTCCTCATGAATTCATAAAGTATTGGAATATAGTGAGAATATTTGAAATATATACTGTTCTTGTTCTCAGCATTTTGTATTATCTGCATACATCATTGCATCCCAGTGACAGTGCTTGTAGCCTCTACATGAAGGAAGGGAAATAATACTTGCAGGCTTTCTTTCACTGCTCAGATTCTTCATACTTCCATGAACATGATTTCTGCCTGAGTCCCGTCGGATTGCATCGGCTGTGGGGATGAAGACGACAACTCCCATGCATCATCAAACTACGCCTTTGCCTCTTTGTTTATTTTGAATTTTGAAAATTACATATTGTGCCTTTAACACATGCTTTTCTAAACATCCATACTCAGTGCGTTCAGTTTAATTGAAATGTCAAACATAGCACTGTACGTCTTGAATTTTGAAAATTACATATTGTGCCTTTAACCCATGCTTTTCTAAACATCCATACTCAGTGCGTTCAGTTTAATTGAAATGTCAAACATAGCACTGTACGTCTGTCCTGTCCTGTTCCCCATTCTCACTGTCCCTTTAGCAGACAGGGCAGCCTGACTTTGGTGACCCGCTTTGGCTCACAGCTGGATCAGTCATCAGAACGCTCTTGTTGTCTGCATAATGCGCCCCCACAGCTTTAGGAAACGCATAATTTCCTTTTCCATCCGGTTGTGGCACCCTGATAGCCTCCAATCACTGTGGAGACTAACGCTCAAGCCGTTCCTGCAGTATTCATACTCGACAGTGTGGCGGTTGTCATTCTTGCTATTATTTTTGATGGATAACCCGCCATCACTTTTCACAGTGAGAGAGACAGCTGCACGAATTTGTGGCATCATTACCGGCCATTATGTACTCTGTCATTCCATGATGGGAAAGAATATTCCACACTATCCCTGTTCACTTATGGATGGACTGACAGGAGATACCAGCGCCTCTCTTTTTATGAGGCATATAATGATTCATACATTGTGATGGTGTTAACTTTTCAGAGTCAGGGATGCTGTAAATTCCTCATGAATTCATAAAGTATTGGAATATAGTGAGAATATTTGAAATATATACTGTTCTTGTTCTCAGCATTTTGTATTATCTGCATACATCATTGCATCCCAGTGACAGTGCTTGTAGCCTCTACATGAAGGAAGGGAAATAATACTTGCAGGCTTTCTTTCACTGCTCAGATTCTTCATACTTGAAAACATGTCCTGCAACTTTACCCTTCATTATATGTTAAAAGATCAACATTTCTAGTTTGAAATGAATCAGAGTTGAGAATAAACTAGTATGTCCTTAACCATTCCAAATGTACCATTTCATGTGAAATTCTCTGTATTTAATCAAAAATCATGACATTTTTATCACTTTCTACTTATATAAACACCTGCAACATACTCTGTGTTTCATCTAGAAACTTATTCAAAATAGAAATATACATGTTTTTTTTAAAGAAAATTATGTACCTCTTAATATACCTCTTTTTTAAGTTTCACAGCTGTGTCGCTGTGAACAATGTCAGATATTTATGAAAACATTTGAAAAATCAGGCAAAATCAAAGTCATTTGCCATCCTGAAGGTTTCCATATTTCATCTGCTATGAGTTCCAGCACATCACACAGGCCCTGATGAGTTCTGTATTTGTTTTTTGTACTTTATAAGTAATTAATTATGCTTAATTTTATGTGATTTGTCAACTCAATCACACAAATTGTGAAGAAATTTGAGATTTTATGTCCTATTAATAGCTAGAAACACCTGAATACCTAAATGGCTTCTGTATGATTTTCTGATTGTGGTGACGAACATTCTTTAATTCATTGACGTGAATACAAAATTTGAATACAAATATAATAAATATTTGATATTATTTTAACTCTTTCGTTACTGACCCACATTGAATGATGGGCAATTACACACAATTATGAAAACATGAACTTCTTAAACATATTAATTCAAAATGACTACTTGATACATAAACTGTTTTTATTAAAATTGTTTTAGTTTCTTCCTTCTTTTCTTTCTTTTTTTTATTGTGAAGTCAGACAGATGTATTTAAGCGATTCATCTTTCATGAGCTCACCTGACTGAGTGTTTCGCAGACAGACAGCAGCAGTGAAGGGCTGCTGAGGTCAAGGTCAAGGTCAAGTTTATTTATATAGCCCTTTAAAACAACATAAATGCTGACCAAAGTGCTGCACAACATACGAGACAAAAACATCTTCATACAATACAATTGAAATACTAATAAAATAAATCAAAAGAAAACAGAACAAAAATGTATAAAGTTAAAACAAAACAAAACATTACCATGCAAAATAAAACAAAATTAAAGCTAGAATATTATCAAATTAAGCATATGCCTGAGAAAAAAAAAAAAATCTTTTAAGAGAAGATTTAAATGTGGATAGAGTAGGGGATAGGCTAATAGACAATGGTAGGGAATTCCAGAGCTTTGGACAAAGAACTGAGAAAGCCCTGTCACCTTTGGATTTAAATCGAGATTTTGGAACATTTAATAACATCTGGGTGGAAGATCTAAGTGTTCTCTCAGGAGAGTAGGAATGGAGAAGATCTGAGGGGGTCAGTGAATTCACTAGTAGCTTTTCTGTTCTGGTTTTTGTTGCAGACAGTTTGGTTTGACCTACATCAGCGACTAACAGACACTGATGGCACAACTAGCGCAGTAAGTACTAAAGCACGACTTCTATACCAAAGAGCATGAAAAAATGCATGACCAATTTCACCTTTTCCCTTCATGTTAAAACACAAAAACAGCGTTGTTACTTAAAAGCAGTGAATAAACCCCCGTCAAATCAAGATTGACTCCTCGTGGGTCTCTTCAGAGCTCCTCATGCTGTTCCACACACCTGCAACAAATCTGCCACCTGTTCCTCAGGATTCAGCCACATTTCTTTCTCAATATGAAAGCACCAGTTCCGTGTTTAATACCAGCATGCTCCGGGAGTCATTTGTGCCTCTAAAAGATAAGAGGCGGTGTCACACTACACCTCGCCAGGCCACAAATCAGTCCCGCTCTGTGGACCATTGATGCACACAGCAGCACATGATGGGAATGCACAGAAATATCATACGGTTTTGTTCAGTTAAAGTATGGGAGTGCTGGGATTTAATCTCTTGTAGACCTTTGTGATTTAAAAGATCTAATAAAGAAAAGATTGCTTTGTTTAAAAATAGGAAAAAGTGCAACCGAGTTCAGTGTGTAACAGAGATCTTAGCTCAAATTGACTCCCATCTTATTGACATTGGAGGGATCAGGGGTAATTGAATCATTCCTTTTTATCCATTAATTCTTGTCAATGGGGTTCCACCTGACAGCTTCAGTGTGTGCCTCTGTGTTTGTTAGTTAACACAAGCTTTATTTTGGGACCCGTAAGATATTTCTTGAATTTATCACACCTACAATAATATTAGGGTGTCCTGCAGTGTTATCTGCAGTGAATATTACACACAGACCAGAAATTAGCCATTTTAAAACAATGACTGTACCATTTCTGTGTTATTTCTTTGTTTACAAGTGATCATTGCTCCATTTGTTTATAGTAAATTGCATGCATTTTGACATTTGGATGACAAGAAAGCATTTTAACGAAATGAACCTAATTTTAATAACAAGGAACATTTTGGTATGAACAGTAATGCCGAGTATTTAAAAGAAAAGGGAGCGGGTACAGGTAACTGTAGATTTTTATTACAGCAATAGTGTATTTCTTCACACCCTCATATATTTGAATATGTATGAATGTATATATTAGCATATGATTATTGCTACTTAGGTTTTTGTTTTTTCTCCTGTAAATATTTACAGGTATGTAAATCTTTACAGTGAGCATACAGGTTGTACATTTCACACGTATATAAACAAAATGTTTGGGCATCACATCGGCAATGTGTTGCCACCTCCAAATATAAGAAAACAATGGCTTTTTGAAGTTTATAACAGAGTGGAAATGCTCAAAGAAGGGAGGGGTCTTATCTTCTCTTCAAGCCATTTTTACAGAGAGAGGACTAAATACTGATCAGTCCAACAGCTCAATGCATCTGTTAGCTCAGCAGTTTATACTTTAAAGGCTGTATTCACTGACTTAAACTCTTACACCACCTGCAGTGCTTGTTTTGATTGGCCAGGAGGAATATAAATCAGCTGTCTGCTGATAAAACCACCGAAGATAGGCAGAAAGAGAAAAGGAGAGCTATCTGAAGCAGTTATACAACTACGTATCTGAAAGCCATCTTTACTCGTTAAGAGGGAATTATCATAGGATGGATGCAGAATGGGAGAATGAGAATGCTCCTATTTATGCCTCTCAGACTTTAATAAAGCAGCTCATTTAAAGAGATGCTAAAGTTCAGAAGGGGAGAAATTAAAATGCGATTTACTCTGTGATACCAGTGAAAGGAAAAATGGGGGTAGAAAGATGTCAATCATAAAAGAAATGGGACGGTATTCCCCAGTTTCCATGGTAACGGTGAAATTTCTCAAATCCTCTGAGGTTTCTACCATTTTTTATGGACTCGTACTGTACCTGAGACATTCTACTCACTTACATGGTAGGAAATTGTGCACATAAAATACTCCCTCCTCTCTTAGTGTGTGTGTGTGTGTGTGTGTGTGTGTGTGTGTGTGTGTGTGTGTGTGTGTGTGTGGTGTGTGTCTGTATACATCTATGTGTGTGTGTGTACGTCTATATATATGTGTGTGTGTGTGTGTCTATACGTCTATATATATGTGTGTGTGTGTGTGTGTCT
>NW_015555715.1:3737485-3749761 GCF_001515605.1 Sinocyclocheilus anshuiensis
CTCTCACACACACACACACACACACACACACACACACACGTGCATTCACATCATACACATACACAAAGCACATTGACCACATCAGGGATTGCTAATTCCACATAAACCCAAATGAGAGACATTGCAATACACCCAAGAAATATTGCTTACGGAAATTTAAACTGGCTCCAATCATAGTGAGAGATTTAAGGATTCTAATAATACAATATCCTACTGATCCCAAAGCCTCTTAACAGTTAGACTATGGGTCACATTTGCTTCATCTACAGAGCTTTGTTTTATCAGTTTATTCCACAGCACTGAGTCTGAATGAAGCCCCCTCGCTGTTCAAACAAACATTGAAGACTAATGAAAGACATTAGTGCAATCGGTCGCAATGCAGCTCGTTTGGATCAGTCACATGTTGAAATGCAAAGAAAATTGGATTCCGAACCCTCTTGCATTTCTCTAATTATTCGTATGCGCCCATCAGATCAGGCCTCCAGTGGAGGAGAATGGGAAGGCAGAATGATACTTATTGAGTTTTGTGTAGGTTGGGTAATGTAGTGTTTCTGATTGCATTCTGGCTAGTGTTGGGTGGCATAGTGCTCTTGATTAAGTTCAGGGTTTATTACCACGCTTCTGCTCTTTTATTGCCCTCCCCTTCGGGGAACAGGACGGCTGTCAAATCAAAGGGCCTAATGGTTTTCGCTTGAGTTTTATCTTTCCCACCTGCCGGGGAACAGCACATGGTCTATTAAAGATGTGACACCTTAGTTATAGCATACACTACCCCTGCGTTCCATTCGGAAGGGCTCATCCCTATGCCCTTAATCCCTTCAAAGGGTTTACCCTCCAGAGTGAGAGCTTCGAAGTGTTGAAGGGTGTAGGGGACCAAACAACTGTTCCTTGAAGTGCCCTTCTGCGTCATCATCACGTGCCTACACAGAGGTGCCGTCATCATGCAAAGAATTGTAGAACCGAAGTGTCCATCAGTTGTACCCTTCGAAATCCTTCATTCCGAAGGGCCCTTTGAAGTGGCCAGTTTTGAGCACTTCGGTTTGGAACGACTCTTCAATATGGCGGCCATGTTTGTTTTCACTCTGAAGTGCCCTTCGGAGGGCGATATATCCCGTTTGGAACGCACCGTACATACAAAAAATACACTTTGGTTTCTCTAAAAACATACCCTTTCTTCACTATTTAATTCCTGTAAAGTTATGATTTTTGTTGCGGTGAGGTTATTTGGTTGTAATATGGCATACAAAAGTTATAGCCAAACCCAAACTCGGAAGACTTTTCTGTTAGGGAAAATAATTTAAGGCTAAATAATTCTGAAAAGTTTACCAGGTGCGGTGGGCCTGGTTATAGGATAATATACACAACTGTTCAAAAGTTTGGGGACACTCACCAAGGCTGCATTTATTTGATCAAAAATACTGTAAAAACAGTAATATTGTGAACTATTATTACAATTTAAAATTGCTGTTTTTTGTTTTACTATTTTAAAATATAATTAATTCCTGTGATTGCAAAGCTGTATTTTCAGCATCATTACTCCAGTCTTCAGTGTCACACGATCCTTCAGAAACCATGCTAATATGCTGATTTGGTGCTCAAGAAACATTTCTTCTTATTATTAATGTTTATATATCAATTATTCTGCTTATTTTTGTGCAAACCATAATACTTTTTCAGGATTCTTTGATGAATATAAAGTTTAAAAGAATAGTATTTATTTTAAATAGAAATCGATTGTAGCTTAATTTTTTTACAGACACTTTTGATTAATTTAATTTATACTTTTTTTTTTCAGTTAAAAAATCCTACTGACCCCAAACCTTTGAACTGTGGTGCATTATAAACATTTTAGAGAATATTGCTTCAGGTTGAAATGATGTGCATATAGGCATCTTAAACTTTTATGATTTTCAGCATATAAATGCAGATGTTAATCAACACGTTAGGCTCCTCAGGGTGCTCTGCAGTGTGGAAATAGTCTGCCAATCAAATATTACATTTAAACCTATAATTTCTTTATCTGTTGCAAGGTAATATCTCAGACTTAATAAAATTGGTTCAAGATGACGGCACCAATTTAGAAAGGAGTGGGAGGCTTGAGTGACGTGTTACACGAGAGGTGCAATCATGTGAAATAGACAAGTCAGAAGAGGTTCATTTTCATTAACGTTAAGTTCTAGATTGTTCCTTCTTGGAAATGTTATGAATTTTTTTTCGGTGCTTGTTGCAAAGGCCAGTTTTAAAGCCAGTACTGTACTTTATTTGGTAGCCAACCACACTCCCACAATTCTACATCATTTACTGATTACACTGGGAATTAATTAGTTACTTAGGCGACGATCCAAAAGAGTTGCTTGAAGTATTGATTTTACAGTCTGGTATGTATCATATTTATTTCTCCTTCTCCTAAAGGAGTAACCATATGCAGATCTTTCATAACCCTTCATCTGCAATATAGACCATGACTCTGAGTAAATGAGGGTCAAAGCCTTTAAGGCAGTTTGCTTTTCCTTAACGGGGTTAGAATTAAGTGTTTATAACTTATGATTTCTTGAACCCTTCTGCTGTGATTTGAGTCTCTAAATATGTCTGGTTTTATTTATTTATTTATTTTGCCTAAAGAGAATATTAAGTGAATATTAACATCAAGACAAATGTTAATAATATTCAAAGCGTTCCTGTTGCTCTCTTTCTCTTTCTTCAGTCTCTTTACCTGATCCGCCAGGAGATGAAAGTTTCCCAGAAGCAGCTGGGAGAGTTCTGCGAGGCCCTGAAACAATACCTGAAGAATGTGTCTGCTCAGAGAGACTGTTTCCAGTGAGTTAAGTTAATGTTTTTGTCTTAAACTTGACCTTCTAGTGAGTATTTTTCTCATTCCCTCCTCGTGTCTCAATGCATCATATTCAGTTCAACCAGATAAGTCGTTATGATAGTACAAACGTATTTTTTGCTTTTTTGTGATGTCAGACTTAACCGTTTTCAGTTACTTTTTATCTGCTGAGGGAATGGCGTATGTATGTTCTATCGAAGTTTCATATATTTCAAAATGTCTGTTGGAGGGTAGCAAAAACTATACTGCTATGCATTTCTTAGAGAATGAACCTGTGCATCTCTCATAAATGTATGTATCTCAACATTGTGTATTTATCCCAGATGTGTTGAAATACAACACTGTATCATTTTGCCTCCTGTGGATAAAGATGGCAGGCGAGCAGAGGGGAGTGTTGTTATTCTAGTTCATGATTTATTTATGAAACTGGCTAAACAATTGCTGCTTTTTCTGCAGTATACACATCATTTACAAAGCCCTAAAATATCAAAATTGTCCTGAAATGTTTTAAAATCAGTAAGTTTGTGTTCCCTGCCACCATTCAAAAGGGGTCAGCAAGTTTTTTTTTTTGTTTGTTTTTTAAGAAAGTAATACTTCAATTATTCAGCACGGATGCAATAAACTGATCAAAAGTGACAGTAAAGACATTGAATCCTGAGAATCCAGAGAAAATGTATCCTTTTCCACGAAAAAATCCTAAGCAGCACAAATGTTTTCAACAATGATTAATTGAGCACTAAATCAGCTTTGCCATCACAGGAATAATTTAAATGTTCAAATACATAAAAATTAAAACCAGTTATTTTAAATTATAATAATATTTAACAATATTGCTGTTATTACTGTATTTTTGATCAAATAAATGCATTCATAGTGAGTATGAGAGACCTTTTTCACAAACATTAAAACAAGTCTTACTGACCCCAAACTTTTGAACGGTAGTTGCTTCATTTTGAAATTTTTAGTCAGACCACAACTGAGAGTATTTTTTTGCAGCCCCACAGGATGAAATATTAATGTAAGAGCAGTGAGTAAAGTAGGTCCTTTGCAGTGTTTCTCAAGGAAACTCCCTGAGTCTGTTCTCTGAGAGAGGGCTTTGTGTGGCAGCATTTTGTACTGCCGTCAAGATTCACATCAGACTAGTGAATAATTGATCAGCGAGAACATCTGCAGGCTTCTGCAAATACCCCATTGCTGCTGAACTGTCATCTCTGTAGCCTCCCTTTTATCTGCCTTATTTCTTTCAACTTTCCTCCTCTCTACTACTCTATTATCATGTTCTGTTTGTGAAATATTCAGAGTGTCCTTTTTTGAGGATGCTGAAGTCAGTTTAACAGGGATTGAAATGCTGTTTCGTTTTTACAACCGCTCTTATAACTCAATAACACCAAGCCACTGACTGGCTTGCAATGCTGTTGTTCACAACAATAACACACCTGTACAGTTACTAAAGTCAAAATGAAACCAGAATTGAACCTATTCACTGTCTTAATGCACATTCTGTGAAGGATTCATTGGATTCATCTAACTTTCTTCTCAAACAACTTTTCCTTTCTACTGTTTTGCCATGCAGGCTATCGGGTAATGCTAATTAATAGTCTAATAGCTCACATTCAGTCTGCATTCTGGTATGTAATCCCCACTTTTCACCATCCAGATGATTCTTCTGTCTTATCTCTTCCTGTCTATCTATCTATCTTAAATGCATCAAATTACATATGTAAAATGGATAGCAGAAACCATTAACATTGACTTTAAACAGCTACAGCTGCTGGGGACATGGCATGGCATGTTCTGTTACATGTGGGCGACCCAAGATTGAGTAAAGCTTGAATCATTTCCCCATCCAGAAAGCAGTCCAGAAACTGCAGTACTTGCTGCAGTTTTGCAGCCTCTAATGAAAGTTTGAGGAGTGTGTGGTGATTGTCTGAACTGGCTGATGTTTAGACTTCTGTTGATTTATTGAGCTAATGCTAATCATTGCTACAGCTGCAGCCCTTTAGGCAATATAAAAGCAGAGCAGGAATTGTGAGGAGGTACTGCCATCAAGTGGAGGGTCATGCAGTACAGTGGATAATTATGGTTTTGTTTACGTTTTCTATAGAGTGGAAGTAACACATAACACATTATCCCTCTTTTCTTTATTCTGACTGTTTGTTTTTATAAAATTTCCAGGGTTTTCCATCAGGCTGCTGAATCATTGTTTTTGAAAAGTATGAGAATGAAAGAGTGTAGAGTGTTTTTTCACTTCTGTACTTCTGTTCATCTCTCTCCAGTGTGACGGCTGTGCGGCTGCCTGACGGCCTTTCCTTTGTGGTGTATGAGTTCTGGGATGGAGAGGAGGAATGGAAGAGGTACAGTGAAACACCTTTTCTCCTGTGTGTGATCTTCTCTAAACTCCTAAACCACCTGAATTATCTTGAGACGAGACATGAAAATAAAAAACTAACATATTGCCCTAGACATGAAAATAAAAAAATTAAGATATTGGCCTGTATTTTTTGTCTTTTAGTTGCGACTGAACTTTTTCTTTTTCTTGAGCTTGACTTGAGTTTTTTCATTGTATGGACAAGAGCAGCTTTGACATTTTGATGACTCCTTTTGTGTTTCATGGGGGTCACGAGTTGCAAGTGACATGAAGGTGGATAGACGATGACTATTTTCATTCAGCAAATGATGAACTCAAACTCACCAAATTTAAGGTGCAGTCACATTTACTGTTTCTCGGCAGAATTTCACAGTCATCAGTCATTTTGATAGGAATCTGTGTGAGTAGGAGTTTCACATGAGGGTGAAAAACTTATACTTGCACATTTTGCTCGAGTTCAACTTGGTTACGCAAATTTACGACACTGACCAACAGGAAGCTGCTTGGTTTGAAAGTGACTTATTTGTTCATACATCTCTACAGTGTTTACAATAGACCAATTTGGATTTTCTGTTCTAAAAATCTTTCCGAAATTTAATGTGACCACACCTATGGGTGTTTTGTGAAACAGAATTTTAAACAAACACTTTTAACAGTGTTTTTCATGCAATAAGTGAGCTTTATTATTTACTTACGAAACAAAATTATCAAATATACTCATTTTTTATTTATTTATTTTATGAAAGTTACATTCAAAATCCTCTTGGCTCAAAAATCTGAGGATCAAAAATCTGACACATTAACAATATATTATTGATGCTATTTTACATCTAAAGACATTACAGTGCTGGATTTTTTTTTTGCTCCTTTTCTAACCTTCTCTGCTTCTCTCTTAGGCACGTTCAGACTGCAGCTTGCAAGGCTTTCCAGCATGTGAAAGTGGATACTCTGTGCCAGCCCGAGGCTGTGTCCGCTGTCGCTGTGCCTGGTACGTTCCACTGCTGCCAGCCGTAGGGTCTGCTATGGGCATTGGTGCCAAGCCAGCCTTTGATGCTACTTTTTGTGTCTTGTGTCTCTGGGGTGATGTCTTTACATTTCACAGCCATTAAGTATTCCTACCTGCCCTACAGGATTACTCTCATTTTCAGCATGCCCGTCCTCTGACATTCTCTGCATTAATATCTTTTGAAGTTCGAAATCTCTCAATCTTATGTCAGCTGTATGTCAAGAGACAGGTTTTGCAAAATATACAAACAGTGTAATTATCCTACATAGTTGTAAATCTCTTTCTCTCGATAGATAGATGGATGGATGGATGGATGGATAGAAAACAAATTCATATATATATATATATATATATATATATATATACACACACACACACACACAGTGAGTGCATGTTACATATATACAGAGAGAGAGAGAGATAATCAATATTTTTGAATTTGTTTATATATATATATATACACAAATTAAAAAATATATATTTATTTGATTTAAAAAATAGGGATTAAAACACGGTGGCCTGTATAGCACCAAAAAAATGTAAGTGTGTGTGTATGTTAAATTATATATTTAATATATAACATTTTAAAGAAGTTATTTAAAACTATTGAAAAAAAAAACTGTTAAAAATATCACATATTGAAGATTTTTTTATTTAAAAAGTCATGAATATTGCAATAAATCTCAATAGCTCAATTGCAATAATCTGTATCAATAAATAACTAATTATAAATATTTTATATATTTCATCTGTTCAGGAATGACTAATACGACACAAGCAAACTGTTTGATTTTTTTTCTCTTTTTTAGTGAATGTCTGCTTTGATTCTCCATTACAATTTCCAGTACTCCTTCCATCGCATAATCGAAACACTTTATCTCATGTGGTGCCTTTTGCATAACTGCAACAGAAATTATTTGTCTAAAATGTCGGTTGACATATTTGTATAAACCTAAAGAAAGGAAGCTGGGGCATTAAACATTTACTGTTTATCTCTTTAATACTGACACTGACTCTGTGTCTCTCTTTCTAGCCGCCTGGTGCAGCTTGAACAGAGACTGAGAAGCCAGCCGGTCTGCAGGTGGAATGGTCCCGCCTTATGCCTGAAAACCTTCTCTTCTTCTCCTCTTCCTCCCTCTGTCACAGTCCCTGCTATCTTAACTACCCCCACCCCTTTCTCTCTGTGCTCTCCCCACTCTGTCTCCTTCTTTTTGTAGTTACTTGTTTACACAGTATCCATTTGATATTGAGCCAAAAGTAGTGTCGGCTGCAGAGAACACCAGACACAGTACCGATTCCCTCTTCACCCACCACTGCAACACACAGAAACGACATTAAAACTCCCCAGAGCTTTTGGGAACCTCACCTGGTTGATTCGCATTTGAAATATCAACTTGCATAAACAGTGTCTTCAAACGAAATGAGGCTGATTAATATTTCATCCCAATTCAAAGATGCATCCGCTGCTTTGCAAACAGTTCCCTATGGTACAACTTCTGAGAAGACAAAAACTGTGCAGCAAAGTATTTCTACAGCTGTCCATGGACAATAGTGTTTCTGTAAAGGTCATTTGATATTAGTTATAGTGTTATAAGTGCTTTGAACTGTATCTTCATGACACATTTGTGTAACGCACTGAGCCACGTAGAGAGACTGGTACTTTTTTCAAAACATGACCATGACGCATTCTGCCAGTCAAAGGGCCTACATTTACAACACACCAAATAAACATCTGGTCCAAAAGCACAATGTACCTGAAGTATAGATGAAATGCTTATGTAAATGAGATTTGCTGGTATAGAGTAGATAATATCCTGAGTAATAACAGAATTATATTGAATATTTTATGTTGATCATTTTTGAAAGATAATATTTGGATCTAGGAAGAGTGCACAGAGTTAGAGAGTGGCATTAAATTCTTATTCCATCAGTTTTATTGCTTCTCTACAACTGAACATTTGGCATCATGTCATTTCTCAGGATAAGCAAAAAATGTCCTCATAGAAGAGGATTTTTCAAAGTGGGTCAGACTTCCACATCTCTCATTTGTTGCTCAGTAACTCAAAGGCTGTTGTATTTGTGTGAATTTCTGGTGGGCTCAATGTGTAAACAACTCAAAACCAACACGGCCCAAACTGCATCGTTCCTTTCCGTTTGCTTTCCCACCACTCCTGCCTTCTGTTTGGTTTGTTTATCCCTCACAGTGAGTGCATGTAACAAATGAATGTCCAGTAAATTATTTGCCATAGAATTTAGCTATGCTACTTTAAATGGATTTTGTGCATTTCTTATTTTCTTTTATATTACTCCAGTAACGGAACAAAAAACCTCTCTCTCTCTCGCTATATATGAAATGAATAAAACTTACTATATGAGCAGTCACTTTTAATGGCATTGTTTGATGAAATACTACTACTTATATCCATGTATGTTTCCGTATACTGGCTTTCTCTCTTATAAGTGAGTAGAGATTTATTGCAGGGATGCAAAGTATTATATTCGTCTTCAATTTGTTAAAATTCTAGATTATGTAGAGTGCTGCTATTCAATAAAGTACTGAAAAAGGATCAGTCACTGCATTTTTCAGCTTTTTTTCAGTCACTGGGTGTTGGAATGAACTGATTTTGAATGAATTGAAAAATGAAATTTTTTTCACTGTCACATTCAGTTGTTCATAGACAAATTATATAAAAATGTGTTTATTAATTTACAAATTTGCTTATGTGTACAAAAGTGGTTCCGATGAGACCTAAAGAATAGTCCAAATATAAACACAACTTCAGCTCTTTTTCTAATTTCATATCCTATATTCTTTTATTATAACTAAGCTCACATCTGTCCCAATGTGACATTGGCCATTAAAATAGCAGAACATTAAAAAATGACAATATATAAATTGTTCAGATTTACATGACATGTTTGTCTGAGGTATTCCATACAAATTTAGTTGTACATTTGTACAACAATCTCCATTTTTACAGAATTATTCCATACATGAAGTATTGGAGCAATGTCTAAAATTATGCCAACCCATACAATTAAAAGTCCTTGTGTTGAACAGTAACAGACAGAAATTTAAGTATCACTTAGGAGTTGCATGATCGCAATAGAAGTGCTCTGGCCAAATATATAGGTACCACAGAAAAGCGTGATCATTCCCCATGTGATCAGAAGATATCTGGGACAAAACAAAGCATAAAAACAAAAGGTTATTGTGAAAGTAAAAGAATAAGTATGAATTTTATTAAACATCAAAAACTTCACTTCACTCACCTCATTGCAAGAGAAATTGACTCTGACTGCACCACAAATACTAGGCAAAGCCCTTTAATAAAAATGAATGCAAATTAACACAAAATTATATTAATATACACATCATGCTACCAAGATTCGCATTATACCAAAACGTACAGACACTGTTGTGAGAATCAAGCTAAAACCATTATTCTTATTTAAACTGGTCATATCATGAGGAATATTTTTATAATCAGAATATAATAATAATAATATAAAACACATGAAAAAAAATGTGAATGTGAATATTCATTTTTAATTTGATAAATTATGGCATACAGAAACAATTTTTTTTTTCAACACACATCATGTGGCATTGTAAAAGAAATTAAAAGACACAATTACCTGGAAATATAAAGATGAAGAAAGCACCGACTCCTCCGACAACACTGATCACTTTGCTAATGTCTGGAACAACCACTGCGATGAGAAGAGTGATTGTGACCCAGACTGTGGTCAATGCAACACGGGTCCGGCTCTCGTAAGACTCTGTCACCGCTGTGTGTTTGTGTCGTCGCCGCAGCAGTGGATCCTGAATCACAGATCTACACACACAGACATGTCAATTAATCTATAGATGTACAGTAACGCTTCTCCTAATAGCCATAAGACAGTTTGCTGTATACCTTCCAAGCAAGATAATGATGGGGTAGATGGTGATGATTGAGATTCCAAACAGCAGCCTGGCAACGATCATGGTCACATCACTCCCACTGTACGACATCAAAATATCAGGAGCAACGTTCTTCCCAAATGTCAGATACCCAGAGACTCCTACAAAATAGTCCTTGTTAACAGTTCATCTGTTAAACAATATGCTCATTAGTAAATGCATGTATGCCAGTCAACCATTACACTCTCCTTGATTAAACAAAAAAAAAAGTATGAGCCAAGAGGACTGTGGTCAGAAATATATAAAACCTTTAACCTCAGATCTGGCACAGCAACCAGTTCAGTAAATCATCAGAAATTAGAAATATTGTGTGAAATATAACTAGAAGAAGCTTTTAACATTAAGACATTCAAGTCCACTTACAGGGCCAGGGACAACGTGAATGCAAAGAGAACTTCTTTTTTCATTAAATTCACTTGAGTGCTCTTGAATTTAGTTACTTTAAAGAGGATTCAAATATGTGTACACACACTATTGTTCAAAATGTAATAAAATAATTTAAAATCTTTCCTTTTTTTACTTCATTTTAAAATGTAATTTATTCCTGTGATGCAAAGCTGAATTTTCAGCAGCCATTACTCCAGTCTTCAGTGTCACATGATCAGAAATCGTTCTAATATGCTGCTTTGTTGCTCAAGAAAAAAAATCTTATTATTATCAGTGTTGAAAACAGTTGTGCTGCTTAATATTTTTGTGTAAACGTGCTGTTTTTTTCAGGATGCTTTGAATAGTAAGTTCCAGGGGTGTGGACTGAAGTCACATGACTCGAGACTTGACTCGGACTCGGGTCCCAAATTTGATGACTTGCGACTCGACTCGACATAATTAAAGAAGACTTGAGACTCGACTTAGACTTTGACAGCAATGACTCGAGACTTGACTTGGTGGTTGTGTTTGCGGAACGATGTATGTTAAAAGCACACGTCCAGTTTTGTGAGTGAAGGAAATCCGCTTGGGAGTGGAAAGATTCGTCCTCAAGCACATGGATCGCGTAACATATGCGCTCTCGACATTCTCATTAAGATCACACTATAGAAACCGCCTAAAATTAGAAATGTACTAAAAACGATCCTATGGCAAGACATATGGTGGGGGGGCACTGGGTGGCCAGCCAATTTTCAGGGGGGGGCCGGTGCCCCCCCTAGCCACCACGTAGACACGCCCCTGGTTTAGGGAGCGCTGGATTTATAGGCTAGTATACATTAATGGAGTAATAACATAACTTACGACAAAAGACCAAAAAAAAAAATTACATGATTCGTCTAGCGATCTCCGCTCGTGAAAAGCGCTGCCCTGTCCGTTTGATCGCCGCCCAACAGACACACGGAGCGGGCATGAGAAACGAGATGCGCGGCCGCGATCACTTCACTGGTGCTCGCCTCATCATCACTGTGACCAGATCACACTATAGAAACCGCCTAAAATTAGAAATGTACTAAAAACGATCCTATGGCAAGACATCTGGTGGGGGGGCACTGGGTGGCCAGCCAAATTTCAGGGGGGGGCCGGTGCCACCCCTAGCCACCACGTAGACACGCCCCTGGTTTAGGGAGCGCTGGATTTATAGTCTAGTATACATTAATGGAGTAATAACATAATTTACGACAAAAGACACCAAAAAAAAATTACATGATTCGTCTAGCGATCTCCGCTCGTGAAAAGCGCTGTCTGTCCGTTTGATCGCCGCCCAGCAGACACACGGAGCGGGCATGAGAATGAGAGGCACTGCCGCGATCACTGGTGCTCGCCTCATCATCACCGTGACCGCTGCTGTTAAATATTCCTCACTTCTTTTGTTTGTCCGACACCGAGGTGCACCAAGAGTGACGGATACGCATTCCGGGCATCCCGCTCGATGTGCTTTAATTTACATTTTTTTATTTGTAATAAACACCTCTCTGAGACCTGTTTTTGTTCGATCAGTTACATATTTTATTTGCATGGGCATTTTATTGTATTTAAACCTCCCTTAAATTTAAAGTTAATCCATAATCGAGATTTAAATCGGAGTTTAAAGTTATGGTGCAACAGGATTAAAGTTAATCTTAAATATAACTTAAATCCAGGATCAAAATGATGGGTTAAAATGTAAACCTGCTTATTTT
>NW_015555715.1:3750143-3771848 GCF_001515605.1 Sinocyclocheilus anshuiensis
ATTTGAAGTGTTTCTTTCACAAAATGAGTATTGTATATATAACTATAAAATATAGGCTACTCAATTTGTCTCCCTCTTCACCAGGCACTCATGTCACTTCCATTTATTTCAGGATAAATGAATGAATTCACGTGTTGTAAATCAGTCTGTAGGCCTATAGCGCACATACATAGCCCCTACATTTAGTGATCAACTATGAATATTATAAACTTAACATTTAACGTACAACATTTTTTCTATTAAATGATTTTGTCTTTGTTGCTCTTAGTTATAAAGGATGGTAGCACAGCATTTTTGAATGATTGTCTTCATGAGTTTGTCTGCATCCATATTGCATGTTTCCTCTCTCTTGTAAAGTATGCTAGCAGTTATTTCTTCATGCAAAGACTCAAGACTTACTTGTGACTTGCAAAACAATGACCTGGTCCCACCTCTGATAAGTTCAAACGCATTTATTTAAAATAGAATTGTTTTTGTCTTTAGTGCCACTTTTAATCAATGCGTCCTTACTCAAAAAAAAATCTTTACAATTTACAAATATATATATATATATATGAACAAATGAACAAATTCAAATGGCTGTTAAAAGTGGTTTGTAAAATTCAGCATTCACAACACAATTTTGTTAATGTACGTGAAGCATGATTCCATTTGAAGTTTTGGTATTGAGTTTCGGTAAATAAGCTTTAATTACTGACCAGTGAGAGAGTAGATGATGAGGCAGATGAACATGGATATCACAGAGATGAAGACCCAGTGGGACAACTTCCTGTTCTCCATACTACTGTAGACAGCAATGCAGGCCTCATGGAACTGAAACAGACACAGTATCAGCAGCACAAGCACAGCTGTGTTCAAACATCTGATCTCCAGCACGCTTTGCCTACACCGAAAAAAGCTTTTCCTGTAATAACTAACTTTCTGCACTAGGCCATTTCTCACCGATTCCCCTGCTGCCCATATCTCCATTTCCCTCTTCTCTCCATTCCCGCCTTGTAATCAATCAGCTTCGGGCCCTGGACACAGAGTAATTCAGCGCTCTTCTGTTATGCCAGTGTACTTTTATTACATTTCTGACAATCCCCCAGCGTTGACAAATAAAACTCACCTCAAAGATGCACCATTTTTCACGCTTTGCATCTGACCTGACCTTAAATATTAATGTGAGAGCAAAAGCAATTTTGGCTTCCCCTCATTTGTGGACTGGAGTGATGATATTCAGTGAAAGAATTTCTCTTTTTCATCAAAGGTGAAATGGCAGCATGTTGAATAAAAGCAAGAAATCTCACCTGAAAGCCAAAGCAAATAGTCGGGATGACGCTGAACATCGAAGCCCACGAGCTTACTCTAAATAATAATAAAAATAATGATAGTTAAGCAGGTGGCTTTACAGATAAAAGTTCCTGTGACCTTTTGCTTTCAGTTGAATGAGCCAATGACATTCTCTCAGCTACATTCTTTCAGCATGACAGTAAGTTTTGCTAAGGCACGGCAAGAGGAAAAGATGGTTCTGAAGATGCTGGGATCTTTTATACAATTTGCGACTAAATTTGAAAGCTGCGTCACTCCACACTCACCCACTGCTGTAAAGAGGCAACAGATTGACCTCATGGACGGGCCTCATGTGGTATTTCACAGTGACGGCTACAGTGAGATACGTGGCAGCAAAAGTTCCTAGAACACTGAGCAAAAATAAATATCAAAGACTATTGATGAGAAAATAAATGCGGCTGACATAAAACAAATTATCTTGATGATGCGTGGGGAAGAAAGCTTTGCTTATTAGTCAAAGCAGAGGAGAGTCATTTTAAAGCTATTCAAAATGCTGTGCACTGTCACGGCAATTGACCATAAAAGTCCGAATGAAAAACAGAAGCAATAATAGCACTTCATAAAATTCATGAAAGCACAATTACAGTCTTTTTAATTCACTTACTCGCAACTCTTTCCACCTAAACAGGCTTCCCACAGTCTTCAATCAAATTCCATGCCCTTTCCAAAAAACATTTTGACTAAGACCCAAAAGAATAATTTGTAAACTGTTGCACACAATTCACTAAAAAGAACCAATTTAGAATCATTCACTCACAAATGGGACATCACTGTGACTTGTGAGTAAACGCCAATGTCTAGCTGATGAAATACATCTTGAGCAGATCATAACTAGAAAAATAATCGCTATAGGAATTACCATTAAAACACAACTGTTAAAACAACCTTCCTGAAAAAAACTGTGCTTTCTGAACAAGGGTTATGTATTATTTATATACTATTACAGCAATTATGAATATTTTAAATTAGCTTTTATTTTTATATTTTCATTCATTAATATATTTTTAATTCATTTTAATTTTTAGTAATTGTGTTGTGCTTTTACAATTGTCATTCATTTTTTATTTCTATTTATTTTTATTTCAGATTTAGTACTTTCTGTACCTAAATTTATTTCAGTTAGTTGCCAAGCAACTTTTCTCATTTTCAAGTTTTTCATGTAATATTTATTTCAATGACCAAAAATGACTTATAGTTTTAGTTAACAATAATAACACTGTTCTGAACAATACAATCAAGAAAATAAGCAAAAAAAAAAAACAAAACTGACAGAATACAGTTCCTCACCTGGTATACTTCTGTATGCTGATCTCCTTTGGGAGAGAGAGAGGGAAAATGAAGAAGAGACACAGGAGAAACAGGGCAAATCTGTGGTCTGTGTACCAGTAGTACAGCATCTCTGATTCTGGCAAGCCTGTGATTAACTCATATATAGAGACACACACTGGGAGAAATGAATGGAGATGGATCAATGTGAGGATCTAATGGATAATGACTACTTTACAAATACACTATATGAGCAATTAGTAATAAAAAGTTAAAAGTCCCATTAACGGCTTTACGTTGCTTACATTTCTGAAGCTGGTCAGCCACTATGACCAGAAAAGCAACAGATATGAAGAAGAGGTTGAAGACATAGCATATCTCACAGAGGTTGCCTATGGCAGGACCGCACACATCTCTGACCACAGCCTGATATGTGTTTTGTCCACTGATTGAAGACGAATAACCCAGGATGACAAGTCCACTGATCAGGAACACAAGAGAAATCTATTTAAATAAGACAAAATATATAATATCATGAACAGAATTAAAATAAGTGGAAATATGTCATTCAGACTTCGTAGAGTTAACAATATGTATACACTGACCAAATAGTTCTCTCAAATGATCATTGGACACATTTGGATAGATAATTCTTTTAGTGTGCATATAATCGATATGGAAGAAGCAACAGTGATGAAACCAGCTTAACTGAGTCATAAAATATTTAAAGAATGAGTGTTTCATTGTAGCAACCGCAGAGTTACTTGCCATTTCCACAGTGACAGCTAAGTGAATTCCTCCAGCTTTCTCAAACGCCCAGGGAAAGATGAGAAGCCCTGCACCCAGAGCCGACTTCAGCATGATGAAAACCGCTCCTAACGAGCCCAACTTCGCTCCGTTTGTGTCCAGAGAGGGCTTTGTTAAAAAGCTGATGCTTTCTTTAGCCAGCTCCCCCATGTTCGGATCACTCTCTGAGGGAAATCAAACGTTAGGTCAGGTGAATGAGGGGTGGGAGGTTGGTGTTTCAGGCCAATCAAACGCTCTTCCACTATCTCGAGAAACTCTCTGGATTCGTCAGTAATTTACTGAAAAGTATTTGGGTTCATGCATTCATTTACAGCGGTACGACAACAATGTTACATAAAGACGTTTGTGAGTTAAATACGATCAGATTAAACATGTCATTGAGTAATGTTGTTAAAAAAAATTTTTTTTTAATTTAAATTAAAAATAAAAATACTACAAATACTTTTTTTCAGCAGGGAATTGTTAAAAAGGATTACAGAGCTGTTCAGTTTTCACTCATATACTTTTTGGAATACCCAGTGGCCAGTTGCATAAAGGCTAGTCTTAAATTGGTCATCTAAATGTTTTCTTTAAGACTGATCATAACTTGTTTAAATCAGTTACATAAAAATGTAGATTTGTCTAACTTGAATCCCCCCAAAAAATCAACATTTAACAGCATGTGTTCCAGGGGTGGGGGTTTGGCACTGGTGGTGCTACAGGCTCACTGTCACTTGTCTGGAGCCCAAGAAAATCACAAGCAAGGCTGGGAACTTTCCAGAAATGAGGGACAAGTGGAACATGTGACCTCCTTTATGACAAGATTTGGGAAATCCACTTAAGCACAGATAACTGGTCAGGGTTAGTTCCCATGTTCTTCATGTCATTAACCTCTATCAGGTTTCGTCACCTGGAAGGGACTGGTGACATTTTCACAGGCTATTCTTTCCATTAAAAATGGATCAGGAACGAGATTTAGAGAGACTTCCCAGCGCCTATCACTTCTAATGGAATTAGTCGATTTCACACTGGCCTGAAGCAAAAGAGAAGGAAACTACAGGACTGCTTAGCAGACAGTGTTGATCCGATTTTGAATGAAGAACACCAGCATTCAATTACAGGGAGCCTATGGTTGTGCGGGATAGTCTGAAGAATGCTTTTTACCTTGGGAAACTCGATTTGTTATATTTCTTGCACTTTCAGCAGTAACAATGATTCCCAATGCGGATTAAAAAGATAGCCTAATAAATGTTTGCAGATATATTTATCAAAAAATTCCATAAAAAACAGTAATATTGTGAAACAATATGACAATTTGAAAATGTAATTGATTCCTGTGATGAGTCTGCTGACAAAGCTGAATTTTCAGCAGCCATTACTCCAGTCTTCAGTGTCACTTGCTGAATAAAAGTTTCTTTCTCTTTTTTTAATCTTACTTAGCCCAAACGTTTGAATGATAGTGTACCATGGTTTAGTGTACCACAAAAATATCAAGCAGCAAAAACTGTTTTCAACACTAATGAGAAATGATTCCCGAGCACCAAAGCAGCATATTAGAATGGTTTCTGAAAGATCATGTGACACTAAAGACTAGAGTAATAGCTGCTGAAAATTCAGCTTCACAGGAATAGACATTATATTTAAAATAAAGAATGTGCATTTAATTCTAATTTAATTAAAGGTGTTTGTAACCTGTTAGAAAGATATATGACAGCACATATGTTTGTGTGTGGTGTAATGAAGATAAACACAAAAAGATGGACCAAGTCATATAAGGCTTTCCTCCAAATAAATGTCCTGAAGTGAGATTTTACATCTGAGCAGAACAATGTTAAGGCAAATTAGTGGGCCACACAGTCAAACCGCGACAGCATCATCCATCTTAAGCACATATATCTTACACAAACTAAGAATAAATAGGTTAATCCATCATCGAAAATAGCAAAAGTAAACATAACCGTTGCATAGGCACATATACTTCTGATGGTTTACCTGAATCATCCCTTGGATAAACAAGATAAACACGGTTCTTGTTTTTTCCTACATTGTAATTTTATATGAAGACTGTCATCTAAGATTTATTAAAGACAGAGGCAGGTTTTCTTGCTTTATATCGGATAAGATATATTTAAAACACCAACAACAGTGAAATCATGATGGCTATTTACAAAATATGTAAGCACACAAAAGTTTTATAAAAACACAGTCTGACTGAATACAAAAATGAGGACAGGTGGAAACAAGTCCAATATGTTAATCAAGGAAACTGAATAGCTGGTTTCGGTTGTCCAATTTGTCAGAAAGCAAGGGTCAATAGTCAATTATTCATCAATAAATTTAAAAAAAAAGGAACATTCTTCCATTTGGTCACTAAATTGAAAGGCAAGTGTTGAATAAAGACAAGAGAAGGAACACTGATGTCCAAACAAGGCCCTCATCTGGGCGCAGGTGGCTGGTTCATCTCAAGAATGTACAGACACAGCCCTTCAGATCTCATTATCATGGGGTTACAGCATCACACACACCGCAGGGAAGACTGTTCCCCGTTAGTTTGTCCAGATGTGGTATATAGCGGATCATACGGTGGGGTTTTTGCCTGAGTGTGGGGTTTGTTGTTGCTGTTGTTGAAGGTAAAGCGGTCGTTTCACTCTGGGTTTTCTGCGCTTGGGCTTGCTCTTGGCCTTGGTCAGTTGCACCACAAAGAAGGAAAGAACAACCATGGCACCGAGAAACGCAAACATTGGGATGGTCTGGCCCACCTCTTGATTATAGCGGCCGGGCATTATTCCTGAGAAAAACACAGACATGGATTACTGCAATGCGTTGGCTGAATTGTAAAAAGCCCTTTTGTGGGTTACATCTGGTTGATTATTTCCTAAACATGCAGCAAAAGTTCCTTCCTCACCTCCAGGGATATCCCAGGCTCCACTTTCTCCAGGAGACAGAGGTCGAACCTGAGGCCGATATGGCCTCACATTAGGCAAAACAACCTTGTCCATGTCCACTGACAGTAGCTTCTGGTGCTTCCACAGATTGCTGAGAACAAATAAATGTCAACAAACCTTGTCAGATGTAGATATTTAAAGATAATGCATCCAAATTTAGATTTGTTTCCACTGACAGTGCAGTAGTTAAGAATGGCAGCGGTCTCATGTCTACTGACCTAGGAGCAGTCTCATTAAGCGGCTGGGGTTTAGCCCAAGACAGATGAGGACATGCAGGTAGAGGACGAGGCTTAGGGTCACCCAGATGAGCCTCCAGCACTTTGGAGTAACGGTAGAGGTGATTGCCTACCGAAATAATAATAATAATATAATCATCATCATCAGATTAAATCTAATTCATAAAAATGAATGAATTCATTAAATGAATTAAAAATAATGAATTAAATTAATTAAAAACAAATTACTTATAATAATGAATTAAAAAGCAATAATAATAATTTAAAGATAATTACAATAAACTGAAAATAATGCATTAATAAAAATATAATGAATGAATTTAATAATTAAAATACTGAAAAATAATGAATTGAAAATAATGCATTAAAAAATAATTACAAATAAAATGACTAAATGAATGAAATAAAAATATACACATTAAAAATAATGAATTAGGTAAATTATGAATTTAAATGAAAATGTAAATGCATTACAATGAATTAAGAATACAGTACAGAAAAATTATTAAATAAGTATTAATTTACCTTCCAATCTCTGTGGTAGTGGCCTGTCTGTGCCTGTAGGGGGCACCACCCTGTTTTTAGAGTGGGTGAGGCTGGGTGGAGTCATGCTATAGGAAGTGTACTGCAGCAGAGCATCCAGAAGCCAAAAACAGTCTAAATGGAGAAAAGAGAACCCAAACACATTGAATTAAATTAACAAGTCCAAAAATTAATATTTAGTGGGGCTAGTTTTTTTTTTTTTTAAACTCCCTCTCAGACGTGTTTGCCCAAATTGTGAGCTTATATACACAACAAATGGCCATTACCTTTCTGTCTATGACTGTCATCAATACAGTTGGAGTCTCCGTAGAGTGCTATGCGGCCTCCCCCCTCAGAGGGTGTTTGGTACAGTCCAAGCACAGGCACATTTTCCACCACTGCTGTCTCTTGTTTCAAGACCTCCAGACCTAGAAAATTTGAGAATGTCAGATAACAATAACAAGAGGATTAAGAATACAAGGCAGCCTTTAGCTGGTCTCCAGGATACAGCAGTGATGTGAGGTGTACGATCACAGCAGGTGCCGTGTACCTTGATCCTTTAAGGTCTGAGCGATGACAATCCCATCCTCAGGAAAACTAGCGATGCTGCACCCCGAGGCATAATACACTAAAAGCAAAAGATATGGAATATTATTGAAATCTAATTTTTGTTTTAGGCAAACTTGTCACCATTAAAACAGTCTACTCAATATCATGTATTTAGCAAGAATCTATGATACAGCTATGTTATAGCGAGAAGTTATAGAGTCTTACTGTCATGATCTGCCATTGTGAAGTCTCCCTCATACAGACCATCACTGAAGGCCATACCCCACACTGAGATCAGGTCATTCAAGGCTGGCACGTTAGCGCCCCCTGTGTCCGGCATCCACCATTGCCTGCAAATGTGTAAGGCACGTTTCAAAATTTGCCTTTATTTGATAAACAAAACATGATTGTCCTGAATTGGACACTTTACTAAGAGCCCCATTTAAAAAGTATTTGTCACATCCAATAATAGAAACCACACAATTTTAATCCCCCCAAAATAACATTAGTTTTTAATTAGGGCACTTAAATACCCTAATGGGAAGCACAATTTATTTAAATTAGGACAGAAAAACAGAAGATAATTGGAAAATTAGACAAACCCATTGCTGAATAAAAATGTCAGGTGAAATCACAATTAATCAAGTAATTAGCAAGGCAGTCTTGACACAAATTACGGTCTATTGAAACGCTAACTTTCTGTGCAATAGCATTATTTAAGTTTTCTGCCATATACTGTGGTGTCCAAACAGTTTCAGAACAACTGAAATATGAGTTTTTTATTTATTTATTTAAACCTAAAGAATTAGTAAAAGGTTGCAGGATTAAAGCAATAAGAAAGTAAAAATATTAAAGAAATATTTCCCATGACCTAGAAATATATAATTATTAACATAAATGTTTTGAACATTTTTTCTTTCAACAAAAAAAAAATATTTTTACTAATGGCCTCGGACTATTGGACCCCACTGAACATTTACCCAGAATTACATGCAGTACAGTGGACTGATAATTAATCTTTTAAAGATAGAGACAGTGACACAAAAGATTACGGTATGCCTTGATGTTCTCAGTACCTGGTGTTCTCATCATAGAACTTGACTTTTCTCATGACTGATGTGTTGTACCAGTCACTGAAGATCATGAGAGACAGGCCGTTATCTATGTCCCTCCTCAACTTGGTGATTTCCTCTGGAAAATACTCTTCCTCACTGTCTACCATCAGCAAGGTCCCTGTAAACATGCATGCAGAGACAGATGACAGCTGATTTCCATCACTACTTACACCACAAAACCAATTCATCTTCAAGACAGAATCCTTTATACAGAAAATACTCCACTAGATGAACACCTACCATACTGACTGGCATCAAAGCATGTGATTGGTGCACCCAAGACCTCGACAAAGTAGCCCATGCTGCGAAGGTGCTGATACATATCTCTAAAGTTAGTGTGAATATGATCACCATTCCTTCAAAACAAGAAAAATTGGGGTAAAAAGGTTTCTAGAAACAAGCTATAAAATGCTGCCCTCTACAGATTATTTTTCACAGTGCAATGCTTTTTCGAACAACTGATTGAATGTGGATTATTTTTGGTGGTCGAGGCTCACCAGTCAAGTGGATCGTTCTTCATGCGCAGGTTGTCTCGGGGGAAGTAGCCAGGCGGGTAGCGTAGGTTGTGGTACTGATCCCACAGAATCCTCTTACTACGTGGCGGAGTAGGTACAATCTTTACCTTCACTGGTAACTTAACAGTAGAGGTCATCTCACCACCTATTGCTGACTGGATACAAACACACGAAAAACAGACCACAGCAGGTCATGATCTCAAATTGCACTACTACAGTCTGAAAGAAGTGTAGTCATAAACCAATAAAATTAACTTATGATTTAAGGAGAAGAGCACTTTCAAATACAAATTAAAATAGCAAATGATCACCTTACTGGAGATTTCAGAGACAGTACTGTTACTCACATCATTCTCTGCTGGTGAGGCCACTGTAACCATGACATGACCCTGAGCAATGCCTTCCCACGATGCAGCTTTCTTGGCCACAGATATGGAAACAGCCAGGTATCCAGCCCAGGGCCAGAGTACAGGCGAGTAAGACACTGCCACATCCACATAATCCCCATTCTGAGGAAGGTAGGGCTGCCAGATGGGCTGTGGATATAAAATAACTGAGCTTAATCAAATGCACCATGAATGTTTGAAATTACAATTTAACGTAAAAAGTTTACATTGCGGTCTATTTATTACTGCCTACCTTGTCCACAATCCTTCCCGTTACACCCATACCATTAAGAATGGTCACGTTGACAATCGTCGGCATGCCACCGTAGTAAATAGGCTGAGAGCAGTAGGGCCACATGTACGGGCACTCGGTCAGATCTATGTAGCTCGGACTCAGGCTAAAGAATTAAAAAAACACCATTAGAAATTCATTAAAGGACGATGACCTCACTGAGAGCCAGTGTGAGATAATGAACCGGGTCAAATCTACTCTTTAATCAGGCTGGAACATAATTAAATCTTAATGAGTGTGCGATAGAGATGCCTGGCTACACTTTAAATGAACCAATTCAGCATACATGAATAAGATAATGTGAGCATGCTACGTGAGCAGAATGCTAGTCAAAGAGCAGAACACTATATTTGTGCGTATGCCAGAGACATGCCTGGCTTGTGGCTTGTAGCTGTTAAGGATCTGGTAGGCTCTGAGTAAATCGAGTTTGCCATGGCCCTGCTCAAACATGTTGACGCCTGGCAGCCTGCGTGCTGAGGCGATCAGGGCCTGCTTCATACTGGCCGGGTTCACCAGCTCTCTGTTCAACACAGTGCTGAAAAGACAAAAGACCAACATGGCTCAGTTAAATGGATGTGGGTTGATGGGATATCATTTCAGTGCAACCGCAGGTTGAGGACTGGAAAACAGACTTAAAAGAAACACTGGCACATAGTGACTCAGAGGCCATAAACCAAAGAGGCAGATGGGGTCAAGTACCTATGAGAGACTAATACAAATGAGAGCAATATAAATGAAAGAGATAGAAAGGAATAGAACTGAAGGTGGTGAAATGAAAACAGTATAAAGTGGAAACACTGGCAAATTAGGTTAGCCCATCACAGTCTGGGAGGATGGACTACATCAAATATATAGCAAAAGCTAAGATAGTAAAAGAGAAACTATGCCATTCAATTCCCTGTGGAAAATAAGATTGATTCTGTCAATTCATTTGTTTCTTGTTTTTCTTTTCTTGCAGGATGAATTTTCAATTTATTTTTCTCTCATAAGGACAAAGGAAAAAAAATAAGGCACTTATGCAGAAAACCATAGGTTTAGGGGACCAATTTATTTAGTTCAACTTCGTATCAGTTGTGTGTGAGTGGTGTGTTTATAGCAATAAATGTACAAAGTACAGGTGAGCCCACTATCAAGCTCTATCAGCACCCTGATAAAGCAGCAAACACAGACCTAATAATGAAACCCTGATCTGAATCACTGATCAAAGTGGATATAAAATGCCTACACCTGATATAATTAAAGTGTACTCTCTTTTATTAAGTATATAGGCCTGAAATCAGACACCCCTAATTTAGGTGTCAAGTATATAAGATGAGATTTTTTTTTATTTTTGAAAGAATTTAGTAATTTTATTCAGGAAGTAAGCATTGTTTTTTTTTCTTTTAAAAGTGAGAATAAAGACATTCACACGGTTACAAATAGTTTATATATTTCTAATAAATGCTGTTCTTTTGGACTTTCTATTCATCAAATAAACTTTTCACAAAAATATTAAGATTATAATAAGTAAAACAAATGTTTCATAAATACTAAATGATTTCTGAAAGATCTTAAGAGTAGAGTAATGGCTGCGGAAAATTAAGTTCTTTTTTTTTTTTTTTTTTTAAATGGTCCTACAAAAAAAAAATCTGAAAGTGAGTTTGTAAATGTTATGCAAAGCACTTTTGGTCCTACAAAACAAAAATCTGAAAGTGAGTTTGTAAATGTTATGCAAAGCACTTTAGGAAACTTGTCAGTTTCATATTATTTTTGTTCATCTATCTCACCTGGCCAGTAGTGTGACAGCTCCGGCCACTACAGGTGATGCAACACTGGTGCCAGAGAGAGAACGACAGCCCTCCTTCAATCCTGAGCCACGCACACCAGAGCCATACGTCACAATGTCAGGCTTCACCCTGCCATAGCCACCTGGCAGCTCCTGATCAACAGGTAGCACAGAAAGCAAAACAATGATTAAACTGAGCCGACAAGACGATTGTGACGAGTGGGAAAGAGAGCAGCATGTTACCTCAGTGGACATTAAATCTAAATTCTGCAGTCATACATGGCCAGCAAGAGTGCACTTCTTTATAATGGCTACTGGGATGTTGGGAAGTTCGATAATAAACTGATTCACAACTCAGAATCAAATTTTTATTTGCATCATTGGCCAAATTTTTTTTAATGAAAACCAAAACATTTTAATATATTTAGGTAAACATTGTTGTTTATTATTTCAATGGTGTATCTAAATAAAACATGCCTTGATTATTTTACCTAGACTACGATTTAATTTTAATTCTATTTATTTATTTATTTATTTATTTTTAAGCAATGTCACCCAGTTCTTTAACTGGGAAATCCATTTTCATTTATCTTATCTCAAGGACATTCATTTATTTGCAACTTTATTGAAAATCTACAAAGCTGTAATTCTTTGAACAACTTCAAAGGTGCAATAGAGGGTTTTTACTAAGTCTTTTGAAGGGCATGTACATCTCTTCAATTTATTCTCCTTCCTGAAGCGGGGGAGGCCAGGTATCTCCAACTCTGTGTAGCAGGAAGTGTCTTTCTGCCCTTTTTAGGTCAAATCAAAATGCACAAACATGTTCTAACTGGCCTCTTTAGGCAGCTGCACAGGAAAAATGCAGTAATGTGATGTCACCAAAAGACAGAACGCACCCATGTTGTCATGCCCCGGGATGAGAACCTGGCAATGTTGTCCTCAAAATCAATCCCTCCAACACCAATTACATCCATCTGATCTGCTGGATTGTTCAGAGTTCTGGAAGACACAAATAAATTTAAAAAAAAAAATCAGTATCAATAAATATGTTGGGAATATTGGCCAAATCTAATATAATTTGTCCTTAAACTACTTTTCTTACCCATAGAGTGGGCCATCATTGCCAATAGCAGATGCCATAATCGCCTTGTTGGCTGTGAGCTCCCAAACCTTGTTAAACAAGAGTTTTTATTAGAGTACTACATTTCAGAGAGCATAAACATTGATGTACAGTGTATTTTTACACTGCACCTTTATTAAAATTTGTTGGCCCTTATCAAAATTGAGATGTTTCTCATTTTTAGTTTGCTTTGGACAAAAGCACCTGCAGAATGAATAAATGTCAATTTAATTTGTCCATACCTTATCAACAAAAGGATGGTCCATAAAGTCTGGTCCCCCTATACTGAGATTTAAGACATCTATCTTCTTCAGGATGGCATAGTTAAAGGCATCTAAGAACCAGGAGGTGTAGGACACCTAAGAAGAAGAAAAAAAAAAAAAGAATAATAACATGCGTATGTGGAGATGTGTAAAAATCAGCCTGAATAATTATGTAATAATATACAAAAACTGAAAACCGATGCCAGTTAAAGAACTGAGCCATATAAACAAAAATACTATGGAAGTTGATAGGGACCAGAAATTCTTTGGTTTACCACATTCTTCAAAAGAGCTTCTTTTGTGTTCAGCAGAAAAAAGAAATTCATACAGGTTTGGAACAACTTGAGGATGAGTAAATAGCAGATTTTTAATTTGGGTGAACTATCCCTTTCTTCAGAAATCAATCTAACATGCTGATTTGGTGCTCAAGAAACATTTCTTATTATCAATGTTGAAAACGGTAGCGCTGCTTAATACTTTTTGTGAAAATTGCGTTACATTTTTTAAAACATTAATTTACACACTTATCCAGCAAGGATGCATTAAATTGATTGAAAGTGACAGTAAAGACATTTTTAATCCTGAAAAGTGGTTGTATAGGATCATGGATTTGAGTGTTGTGTGCTACCTGGCTATTAGTAAAAACCCTGAAGATATGAAGCTCAGAATCAGGAGCGAATCCCTGGCACTCTCTCATGCTGGCAATAACCCCAGCAACAAAGGTACCATGACCCAACCCTGAAGAAAGAATGCGAGACAGAGAAAGATAAATCATGATTAATGCTTTGAATCAACCCAGATTAATTGTTCAGATTACGTCAACTTCACTCAGAGCACAATAATGATTAATTAAATATGTTTAAACTTGTATCATGACATTGTTTCATGTCTAACCATCATCCAGTGTTTTCTCATTGGTCCAGTTGGTTCTTTCTTTAACATTCTTAAAGTGAGGGTGCTTCTCACTCAGCCCAGTGTCAAATACCGCTACCTTCACCCCAGAGCCTGCATATGAACACAAACAGGAACACAAGCTTCATCGCAAACCTGATCTCCAAAAGGAGTTGAACATTAATTACAACATCCCGTTCTTTAACACATACCAGTGTGTCCCATCTGCCAGAGCACATCTGCTTGCAGTATCTGAGCGACATGTCTGGGGATGGCCCGTAGGAGACGGCGACTGGAGTGTCTTCCTGTAGCATGCCAGAATCCATAGCCCAGAGAGAGACTGGTTCTCCTGAGCGGCCTTGATGACTGCCACGACTGCCACTTCTGCACCCAGCGTGTGTCATTGCACGGGGACGCCCCATCAGTGCCCGCTGAAAGAGAAAAGGAATGAGAAATTATTTACAATTATATTTCATCCCATTTGATAATTTTATTTGTGCCATGAATATACTGTGTTATAAACAGCATAAAAGAACCTCTACTGGCTGACACACTTCTGCCAGCTCATGCTGTATTGTCACCAGGCCCTAAGGAGGAGGATTATTAAAAATGCTCACTTCAAATAATGTCTTTTTTTGAACTATCATGTAATTTATCACTCTTTCAAGCCATGTTCCCCATTTAATCTGCATTTATATTCACTTTATAAGGGCACATTTATTTCTCATAACTCAAGAGCACTTTTCTCTGTAGACACCATCGCCCCCAGAACTTAAAATACAAATAAACCCCATTATCATGAATATTTTAAGCCGCAAAATAAATCAAAGTTCAACAACATGGATTTTAATAATTCAACTATGTACCTGCCCTGGTAATATAATATAATGTAATATAATATTGTAGTATAATAATATTGATTCTACAACTATATCATCTAATTTATAAACACTTTTGCTGGAAAAAGATGGTATAGAATAACCCATTCTAACTGTTTCTAAGACTTGCTAGATAACTATAACGTGGCAACATATTTAAATCAACTGAATTCAACAACACTGGCTCAAAAGTAACAATAATGTAAAACTGATTAAAAAAAAAAAAAGGCAGTAAATATCGACAAAACGTGCACAGTATCAGATTCTGTCCATTTGTCTAACACAAACCTAACCACACGGTATCAACATCTACACCTTCATTTGCATTTTTATTGGCTCTTTGATTAACTTCTGGCGAGATCAGACAGGTAGCCTGTGCTTTCAGGAATATTGACAAGTTTTTTCAAACAGCGCAGAGTGATAATAACAGTGATCAAACATTTATACGTACACGTTTACATAGAAAAGCTGAAGAATGAAGAGTAAAAAAACTCTCGTAAAATGCAGGTGCAGCACTTGGAAAAGAATCGTAGGCGTTTAAGCGAGCAAACCACTTTGACCAGCTCTGACAGTCTTCCTCTCTGGCTGATTACTGCTCATTAATTCCCCCTAAAGCTATACAGACGAGACTAGTGCATATACTGTAATTATATTACATTTCAAGCCCCCACTCGTGCTCTTGTAGAGCTGACCCCGACATCATTTAAATAATTACTTGCATATATGCTCTCAAACTGTGACATGGGGTTATTCTTAGAGGCACTTTGGTTTCAGTAATAAGAACAAAAATACATCATTAGCTGCTATTAGTTGGCTCTCTTTGTCTAAGCTGTGCTATGTGTATAGACTGTGGATGAAGAGTGAGATAGCCTAGCGTGTGTGGGTGCAGACTGGTGGAGCCAGACTGATAAGCAGTTCCTTGAGAATTATTCCAGAGTGGTGCTGTCTGCAAAAATATATTTTCGCTACATTATGAGAATGTGAAAGGCATGTGATGAGAGAGAAAAACTGAGCACCACAAAAAATCAGAAACTTTATTGGGTTCTCTTCGATGACCAAACCCAGTGATGTTCAATTCAAGAATGGACTTATTCAATAGATATGGCTCTTTTTAATGAATCAAAAGAACCAACTGGAGAATCAAACAGCACTGAACACAAGACTCATTGACTCAAATCAATCTGACAACTTTCTGATGGAAAAGCTGAATTTTTAGGAGCCATTACTCCAGTCTTCCAAGTGACATGATCCTTCAGAAAGCATTCAGATAGGCTGATTTGGTGCTCAAGAAACATTATTATTCAACCGCTTTTTTTAGTCAACAAATTTTCAGGATTATTTGATGAATAGAAAGTTCAAAAGAACAGCATATATTTGAAATCGATATAAAAGTCTTTATGGGCACTTGTGATCAATTTTAAAATAATAAAATTCTGACCCCAAACTTTTGAATGGCATTTTACACTACAAAATGAATAGTTGGAAGAAAAAAAAAAAAAATGTTTTTTTGGGTTGATGCCAAAAATCTTGCAGTAAACATCAGATAAGCATTATAGAAAAGCCGTGTAGCTTGTTTAGGGTGCTGGTAAAGGAAGATGTGAATAGAGAGGAAGTCATTCTATTATTATACAGGAGCAGTGCCAGTAAACACCAATCACTCTCCCAGAGTCTCAACACTCACAGCAGATTTGCATGGAGGTGCAATTTCATTTTTATTCTAGTGATGGAAAATTCAGTGTGCAAAGACAGAACATTCTTTCACCTCAAACACTTTTGAAAGCCATTTCCTTCACCCCATGCAGTAAATAAACACTTCCTATTCGGTTCACCCCCTGCTGATGACTTTCCTCCCTGCAGTCACCCCAAAGAGAGCTGGGGAGAGCTGGGTGTGACCTGTGCACAGCACTGCAGGGTTCAAGTGTGATTTATAAATATAATGCATTGTAGGCCTGGGCGATAAAACGGTATCGATATTTATCGACGGTACACCATCTTCGATATCGATAGAAAAAATGTTCGATATAGCGCACAATATATAGGCACGTACTATGAGTGACGCAGACAGCACACACAAACACGAACAAATGCTGAAATGAGTGCTGTGCCTGCCTGTGATGAAAAGATTGTGAATAAAGAATGAATATTAGTCGAATTTAAAATAAACATTTGCATTTGAATGTTAGGAGTGCGTCAAGGGAGCGTCATCAGTGGCGCACGAGATGCAGTGATGATGTAAGTGACGTTATTGTATTTTAATGTTTTGTTAGTCTAGCCCAGTGGTGTCCAAACTTTTTTACACCACGGACCGGTTACGTTTGGAAAATATTCTCGCGGACCGGCTGGACGGGGGATCGGTTTGAGTCACAGATCGGACTAATTTTTCGGATAAGCAAGAAAAAAAAAAAATTTAAAGCACAGAGAATGACAATGCCGTGAAAGGTTTTTGACATAGGCTCATTTTATGTGTATGTATACGCAACTTGGTATTTCCACGCTGTCTGAAACACGTCTCTTGTGCGCGCTTTGATTTTGTGCGAGAACAGTGTGTGAGTAACGTTTCTTCTTGTGGTTTAAAATTGCTTGTACGTGTAAATTGTAATCTGCAAATTAATCTGCGAATCACGTGCGTGCCGAACGGTAGGGTCTCATCCGTACGTATTACGGATCAACTGCGCACATTTTTCCCCAGAACGTTCTTGCGACCAGTAGCAATTCTTCCACGGCCCGGTAGTGGGTCGCGGCCCGGTCAGCGCATTTGTTTAGACGGACAAATATGACTGCTGCACTCGCATCTCACAGAAGAGATGTATAGAAAGCCATGCGGAGTTACTTCCTTGCACTGACAATTTCAATGCAATGCATTATTTTGCTCATTGTGCCCTCCTGTGGACTCGGGAGACAATTAGACCTATACAATAAAGACCTATTTAATCTGCATATAAAACATTAGAAATTAGATATTTGTTTAATTTTTATTGTGTTTGATTGTTAAAACAAAAAATATTTGTTCGTCTCAATAAATTGTGTTAATTATAAATACAGTGGTTAAATTTAAACATTTTTTTCTATTGCTTTCTGTTTTAAAAAAGGTTATAAAAAAATTTCAATAATTATCGATACCGAACGATATGAAACATTATATAGTTGATACATTTTTTAGCTATATCGCCCAGCCCTAATGCTATGTACTAAGAATACTATGTTTTAGTACATTTCCAGTAAGGCATAGTACAGAATTATAACAGTATTATGCTCATGATCTCAATGTCAGTGTTATGGCAGTAGAGTATTACTTACAGTCAGTCAGTTTGAGGCTGCGGAGGACCATGCGCTGGGGCGTCACTCGTTTGATGTAGGGGTGGTCCTGAAGGGTGAGCAGGCTGCTGCGGGCATCCTGACGGATCTCCACCACCTCAAAGTCACTGGGGTAATCGCTGGCAGGATTGTCCCGCCGTACGATGCGCCAGTTCACTGCATCCACATCTCGCAGGGCGCTGCTGATGAAATCACTGCGTGCTTTGGCTGTGAAGTATCCATTAAATGCAACAATGTACTCTAGAAAAGACAAAGAGAGAGACCAGAAGATATTGCAAAATCTCACAGGACAACTGCACTTGTATTTACTGAGGAATGCAACTTTAGCAAGGTGTAGCATTCACTTGGGCATTGGGCCCAAATAGAGACAGAACGAGACGTCAAGACATCATTCAAATGGATTCAATCTTGCATTAACAACAACAACAATAGAGCCTTTAACAGAAATAACGTCTGCTGATTGAAACTTTAGGACAGGGTGGGTATAGAGGAACACCCAGTCTTTCTTCGCTCAACAAACCTGAACAGAGAGACTATCAGAATGCCTTAAAATATGGCCGTCCTCCAGAGTGCTTGACGCAACTTATAATA
The DNA here is from genome assembly GCF_001515605.1 of Sinocyclocheilus anshuiensis. NCBI lineage: Eukaryota > Metazoa > Chordata > Actinopteri > Cypriniformes > Cyprinidae > Sinocyclocheilus > Sinocyclocheilus anshuiensis. The sequence goes on from NW_015555715.1 coordinate 3,768,911, forward strand.
AAGGCAAAAGTGCATTGGGGAATGCAATGCAGAATAAATTAAGAGTTTAGTGGCTTTGGGGACAGCAGAGAGAAACAAATGCTAATAATAAAAAATACAATTAAAGTCGGTATGAAACGCATTCATCTAGGCCTATTTTCTAAAATGCATGTGAACAATTCATCCATGCACATTTCATTTTTTTAAATGACCGTAATTGTCAATCAAAAGGTCATATCAAAAACACTTCCTACATCTATTGTTGTTGACATTTAAAGTTGCATGTCTAATCTATTAAGCACATTAATCTATCATTTGGTAGAAGCTAATTCATGTAGGCAGATGTCAACATGAATGGGACCCATGCAATCATCCTCGAACCAAGAACAAAACTCTGCGAGGCAAAGGAAAAAAACAACCCAGGCTCAACCCAACTGAACTGGTTCACTTGCAACAAAGTGTTTTGTGCGAAAACTAAACAAATAAAATAAAATTTGTATTATGAACCACTTAATGTACAACATAAAATATGTCCTGAAGGAAAACCAGAATGAAGATTGAAATACATGCAGTCAGATTAGCAGACAATGCGCTTTGTTCAAAATTGAATTTACAAGAAACGTCATACTGAACAATTAAATTATTGGCACATAAAATCTCCTTGCCAATCCCACAATTCATAGTTGAGGGTGAGGGAAGTGGGAATTAATTAAACATTAGAAGATGGCACAAAGGTCACATTCATAGAGCAGCAATCAGGCCACTATAAATAACACGTTATGTTCTGGTCTTGTATACTCACATCCACACCACACCCAAACTAGTGAAATGTGCGCCCTGTGAAAACAACGCTGGACTCAGATTAAGTCTTAGGAATGTATTGCCAACAGTCTGGGCCAGCCGCCAGCAAACACACTCAAACACAGAGCATAGGGCACAATCCAGCCAATGAATGAACCGAGAGCTGCAGCACAGTGGAGTACATTACACCAGCACTGTTTGACCTGAAGAGCTCACGTTTTGTCCTGCCCTAAATTACAACGGGAAGGGCAACAGCTGCTTAAAATCCTCAATAAACTCCATAAATGGGTTGACAGCTGATTTTCAGTGCAATAAAATGTTATCATCAACGCTAAAAAGTAAATTACAATGACAATTAAATTATTAATTACATTTACAATTAAATGACATACTAAAACACAATGTATGAACATGTTGTAGTCAACGAGGAATTCAGTGTTCTCCTGGCGGTCAATACCCTTAAACAAACCTTAGACAACTGGCTAATTATAAGCAAAATGAATCCTACTTTTGTTACAAACACAATAAGATAACATTATTAACTTACAACAATGGCATTACTTACCATGCTTAACCACTTTGGTAGAAAAGCCCAGTTTTAGTGTGAGCTGCGAGCAGTTTGGGCTCAAGAGTGCATCAGCATTTAGAGGAGAAGGAAAGGGCGTTGAGAACGGTCCACTGTCTTCCTCTGTGCCCACCAGAGGCAATCGACCCCCTAAAAAGGCCACAAGCAAGCACAGCCGTACGATCATGGTCCCTGCAGTCCGTTTCTGGTCATTGCCCATCTAAAGATACACGTGTCCTCAAAGGTAACAAACGTGAATGTGTATTTGCAGTTTTTAAATAGTTTAAGTCCAGAATGCAGAGAAGCCTGAATAACACATGGCTTGAGTTTTCATTTCTTTCTGCGTTTTCTCTCCATTGTGTTTCTGTGGTCCAGTGGAGGTGATCAGTGTGGCAGCCTGAGGAGGAGGAGGGGGGCCATCTTCACAAAAAGAGTAAAACAGTCTACTGTAGATCAGGAGGGGTGTTCATCTGGTGATGGGCTTCTTCACAATGACCAATGGGTTTTTTATGCTTTCTGCAGACAAATAAGAGACAACACAATAGTTATATTTAGCTAGTTGCTTAAAAAAACATCAAATGACACTTTTACTCAGCAAGGATGTTTTAAAATGTATCAAAAGTAACAGTAAAGACATCAATCATGTTTTTTAAACTTTTTACTCAGAATCATTCATTTCTCACAGTTTCACAAAAATATTAAGCAGAACAAATGTTTTCAACATTAATACTAATAAGATATGTGCAGCAAATCAACATATTAGATTGTGACACTGAAGACTGGAGTACTGACTGCTGAAAATTCAGCTTTGATACAGGAATAAATTACATTTTAAAATATATTCAAAGAGAAGACAGTTATGCAAAATGGTAATACTATTTCACAATATAACTGTTTTTACTGTATGACCGATCAAATAAATGCAATGTTGGTGAGCATAATAAACTTTCAAAAACATTAAAAGACCTTACCGACCCCAAAATTTTGAACAACTTGACTTTTTTGGATTAATAAAAAACTTTTTAGGCTGATCATGTGACTTTTTGTACAGACATTCAGATCTTCTTCCACTGAAGCTCAAGATGCTCTTTGGCTCATCTCAAACTATGCTGGAGAACATGATCATCAGGTTTTACACAAACTTGTGGAGTTCATGTAGGTCAAGCGCTGCTGTCATTAAAGACATCTAGAATGATGCTCATAATCAGGGCTGCACGATTAATCGAATGCGATTGTTGTGCGCATTTTGTTAGTAATGCCGGTTCTGTAATCAGCAGAATTTATTCATCACATGCTTTCAGATGGAGCAGCATTTACTACACATTTACTCCAAATAATGTCAGTCGAGTGTTTGAAATAAATCCTTCTGTGAGATGATGTGGCTTCTTACACATCTTACACAGAGCACGCAACATATTTCATAGTATTTAAGCAGTGATAAAGGCATTGCATTATAAATATACTTTATTTTAATGAAAATTATAATAATAAATACTCAGATAAACCGTATATTGCCGTAGTCGTGTGTTTATTTGTCACGTTGAATCAATGAAAGCAGTTGAATCTTCTGTTTATTCAGCTGCAGCGATAGGC
>NW_015555715.1:3775006-3783690 GCF_001515605.1 Sinocyclocheilus anshuiensis
GGCTCTGTGAAGTAAATGCTGCTCCATCTGAAAGCATGTGAAAATACCACATTTAATAACATATTTTTACTCCAAACTCACTTCATAACGTCAGTCGAGTGTTTGAAATAATCCTTATAATAATAATAATGTCACAATCCTTCTGTGAGATGATGTGGCTTCTTACACAGAATAAGGCACGCAACATATTTCATAGTATTTAAGCAGTGATAAAGGCATTGCATTATAAATATTATTATAATTTTCATTAAAATAAAGTATAAGAACTCAGATAAACCATATATTGCCGTAGTCGTGTGTTTATTAGTCACGTTGAATCAATGAAAGCAGTTGAATCTTCTGTTTATTCAGCTGCAGCAATAGGCATTTTCTGGGTTTCTTCTGCGAGGCGTATTTGGAGTTTCAGCGTGAGAGCGCCCTCTGGCCTTTGGATGGAAATTTACTGCTGATCACAGAACCGTGCTTCACTGAAAGATACGCATGACAATCGCAGCTTCTGTCGAATCGCGATCTCGATTCCATTTCGATTTATCGTGCAGCCCTACTCATAATCCACCCCAAAGTGTTAGCACCAGGACAACGTGAGAGACATTTGCTTGAAAACATGTACCCCCACCCACAGGCACACATCCAGAGGCTTAATTTCCCACTAACTCCAGGCTGTGAACGCCTGTCCCGTAAGAGGTGGGCTTAACTGTTATGCAACTCAATTTTACATCCTAGAGTAAGACACCATATGGTTCTTTACTACACACCAGACCATCTTTGCTAGTCATAGATACACGCAGAATGGGTGCAAGGCTGTAAAATGACTGTAAAGACATAAGTACTGACTTGTGTCAACATAAGAAGAAAAAAAAGGTATCATGAAACAGAAGTGTGATAGTCCTTTCTTCCCTATTGTGATGAATATCCGAGTGAAATGGCTTCTTGAACAAGAAAAACAGAAATGTAGAGCAAGACTTCATTTTGTCTATTGTAAATTTATTGAATCACTGTCGTTTGCTACTGGTGCAGCATCTCATGTGAGAGACAGGTTGTACCGACAGACTTCTATCTGATGATGTATGCAAAACTTCTCCAATCATTTCATTTGTTTAAACACAGTTTCTGTGAGTTCATCCATCTGCTTCCATTTTTAAGTGTAACGGCCACATCTCACACTCTATGACTACTTCCGCTTGCGATCTCTACATCCGTTTCATCACAACTTTAAAGGTGGCCAGTGCAAAAAAAAGTAAACAGGATGTGAATGTGATATTCACAAAATCAGTGTTTACTTTGATTCGGTTTGTAGAGAAACAATCTAGGATGTTAGTGTAACAGGCTTAAGTAATAATTCATCCTTAAACAAATAATATCATCATTTACTTACCCCGTTTGACTTATTTTCTTCTGTGGTTTTAGGCATAATGAAGCTGTTATTCTGTCAAACAAGTACTTTTGGTGAGTAAATGATTTTTATTTTGGGTGAATCATCCCTTTAAAAAAATCTAAAGCAAGCTTAAGAAATGTAAAAAAATATATATTTTTTTTTATTATTCTTTTTTTTTTTAATTGACCTTTTTTTTTTTTAATCGAGCAAAGAAACAGTAGTCACTTAATCCAGACAGTGGGCGAATTAATTTCAGCAGCAGGCCTGCGAAAGCCCTTGTTTTCTTAGCCAAAAGCACTAGTGATTTAACAAAATACAGAAACAATGTCATAACTAAATAATAACTAAAGATCTTCTGATAATGTTCTTTTATAAACATCAGCATTTGAACATCATTTGGCACAAAGCCTTTACATCGACACTGACAACATTGTGTACTGGATGCAGTGTTCAATTTAGAAGTAAAGATTAAGAACGAATTTAAGGAGTCAATATTTAGATGGACTGTTTTGGTGCGTTACCGATCACAACGCTTTGTCTGATGGACAGATCTGTAATTATTTAATGTCTTACTTTTAACAATACATTGCACACAGGCTAATGACAATAACTCCAGCAGTCTTGCTAGCTACACAATCAACCAAACAATCAATTTACGTTGCGCAAAGCAGTTTGCCAGAATAGCTCGTTATTTACGACCCCCTCACGATAAAAAAAAAAGCTTCAAAGTTTATGTTTTTGTCGCTAAAACAGACAAACATGTGGTCTCGCCACCTTCCAGCTACAAGCTAACAGCTAGCTGAACAAAGCATGAGCATAAGAGTTCCACATAACCAACAACCCCATATTATACTTACAGTCTGCGGAATGTGCAACAATGGTGCAGGAAACGATTAACTCCCGGAATATGTCGTCTGAAATATTTCGTATCTTGGCTTTAGTGCATATTAGAACTATGCAGTATGCACAAGCTAATGGCGTAAGCTGTAAAACTGTAACGTGAGAAATGGTATTAAACACAACAACCAGTAGCCAATTATCAAGCGCTGCGTCACGTCTCGACTCGGGAGGGATAAGCGTTCAGCCAATAGAAAACGTTTATGCTTCCATTTGATTGGTTATTGCGATAAATATAACAAGATGCTTCAGAAGCATGCGTGTTAAAAGTGCAAGCAGTGATTTTTCCCTAACTGAAGAAGTTGAACAGTAAAATATCTCTAATCATATACGTTAGCGTGAGTTGAAGAATCCGGTCATAGCTCAATAAGTAGCCTAATAAAAGCTGTTTTATTTTACATGGAGCGGGTCGCCTCATGGACTGCCATGCAGGTTCAGATTGCATGACGAGCAGAATACAGTTTAGGCGAGCCATAAGTAGTTCAGCCAGTTCTTAGCCGGTTTAGGATGATTTCACTGGTCTTATCAGGGGCCGGCTGTATAAACTGTTTAGACTACTCTTAAAAAGTTAGCCATTTAATTTGTTTTCTTCTAGACTGGTCATAACTGTTTAAAGTCAGTTACAAAAACTTAGATTGGCCCAATTTTCATCAGAAAAGTGAGACTGATTATCTCTTGGCTAATTGCTAGATGGTCAAACTAGTTCTTAAGACAGTCTTAACATAGCAGCTATGTTTATGCAACCGGCCCCTGGTGTTTATCAGGTCCATCTGTTTAGTCAGTAATTGTTTTCCCAGCTTGGCCAGACTGAAGTTACACTAGTCTATTTGGTCATCCAGTCTGGCTTTGCTGGCAGTCCAACAATAGTCTATGTACGAAGTAGTACATTTGTTGTCAAGAGTCAAGACTCCCCATATTTTCATAATCTTATTCATAACCAGCCAGCTAAACAACATTTTTACACAACTACACTTGTATTTAATTTGTGGGGTACAGCGAAAAGAACAACTTTTTGTTTTTTTATGAAAAATTATAATGAGGAACAAATACCAAGGATGCATTATGGATCAATTTAGAATGTTTCCAGATTATAACTACAATTCCTTTGAAATGTGTACAAGAATACAATAAACACTACATTTGACATTAAGATTTGTTTTGTTACATTTTATGAGCAGATGAAAGACATTAACAAATAATCCCCCCCCCACCATTTTCAAGTCTGCTTCAGTGACTGCCTAAACACCCATTCACACCACAACTATAATGGTTATATAACTATAATACAACTATAACAACATAGAGGAATATCATTGAAAATTTGTTTTTCAGCTGATTAATGATAATAACATTGACAGTCAATCAGAATACACCCGGATTCTGGTGTGAACATTAACATGATTATTGTTACAGGTATCTTTATAGTTATCGTTCTTGGTGTGAATGGGCCTTAAGGAACAGATCAAGTGTTCTAACTAAGATTCTCTGGCCTGCACTGGACATTAAAGGAAATTTGATAGTGTCATTTTATCTGCATTTATCTGATTCAAATACTTTACAGTAGCATGATGTGTAAACATCAGAAGGTGTAAAGGTTAAACTGAAAAGCATGATTTATTAGTTTTGTTATGGGTGTCAAACATGAAAGATATGCGTGACATGCAATGAAAAGGTATTTCAGTCTTGGAATGTGGTCACCCAGTGTTTTTAAGAGTTTTTTTATCCACAATAATTGTAGATTACAATTATTATCTACAATGTCTGTTTATCCACAGACATTGTAGACATAATAGACATAATGGAACCCCTTTTTGCAAGCTGCAAGATTATGTGCTTATGTTTTCCATAAATACTTAAGCATTTTTATTATTTAAACAGAAAAACTTTTACATTTTGATGTTTTTATTTAATGTCTTCAAAGTATTTACTTCAGAAATGTACATTTTTTTTTAAATCAGCCATTAAAATATAGTCACTTTACAATGAGCACAAGAATAAAAAAAACGAGGTAATTTAACAGTTTTATGATTCAGACTGGGAGAATAAATCCTTTTAAACTCCCTTAGAGGGCATATTAATACTCTTCTCTTATATCACCAGATTAGTGCCAAGCTGAGGTTTTAATACCATCATTAAATCCATCCTTTGTTTTTCAAACACTTCGAACTCTGCCTGTTTGGTGAGCCATGAGGTGAGCTTAAGTCTTCATACTCAGTGTGACAGCAGCCTCATTCCCGTCGAGCCCCTCGTGCTCCAGTGGCAGTGACATGACAAACTTCTACATTGGCCCCAAGCTTATGCAGCTCATCCAGCCAGATCTGTTGCTTCTGGGACAGACGGTCATTAGGACCCTTTACTTCCACCAACTAGAAGAACACAACTCAAATGAGCAACAACTTAAAGGCCCCTTGTTTATAGATCCAATATTTCCAATGTTTCTTAACATTATAATCTAATTAAAGCAGTAAAATAAGTCACATAGTCAAAAGTTGAATACCTTCCTAACCAGCAAGCTACGTCTCTGACTCACCTTGTACTTCTTGTTGTATGTGCTCCAGACTACCAGATCTGGAAGTCCTCCTCTGCAATGCCTGTAGTCCTTTGCCATTCTGAGGACCACACCGCTCAGGAAGTGGCCACCCAGACATGCTACTAGACTCTAAAACCAGACAAAGAAAATAAAGCAATTACAGTATGGTTGTGAACATAATCTGGCATTCACAGTTTAATCAATTATATATATAAATAATAATTGTAATAATTAAAAAGAAGAATGCTTGTCCTAGGAAAAAAAAATCAACTTGTGTTTGAATTAATGATGTTACAGACACTTTGACGAGGAAATGGACCACTAGTAGGAAAAAAATGAGAGAAATCACAACGCTCAATGTGGCAGTACTAAGAAAGGAGCCAGTTGCCTTTTAAATAGAGGCACTGACTGTTTTTTACTCTAAAATAGAAATGCACTTTAGCTGGACCAGCTTGAAAATATTTTTTTGCGTAAGCTGAGCTGAAGAAACAACATTTATGATACCACAGTTGTCAGATTTTATTGCTGATTTGAAATTACTTTAATGTTACTGTAAAGCCACGTGAACAGACTTGCAGTATATACAGTGGGTACGGAAAGTATTCAGACCCCCTTAAATTTTTCACTCTTTGTTATATTGCAGCCATTTGCTAAAATCATTTAAGTTAATTTTTTTTCCTCATTAATGTACACACAGCCACGACATTCTAATTTATTGAGATGCACCTGTATAGTCGCTGTGATTACCTGTGCCTGTTGAAGGGAGGAGAAACGCTCCCAGTTTATCAGCGCACACACTCTCCCCTCCTGTGCGTTCCACACATCAGCAAGCAGCTCCTGCAGCGTCTCGGTAGATGCCTCGCGTAACATCTCAGCACGCGCCTCGATGGCTTCCCGCCGGTTACCATAGAAACAATCAGTGTGCAAATCCAAAGGACAATTCTGGGCAGGGCATGCAGTCATTGATCACTGATCTGTTGGGGTGGTATGCCTTGACAATAAAGTGCAACCCTAAATGTGTGAAGTGCACAGCACTTATTCTTTAATTATTGTGTACCTGGTAGGGGTTTCGGAAGACATCAGGAACCCCATCGATAAAGATGATGTCCCACATGAGGAGTCCAAAAAGGCTGGAAAATGTAGAGCCTTCTCCATGAATACCTTAAAAGAGGATTTCAGAAACATAAATTGAAAGCATAAAAGGCACGGCAGAATGGATGTGCTTGTGTATGATGTTATAATGTTAGACGTTATGAAGAAATTTAGAAAATAATTTTGAAACTATTTATTTTATGGAATACAAAGAGTCATCTTGAATGATGTACTGGTTGTTTATTTCCATGCAACTACAAAGGACCAGAACTTTCAAGCTTTTCAGGAATTTAAAAGCACCATAAAAGTGATCTACAGGATTAATCCTCTATGTACATTTTCCGAAGTCATAAAATAGCTTTGAAACAGAGAAACAGACTGAGATTTAAATAGTTTTCACTGAGAATCTGAACATGACTTAAATAGCAATGTCAGATTTGTGAATGAATTGTTCACTTGAGTCAAATATTTTTTTTTTATGAATCACTTGATCCGGTTCACAAACCAGTTTGAACGATTCAGACATCTATATATCTCTTATGATCTCTTTTGTTTTCCATGGAAAAACATGAGGTTTGATTCATTATGAGTGAACGATTCCTCAGTTTCCTCAAAAATGATTCCTTCATATAATGATGCACAAAACAATGTGATGCCAGACCTTGATCAAAACCAAGCGTCCTGTAGTGTTCCAGAGCCAGTTCCTCAACAGAACACATGACCATAGTCCCTCGTCCCTCTGTGGAGCGTTTATCCTCATTGGCCGCTCTGAGGAACACTGATTTGCCCATACCACCCTCATGAGGAAAGAGCTGGCCTCGAATTGTCACCTGTTAAAACACTCCTGTTAAAATGTTGTTAATTGTGTTGCTATTGTTAACTAAAACTATTCAAATTAAAATACAATAAATAAATATAAAAGACAAAAAACAATGTCAAAAGCACATAATTATTCAAACTAAAATTAAAATGAAAACAGAACATTTAAAAATAAATACAAATTCAAAATTACTCAATACTACAACAATATTTGTACAATACCAAAATAACACTGCTGTACATCTTTCAGAAAAATTCATCCACATTTTCCAATACATTAACTTTAGTATTTAGTGACCACAAAATATATGCATATAATAACACTGTATTACAATGGTCCCCATGTGGAACTGAACACTCACATGAGTGACATCCTGTACATGCACAGTGGGCAGATCTCGGAGCAGCAGACAGTACTTCTTCAAGCTAGCAGATTCCTTCATTCGGGAAGCTCGCTGGTGAAGTGATAATTTGTGGCCTGTTCGGACCAGAGGATCATTCAGTCCATCCCGGATAGCACAGATGGCCTTGATACAAAAGGTGTCAAAATCAAACAATCCTCTGGACAAATGCTTGTGTAACCGACACAAAAGTAACATTAAAACAAAATGTCTGTTTATATTTACAATCAAATGAGGTACCTGCTCATGTTGTTTTAGGTGTTGCTGGAGATTGAGTGCAAGTCTGTCCCACCAGCGCCCCCTACTGTCTACACAATACACTGGCTGGGACAGAAGATTCCTGAGCTCCTCCACAGAGTTCTAAATTGCAGAAATGAAAAGATAAATAATTCAACAAACTCATGTAACATCAATATACAGGATTGTAAAGTGTTTACAATGGCATCATTAACTCCATGTTTTTTTCCATGGCTTGTGTATTCACCCACCTCATAGCGGCGAAGTCTTTGTAAAATCTCAACTCCTCGAGACAGTATCCGAGTGTAGGTCCAGCCCACAGTGAAACACCGCAGAAAAACAGGCAGTTGTTCTTGATGACTGCACACATATTGAAACTCAATCCATCTCACGACAGCAAATAAATTATATGAAAGATACGTTTTCGTTTTCAAACCTTAGGTCACAGGATTCTTTAATCTCCTGCCAGGTGTATATATAAAATTTTCTTTTCTTCTATTTTTGAAGTGAAATGTGACCTGAGCATTTTTTTAAAGATGTTTTGATTAACTATACACCTTTTGTCACCTGAGCAAAGTATGATTATAAAATAAATATAAAACTGACCTGATGAGGTCATCCCTGTCCTCAAACAGTCTGGCTGAGCGATGTACTGTATACTCTGGGAAAGCTAGACGGCCAGAATTGACAAGCAGAATGGTGTAGAGCTGCCCCTGACCTCCAGCGGCCATCTCCTCCTCCTCCAAAGTGTCTGTGAGGGAGAACAGACACTTTGGATGGTTTGTGTATTCACCCACCTCATAGCGGCGAAGTCTTTGTAAAATCTCAACTCCTCGAGACAGTATCCGAGTGTAGGTCCAGCCCACAGTGAAACACCGCAGAAAAACAGGCAGTTGTTCTTGATGACTGCACACATATTGAAACTCAATCCATCTCACGACAGCAAATAAATTATATGAAAGATACGTTTTCGTTTTCAAACCTTAGGTCACAGGATTCTTTAATCTCCTGCCAGGTGGCCTTTGCTGTAGCATAGAGGACATAGGCGTCCTCCCAACTGCCTGTTTGCATTGCAGCAATCACTTCCTGCAGTGTACGCATCACCGTTTCATACCTGTACAGAAGAATATTTACAGAATTGTTTTACAATAGTATGAAACAACAATGAATCTAGAACATAGTAACAAATATTGCCATCTTCAAATGAATGTTTTCATTTGTATTCATCTCACAAAGCCTGTCAAGAACATGTACAGGTCAACCCAAAATCACAAGGAAAAAAAAATAAATAAAAATTATATATATATATATATATATATATATATATATAAAA
>NW_015555715.1:3783700-3784853 GCF_001515605.1 Sinocyclocheilus anshuiensis
TATATAAAATTTTCTTTTCTTCTATTTTTGAAGTGAAATGTGACCTGAGCATTTTTTTAAAGATGTTTTGATTAACTATACACCTTTTGTCACCTGAGCAAAGTATGATTATAAAATAAATATAAAACTGACCTGATGAGGTCATCCCTGTCCTCAAACAGTCTGGCTGAGCGATGTACTGTATACTCTGGGAAAGCTAGACGGCCAGAATTGACAAGCAGAATGGTGTAGAGCTGCCCCTGACCTCCAGCGGCCATCTCCTCCTCCTCCAAAGTGTCTGTGAGGGAGAACAGGAGCAGGACACGGGAGAACACGGCACGTGATCTGCGGCACAGACGCACACAGGAACCTGCAGCCTGCTTGGCCCTGAAAAAGACAAGCTTGGGTGTATAATTCACGTACATTACTCATCACAGGACGTTTTTTAAATGTCTCTCATGGCTGAATTTATTTGATCAAAAATACAGTAATAACAGTAATATTATGAAATATTTTTACAATGTAAAATAACTTTTCAATTTTAATATATTTAAAAAATTTAATTTATTCCTATCATGGCAAAGTTGAATTTTCAGCAGCCATTACTCCAGTCTTCAGTGTCACATGATCCTTCAGAAATCACTTTTCCACTTGGAAATTTTACATATATATTTTAAAATGTAATTTAGTATCACACGACCGTTTAGAAATCATTATAATATATTGATTTGTTGCTCAATACATGTAATTTTTTATTCAACGGGCTTCCATAGAAAACAGTTGCTGCTTAATATTTTTGTGGATCAGTTTTTTTCTCCTTTTTCTCCTAGAAAATGTATTTGAAATAGAAATCTTTTGTGACATGGTAAAAGCTGTTACTGTCACTTTTGCTCAACTCATATGCATCCTTGCTGAATAAAAGCATAAAAAAAATGTACTGACCCCAAACTTTTGAACATTAAAGTAGAATAAAACATAAAAAAATGAAAAATGTAATACTAAATTATAAAAATAAAATTATACATTGATACTTAAGACATTTAAAATTATAAAATATAAAAGTATATATTTAAATTCATAAAAATCTATAGTTTGTTGTGTTGGAGCCAGTAAAATGTAGGCAGGGCAAGTGAAGGCTGTGAATATGGTTTATCCAATCCAAATTCAGAGTATG
>NW_015555715.1:3785530-3811188 GCF_001515605.1 Sinocyclocheilus anshuiensis
TTTATCAGCAATTACAAATAAAATATAATCTGATTTTTTTTTTTTTTTTGGCATACGACAACAAAGTTTATGCCCTAATAATGAACAACAGTAATATTGATGTTTGCATAATAAAATAAAGACAGTGGTTTGCTAAACTATGTAATAGTATGGAAGCCCGTTTCCGCTACTGAATAAAAAAAAAAAAAAAGGAAATTGCGACTTTTTTTTTCACAATTCTGACTTTTTTTCACAGAATTGTGAGATATAAACTCGCAATTGCGAGTTATAAAGTCAGAATTGTGAGATATAAAGTCAGAATTCTGACTTTTTTTCTCGCTATTGCGAGTTTATATCTCGCAGTTCTGACTTTATTTCTCAGAATTGCGACTTTACGTCTCGCAATTGCAAGTTTATATCATGCAATTCTGACTTTATTTCTCAGAATTGCGAGTTTATATCTCTCAATTATGACTTTTTAACTCGCAATTGCGAGTTTGTATCACGCAATTCTGAGAAAGAAAGTCAGAATTGTGAGATAAAAAGTCGCAATTACCTCTTTTATTTTTTATTCAGTGGCGGAAACGGGCTTCCATAGAAAACAGTTGCTGCTTAATATTTTTGTGGATCAGTTTTTTTCTCCTTTTTCACTTTTTTTCCTCAAACATTTAAATGGTACCATATATGTCAGTGTTACCTATTTCAATTTTTCATCTATGACGTTAACAGCTTCTGTTGTTCCTCTGGAACAAGTGCAAATCTCTGGCCAACATCACTCTACTGAGATATATACATACTGATAGTGCATACATCTCACCTCTTGAGAATGACTGCAGCCGTGTTGTTTTGACTGACAAAGAGTGATCGCTGTTTCCCAAGCTGGAGTAGCCCCTCTACTAACTGCTGTTTCTGAGTCCCATTCCGTCCACGGCCAAGATGAAAGGTTTTGGCCAGGTTTCTGAGCTCCGGTGCAGGCAGCAGATCCAAAACTTCTTGGATGTCATAAAGCTCAGATTCTGTCACAGGGAAGAAGTCATGAGCTGTATGTAAATATGTTTCTTGATACTTAACTACAGCTTTCTAAACTGTTGACAATTTGGTTGACATATCACATAACTAACCTGTTTGTAAGAAGCCACATGCGACCAGCTCCTGAATGACAGTTCTGAGGTCTGAGCTGATCTCTGTGTATTCCAACTTACTGACCTGAAGCCATTTCAGCTTTCTTTGAAATAGACGGACATAAAGCATCTGACCAGGTACTACAGGAAAGGGAGAGACAGGTCTGCATTACTACAAACATAAACTACTGTTCAAAAGTTTGGAGTTTGTAAGATTTTTTCATGTTTTTGAAAATAACTGTTTCCTATCTTAATATATTTTCACGTATAATTTATTCCTGTAATGGCAAGGCTGAAATTTCAGCAGCCATTACTGTGTCACATGACCTTCAGAAATTATTCTAATATACTGATTTGATGCTGAAGTAACATTATTATCAGTAATGAAAACAGTTGTGCTGCTTAATAGTTTGTGGAAACCATGATACATAGAACATCCTTTAAATAACAAAATGATAAATAGACATCCTTTGGTAACATTATAAATAATAAGAGCAGAACTGGCTTCAAAGTGACTTTAAAGTAGTTTCTCTACCTGAGAGCTGCTGAAAAGTGTGAATAGTTGAGAAGTCATCTTCATTGAAGAGCATCCTATCATCCTCATTCTCCAACACCGCCTCAAGGACAGTCCGAAAGTTCTGCAGGTAATACGGTTGCCAGATGTGCTGATGCTCTGACCCCTCGCTGGCTTTCTCTACGCCTAGCGCTTCGGACTCATTGGCTGGTGTGGTACTGGGCTTCCTCTCAGTGTCCTTGTTTGTGGTCTTGCTTTTGATTTGACTCTCTGATAATGGAACATCAGACGAGGCCTCAGTTTGATCTGACTTGACATTCGTTTCATGTCTGTTTTCAGTTTTATATCTACTTTTCTTATGTATGACGGAAGTCTCTGTAGTGTTTGTATAATTTTTAGGCAACTCCTCTGATTTCCGCTTTCGTACCCTGAATGACGATGAAGATTTCACTGAATGAATGTCAGCGCTGCAGCTTGATTCTGCCATTACTGTCACAGATTTCTCAATGCTCTTCACTTGAGGTTGGTTTGAAGCCACTGGCTCTGTTGGGAATGTGTTATCTGTATCCATGCCACCGGATTTAGATTCAAAAATGAAACTCTTCATGCAATTTTCCTTTTGTGAGCTGCTCAGTTCTGCATCATGGGTCTCTTCTTTTCCAGAGACATGAGTATGATCCATCTCAGATTCTCCTGAAAGTCTAAGTGCTCTTCTAGACAGTTTAGAGGACAAACTTCCAAGACCAACCGTTTTAACCGGTTTAGCTTGTAAATTTGTTTCAGATGAATCTTGCCTCATCACACAGTTCTTTTTAAAATACGGACTCGTATCAGCATCTTTCTCTCCTGGGCTTTTCTCTTTCCCATCATTTCGAGTTACTGCACCATTAGAGGGTGTGTTGGTTTTTTTCTCCCGCTTATCGTCACTGACAGCCAGTGCATCTTCAAGATCCTCTCCAAGAAACCTCTGACACTGAGAGTCTATATGTTCATTAATCTTGTAACGAGGTACAAGTTTGCCACACAGAGGACATGCCAGTTTACACGGTGGTGTATTCCTGAAAAATGAAGTTATGGAAGCAACCCCACCTCCATTGCTTGTTCTCTCTTTGATTGCACTGACCTTCTGGCTCTTTTTCTTTGTCACTGAGAGTCTCCTGGCACTGCCTCTATTTGATGAGCTGCCTCTCCCCATCTGAGATGCCATAACTGTTTATATAAGTTGACTCATAAACCAACTAGACAACGTGGAATGGAGTATCATACTGAAGTAGGTGTGAAGCAGGCTGCATATTTGTTTCTGAAACTGAGGGAAAGTACATACAGTAAAAGACTATTATAAAAATATTTTACTCAGCAGGAGAGGGTGACATTCAACAGACAGTGGCTGAATTAAGTAAAGGAATTGTTCATTCAATCATTAGTCATATTCATAGATGAATCTTTACAACTGATTTGATTTATCCGTTGTTTCAGACTCTGCAAGACTGACAATAGACCAAAGTCTCTTTGCGATAGACTGCATTAGCTATGCCACCAACGAATTAAAATAAAAAATAGAATAATGTGAGACAAAACAATACTGTCAAATACAGATTTGACTATATATAAAAATAATAATTATGCAATTATATATAAAGCTTCTGATAACTGTACAGACCAGTTTCTTGGCGCTGAGGTTAAATGTGAAGCCAGTCACAGGAATTCATGGCGCCATGATTTTTTTATTTTATTTTTATTCTTCAAAATAAAAGTCCCGTCTTTCTCCAGTCAAGTATTTAGTTATCTCTTTATCACAAAGCTGATTTTTCGTTGTATTTTCTCAGTAAAATGCTGCTGAATAGCAACCTACTTTTTTTCTAAACACAGTGGCTTCCCAATTTAATGTCTTATATTTGAGGATTTACTGTAGACTAATTTAGCTTAAAGGACAAAGTCCCCCACCCGAGTATTGTTGGAATAGTTCACCCAAAAATACAAATTCAGTCATTGTTTAGAATTTACTCACCATCATTTCTTTCAAAATCTGCATGACTTACTGATCTTCTCTGGAACATAAAAGAAGCTATTTTGGGAAACGTCTCTTTTTTTTCCATACCATGGAAATTGGTTCCCAACCTTCTTCAAAGTATATTTCTTGTGTTCTGCAGAAGAGAGTCAAACTGATTTGGAATGACATGAGAGTGAGCAAGTGATCCAACAATTTTTGGATGAACTATCCCATTAACCACAGACCTTACTTTACTAATAAATCAGAAACCAGTTGGCCTACAAATTGACGTCATGGCTGAACATCATGACTATTAAATTCACCACTGAATCACCATTTTGTGTCTTCCTTTACAACAGGCAATTTGACAGTTAAACAAACCCCACACAGCAGTTGAACAGTTTACACAATGTGAAAACATCTTGCTTCGTAGAGATAACAGTGACTAATGTGACTAAATTGTGTCCCATCCATATTAAAGGAAAATGTATCAGTTTGTGTATTGTAAATCATATAGTTTATGTTAAACAACATGGTACAGCAGTCTTCATTTGAACAGATTTTCCCAAAGAGTTTAACAAATAGGTGCAAATATATTCATTAAAGTGAGACCATGTCGTGACATTTGTTTTTAGATTATTTAATTGCATCATTTTACAAAATATTTATGATATCACTATTTGGAAAGAATTCTATAATTGTTCTTTATTAAAATTGACAAGAAGGAACAAACCACTTATTTTTAAGATACAAGTTTTGGATTGAATTCAACAAATGGACAACAGTTGCAGTTTTATTTCAACTGTAGCTACAAACACACATTCCTTACATGAATGTTGGTGATACTAAATCAAAAAAGTATTTTTGCACTTTTACGAGCATTTTCTTTTCTAGTCTCAATTTGACGTGCTAGAAAATCAGATACATTTTAACAAGCACATATAAAATAGCTTTTTTCTTGAGAGAGAAAAATATGTGGGGTATAAAGGCATATACAAACAGTGGTCTTCCCAAAGTCTCTTTTGATTTTATGAAAGCTTTTAGACGATACTACTGATTAAAAATGAACAAGTAATGTATGACAGCCTTAACACTCACATATGAACCCTCCAGCAACTTTAACTGATTCAAATCTCTAGTACTTTTTAAATTATCCTTCTACAAAAGAACCCAAGACATTTTGCAGGTTGAAAAATTGTTGAATTTAACCAATAAATGTAACCAAAAAGAGGGAAATATATTTTTCTGAAGTTTTCTAACACAAGCTTAAAAGTAAGAGAATGTGGAAGAAACCAAAAAATGAGAATATTTCTGTACTCAAATTCTGTTACCAATGTGATGTTGCAATTTTTTCGTAAAGTTATTTGTAAACGGAACGCAAGTCAAATACACAAATTCCCTTTCCCCTTCATTTTTTGATATAAGATTTTATAAAAAACAAAGATTTAAGACCATATTTTGAGAAGTCTTCATATCATCACAGTTTTAACAGTAATTATTTTCATGAGGAATCATGTTTGAGATCTCACCAAATGTTCCTTGTTAATACAGGCACACAGGAATTTCTTTGGCACATCTCTACTGGTTTCTGAAAGAGGGGGTGAGAGCGAAAAGGCTGCCAAAAGGCCTTCATGGTGGTTCAGTGCCTTACTCAAGGCACAACAGTTGGTGACAGAGAAAGTAACCGATTCTGATTCAGGGCTTCCCGATACTGGCCGCCCATACTGAGAGAGCAATCAATATCAGTTAGTATGATTAATTACTATAACACATGTACAGACAGATCCAAGAGTAGAAGTCAAGAATCACGGTAGGTTTGTTCACTGACCAAATCTAAAGACTTAAAGCCAAGTCTTGGACTATTCTGAAACACAATTTTTCTGTGTATTTTTCCAACAGGTTTTAACAACTGATATTAACATCAGGGTCCACATTAGTAGGGTTGCAGAAAAAGGCTAGAAAAAGGGACAGTTGTTTCCCACTCAGGATAAACAACAGATATTGGGCAATGTAGAGCTCTTTGATAATTTTGGGCCAACTTAAAGGTATTGTTCACCCAAAAATGAGAATTCTGTCATTGTCGTCTTAGCCTCATACGAGAGCCTGTTTCTGCCACAGAATGAAAAATAAAAAAGGTAATTGTGACTTTTTTTTTCTTGCAATTCTGAGTTTATATATCATAATTCAAACATTTTAATAGAAAGATATATATATATACTCGCATTTCCTACAAAAAAGTTGGAATTTGCAACTTTTTATCTCACAATGGATTTTTTCTTATATCTTGCAATTCTGAGGTTATTAAAAAAGCCAAATTGTAAGACAAAAAAAATTGCAATTGCATTTTTTTTTAATCCCGTGCTGGAAACAAGCTTCCATACCTCATGTCATTTCTAAACCTGTATGACTTCTTGATTCCTGCAGAACATGAAAGAAAGATATGAAAATCTGTTTTTTGTTTTTTTTGGCCATACAATTAAAGTCAGTGAAGTCTACTGTTGTTTTGGACCCCACTGACTTGGACTCATTGTATGGACAAAAACAGTTCTTCAAAATATCTTCTTTTCTGCTCCTTTCGTGAGCAAACGAAGACAGAATTTTCATATTTGTGTGAACTACCCCTTTAAGGCTCATAACTAAACAGCCGCAATATTAAGATTTTACAATGTGTGTATCATTACAAATGTGATATATACGTGGTTACTTCCAAAGCAATTACCAACTATTTGATTCTTACCTTTTCATCATGTTCAAAGTGATATTAAGGCACAATAAACTATCACAAGTTGATGTGATTTGTTGCTAATAATGAATAAACAGCACATTTCCCCCATTAGAAGAGCAGTCTTCCAGTGGGTACCGTAACAAATAATTCACAGCAAAAATCAGGAAGGTGTATTCTTAGTCCTTCCAGCAACTTCTGTAAAATTCTGTTCAACAGATACAATCAGGTAAAAGGCTGAATGAGATCATTTCCAAAGAAAACATAAACATGAAAATACATCAACAATAAATAAATAAAACAATCACATAAAAGGTAATAAACAAGAGAGAAACAGCAGAAAAATAGAAAATGAATGAAAGTTTAGAAGGAGGTTTTCTGCTAATTGGCTCTGTGGTGATGGAGCAGGAAGTTGACATCTAAGTTGAGGCACAATGTTGCTCTGCTCCGTTCCTGCATCTGTTCCGATGTTTTTCGTAAGGTACACAAAGTCTTGTTTGTCACAGTCACGTGACTTGTACGTCGCTCTCAACCGTTACACTGCTGCTGGTAACGGCGATTAAGTTCTCGCAGCTCCTTCTCACGAACACGTCGTGCCTTGCTGGACTTCGTGGAGCGGCTGGAGCGAGTGGATTGTGCTGATTTGGTGCTGTGGCTGCGTGATGACACTCTCTTCAGGAGGTTCTGGGAAATGGACCGCTGCAGGTTCTTCATGGAGGAGGAAGCAGCCATGCTGACAATCCAAGGATGTTTAAGTGCCTGGCCCGCAGTCAGACGCTCAGTGGGATCCAACGTGAGGACACGGTCAATGAAGTTCTTAGCAAGATTGGAAACACTTGGCCATGGCTGTCAGAAAACAGAAGAGAACAGAAAATAGCTTCAAATTATTCAGACACTGCCAAAAGATTTGGAAACTTTTATAGAGAATTTTATACAGTGTGGAGAGAAAATAAGATTTTCAAATCAATGAATCCAAAAGTTCAAAAGTTGCAGCACTTCTGTATACTGTACATGACAACATATAACAACCCAGCTAATAAAATATATAAACTATCATTCAAATGTTTGGGGTTGGTAAGATTTTTTTTATGTTTTAAATGAAAGAAAGCTCACCAGGTTGACCTTTTAAGCTCACCATGGCTGCATTTATTTGATCAGAAATACAGTGAAAACAGTAATACTGTAATATTGTACAATTTCTATTTTAATATATTTTAAAATGTAATTTATTCCTGTGATTGCAAAGCTACATTTTCACTAGCCATTACTTCAGTCTTCAGTCTATAGTACTTTAGTCTTTAGTGTCACATGATCCTTCAGAAACCATTCTAAAACACTGATCTGGAGCTCAAGAAAACTTTTCTTCTTATTATTATTATCAATTAATATTAATTTCTGATTATGATTCTAATATTTTGTGAAAACTGTGAATATTTATATTTTTCAGGATTCTTTGATTAATAGAAAGTTCAATAAACACTGCTCTTTTTAACTTTATATTCATCAATTAATCCTGAAAAAAAATCAGGATTCACGGTTCGTAACATTATAAATGTTTTTACAGTTACTTTTGATCAATTTAATGTGTTCTTGCTGAATAAAAGCATTGTACTGACCCCAAACTTTTGAACAATAACATAATACTGTACAATACAATACAATGCAATACAATATAATATAATATAGTTGATGATTTCTGTATTTTATGATAGATGCATATTTTTGGATACCCATTTAATTAATGCCCATATTGGACCTTTGCTAATGTTATGATGTGTAACCAGCTTTTTATTTATGTTGTCTGGAAATACTCAGATGTCAATAAGAAAGAAACAAACAAAGACCGGTCAATTATAGCCATAGCCAATATTGGGGAGCATAATTCCAGTTCAGTGAAAGAGAAAGCAAGCACACTCCCTGGACTGTATCACCTGTGCCAGGACTGGCTAGATCAATACTTGAATGTTTCTGCAATGCAAAATGTACAAACTAGTTACTTTAAGTTAATTTTTCACTCTTCCGGCACATCTTTAGACTGGCCGTGCATGTCCTGGTATGTTATGACAACTGGTCAAAGACTAGCAGCTCTATAAGCAAAAGAGAAAACAAAGCATTGCTCGGTTTTTGTTGGTTAGCATGACTCCTCCAGGGCTTTTCCCTGTAAAGCCCACATTCATCTTGTCTGTGACTCACAGCAGCAGAGAGGCCCTGACGCACACACTCTGCCAGGAACTCTGCGGCCTTACATCACACGCTCATGCAGGGGGTTACTGCGGGATAAGACATGATGGCAGGACTGCGCTGTATTATCCAGCTAACACAAACACACACACTCCCCAAAATACAAACACACGCAATCACACAAAAACATGCACACAAATACACACAAAACACGATACATAGAGGCACACAAATAAACACATTCAGAAACCCAAGGTCAAAGACAAAACAGTTGGCAAAGGTTTAAAGTTTTTGAAAAGCACTTTGTGATGAATAGAAACAGAGCACACTGACAGACAGACAGACAGACAGACAGAAAGAGGCAGGGCTATCAGAATCAGAATCAGAAGAGCTTTATTACCAAGTATGTTTACACACACAAGGAATTTGACTTGACGACAGGAGCTTCCAGTGTAGAAGAAAGTACAAACATAGTGTAGACATACATGCGCTCAGCGTCCTGGCTGCCATTTGCGGCGCCATCTTGAACTCTTTTTATCATAGCCTGTTGTGTTTTGCCTTTGAGATTTTGGCTTTGTGGAGAATATTTCTATTTAGGAATGCATTTCTGAATGGACTGGGTAAAGGCCTCAATGACCTCAAGTCGCTGTATAGCAACAGTAGACAGATATTTTCAGTGGGGCACTGTTGTTCTTCCACTAGAGAGGATTTGATTGGGCAAAAGTTTGTGTAGCGCAGAATGAATCAGTATTTTTTATTTTTTTTTACCAGAAAGAAAGACTGCAAATTTTACATTTGCAAATATTTGCCAATGGCTAATTTTGTCAAAAACATATAGATGGCCTTAAAGCTAATAGGTATGGACTACATGCCAAAAAGTTTTGCTCACCAGACACGGACACTTAATATATGCCATGCAGTGCCAAGATCATGACTTTAGTTCCCAGGCAATGCATGGTTGGTTGGTTGGTGTTTTAACCCCATGGCTGCTTACATGGCCATTTTTATTGCGAGTAACAAGTTGGAATACTATAAAAGACCATTTTAAAAACCTATATAATGGTATATAAATTTGCTTTAAAGCTTAATTTTCTTCAGACATGTTTGCAGAGTAATATTATTTCCTAGGATAACTTGAATCAGCACAAATTAATAAAATATGCTGAAGAGATGCTGGACTTTGGAATGTAGAACATAGCAGTGGACATAGAGTGGATGTGATTCTATAATGTCTTATAATTCCAGTGATACAGTTTTGCCATAATGGCAACCCATCATCGTTCTTCACTTTCTCTCTCTAAGAAATCAATAATATTATGTTTTAAAGCCACACTAAAAAAAAAATAAATAAAAAAAATAAAACATTTTCCTGGGGTCACCCACTGAGGGAGGACACATACTAAATGAAACTACTGGACTGTACACAGTACAGCTGTGAGATATATATATATATATATATATACACACACATATACAGTATCTCACAGAAGTGAGATTTTATATATATATATATACCGTTTTATATATATATACACATATATATATATATATATATATATATACACACACATATACAGTATCTCACAGAAGTGAGAATATTTTGTGCGCCCACCATTATTTTCCAGCACTGCCTTAACCACTCACTACTTTACATTGTAGCAAAGTGTCATTTCTTCAGTGTTGTCACATGAAAAGATATAATAAAATATTTACAAAAATGTGAGGGGTGTACTCACTTCTGTGAGATACTGTATATATATATTAAATTAAGGAATATTAAATTAAAATCTCAGGGGGTACTTCAAGCAAACATTTTAGGTCAAAGGGGTTCGGCTTATAAAAATGTTTAGTAATCTCTGTTCTATGGAACAAGCAAAAAGAGAGTCTAGTAAGGATATTGAATAATAAACAATAATAAATCAGTCAATTTGAATTTATAGGAGTTAAAAAAAACATTAATTAATTCATAAAAGTGACAAAAAAAATCTATTAAAATTTTTGCTACTGAAGCTCTTTTATGTAAAAACAAATTGGGAAAAATATTGAGAATGTCTGCATTCAATAAAGCTGCAAAAATATGTTTCCTAGTAAACATTCCACCCCCATCTCCCGCCAGATGCCACTCAATGGACAAACAGGTAGTGCCGCCCCAAACTCAAACCATTTGTTGAGTCAATGTTGCTATGTCAGGCCGCTCAAACAAACAGTGCAATGCAGAAAGTGCCACAGACCACAGCACTTACACTTTTCGGGGAAATCAACCTACAAATGGCTTACTTATACTTGTCTCTGCACAAATATAAGCAAGCTGGCATAGCAGAAAATATTTTACACACGTCAGCTTTAAACTTGTGTAGGAGAAAGAAGTTTAACATCAAATAATACCACACTTTAATGCACTGTTTAATGCATGCAAATGACATTTAAAGGCTAATACTGCACATTAACATCAACATAACATACAAAGCATCTATATTTCATAAGAGCTTGTTCATTTGCAAAAGCAGCCAGCCAAAAACAAATGAATCATTATGTATAGTACAATGCAAATGAGCCCAACAACATAGCATGATACAAATACCGCTGGGTTTAATAAAACCAAATAACATCAAGCATATGCCTTATAGCACTTCTATACCTAATCGAAAACATCTGCATTTCCAATCTCCCAGCAACCCTTGTTTTGTACATACATGATCCACATTGCTCATATAAATCTCATACATATAGTTCACACATACAGATCTTATATACATAACTAGTGCAAGAACAGACATTATTAGGGTAACACTTTACAATAAGGTCCCATTAGGTAATGCATTACCTAACATTAACAAAAAAATACATTTTTAATGTTAGTTCATAAAAACACAGCTGTTCATTGTTAGTTCATGTTAACTCAGGTCCACTAAATAATATTAACAAATACAACTATTGATTTTTTAAAATGAATTATTAAATATTAAAATTAACATTTACAATATATTCGTATTTTTCATTGTTAGTTTATGTTAACGAATGTAGTTAACTAATGTTAACAAACAGAACCTTATTGTAAATTCCAGTCCTGGCGAACCACCGCTCCGCACAGAATATTTAAATGTGCAAAGTGTTACCCTTATTAGTTTTTATATATATCATAAACAAGATTTTATATATGTGAATTATCCCTTTGGGTTTTGAAATGTTAGGTTTGGCTAATACTTCATCTGTAACTTTACCTCTTTAAAAAGCTATTTTTTAAGCTTTATCTGTATGAGACGTGAATGCTTTTAGTTGTGTGAGACACAAGCACAATATATTTTACCATTTAATGAGATTGATCTCAATTCTGTAAGTCCATTATTATCTATTTGAAGCTTGCCAGTTTTGACTTTAGATTATAAACATTATTAAAGATTCTGCATGCATATTTTCATGCAGCATGTAGAATGTGTACAACAGATGCATATCATCAAAATGGTAGTGGACTAAAACTTACTTTGCTCACACAGGGTATAATAACTCCCCCTTACTTCTGAATATTCATTCACGGATTTGCACTACACCACTGCCTGCAGTGTCTTCACACACAGACGAAACTTACTAGAGAAGTGTGAAATAATATACCTCTGTAAATAAATAAAATTTAAATTCACAACTCGCACATTTTAATGCCCTTTGAATGGAACATATACACTCCCTTCACACTGGAATCATGGTGGAATATCCTGTGAAGTCCACTTCGCAGGGCACTTACGGTTGAATAGAACGAACGTCTGAAGTGATAAGACATACATACAAAATGTGCAGAGCAGTGGTATGCGAGGACTAGAATTGAGAACCACTGTGCTATTACCAAATAATGGATTGAATCTTTTTAATCAACTTGTTTTCTTTTAATTAGCACAGGTTTAGTATTTCTTTTTGGAACTCATTGATCATAGGCCTCACTGATCTGAGCCCTTCAGTTTTTGAATGAACACTGCCAAAATTATCCACAAAAAAAAAAATTTTCCCACTAAAAAATGGAGGTGCAATAAGCTCAGATCAATGAAGCCTACAACCAATCAGTTCCTAAACCTGTGTTGATTCAAAGAAAACAAGTTGATATAAAGAGAGATTTACAAGCAATTTTTAAAAGGCCGGTCATTTTTGACCAGGAACACCAAATTAGATAAACGATTTTGAGCACAGCACACAGAGTTAAAGTGGTCGCACTGTTCTTACCTCCCCGGAGAAGCTGTATTTCCCTTTGAGGATCTGTCGGTACAGGCGCATGCGATTGTCATCCTCAAAAGGCATGGTGCCACTGAGCAGTATGTAGGAGATGACTCCCAGCGCCCACATGTCTACTGCATTAGTGTACGGCTTTCGAACAAGTATCTCAGGAGCGATGTACTCCGGTGTTCCACAGGTAGTCTTCATCAGGCATTCGTCGCCTTTCTTCCGTGTGCTGGCCAAGCCAAAATCTGTGATCATAATCTTGGAATCAGCACCAGGATGGTAGTAAAGCAAGTTTTCAGGCTTTAGGTCCCTGTGCGTGATGCCCAACGTATGGAGGTACTTCACCCCATCGAGAACCATCTGCAGCACTCGCGTGGCGTCCCTTTCTGTGAAAGACCCACGGGCGATGATGCGATCAAACAGTTCTCCGCCGGTGGCCAACTCCATCACCATGTAGACCCGCTCAGCCATCTCAAACACCTCCATCAGTTGAATGATGTTGGTGTGGCGCACCCGTCGCAGGACGCAAAGTTCAGATTCACATACTTCTCTGCCTTCACGGTAGCGAGTCTCAATCATCTTGATGGCGTATGGCTGCCGTGTGCTTCTGTGTTCTACTCGTACTACCCGACTGAAACTGCCCCGGCCTATCAAAGCTTTGATATCATACTTAGCAGTCACTCGAGGGTCAAATTTGGCCCTGTATTTGGCAACTTTTTTCCGGTGTGGGTCAGCAGGCTCCGTCTGGCTGTTAGCTGGAGGAGGGGACTGGCTCACCTTCGCAGCAGACTGGCTTTGACCCTGAGGGGATGGCGAGCCTGTTTTCACCCCACCGCCGTCACTTTTAATGAAGTTTTTATAGACATCAGTCTGATGTGGCTCTACTTTTTTGACTAAGTCAAGTTGGACATCAGCGGGTGGCTCTGGGAGGACTTTGCTCGTCCTGCACCCCATCACATCAAAATCCTTCCTTCCTGGTGCCAGCAGCACATCCTCATCTCCCAGGCAACATCCAATTGGTGCACGGTGCAGTGCCACACCGGCAAAAGCCACAAAGGGACACGTCCAGTCCCACAGTCGGTTACCTCTCCAAACCACAACCCAGAATGGCCTGAAATCCAGTCGATGTGAAATTTACAAGAGAGTAAATCTGAAAAAAAAAAAAGTATTAATTTAGAAATCTACTTAGAATAGACTACTATGCATATAACGCATATATATTAAAAGGATAGTTCACCAAAATTGAAAATTCTGTCATCATTGACATTTACTAACCCTCAAATTGTTCTAGTATGAGTTTCTTTCTTTTCCTGAACACAAAAGAAGATGTTTTGAAGAATGTGGGTAACCAAACAGTTTCTGGTCCCCATTTTACTTAAATAGTATATTTTTTTCCATAGTATGGAAGTCAATGGGGACCAGTAACTCTCTGGTTACCCACATTCCTCAAGATATCTTTGTGTTTAGCAGAAGAAAGAAAATCATACAGGTTTGTAACAATTGAGGGTGAGTAAATAATGACAGAATGTATATTTTAGGTGAACTATCCCTTTAAATATATAATAATGTTTTTTTGTTTTGTTTTTTTGCATGAAGTGTGAGCTGTTCCATTTTAGCTCATGTTTAATATCAAGTGTGAACAGTAACAGTTCATGCTGATATTGGAGAATAAAAAGTTTATGTTGATAACAATATCATTTTTGTAAATTATATACTGTAAATTAAATAATAAAACACACATTAGTGCTGGTAATAAATAGGAATAGTGTATTAAAAAAATAAATGTAACTATAATTGAATAATTGTTATTAAATAGGCTAGCTTGAATAGAAAGTGGATATCACATGTGTACACTCCTGGCAATAGATAAATAGAAAGATAAGACAATATTATAACAAATATTATTTCTGTATATAATAAAAACAAATAGTGCTGTTAATAAGTGCAAAGGAACAGCGAATAAACATAAATTAAATATACTTTAATAACTTCTATCATTTATCATATGTGCGGGCGTATGGATGGATGATAGATAGATAGATAGATAGATAGATAGATAGATAGATGTCCTACTGAAATGTGGACACAATGTACAGATATAAAGGATATGTTGGCATAAACGGCGGTAACCGTATATGTAATCGTTATATTAGTTTAACCGCGTTAGATATCGCTAAAAGTCTGAAACGGTGATACTGGAGCTGTTACGATATGTGATTTACGGCGCTGTGTAAATCTGAGAAAAGAGAGGCTGGTAATAAAATGAATAACTATGACTTCACAAATCATATTAGTAGTAGGCTATCATAACATATCAATTGAGCACTTTATATTGTTAAAAACTATAGACCGATCCTACAACTGAACTTTTTACCACAAAAAAAAGTCCACTGGCCCCCCACAAAGACTCAAACCGAGGCACTTGTTCACTTATTCATCGCTCGAAACAAACGTCAAACACTCTTCTTCAACTCCGTTATCCGCTGCAGGCCTTAACGTAGCGAGTCATGTTACAAAGTCGTTAATAAATCGTTAAAGTGCTTGAAAGTGAACGATATAGCGGACATACCCCACCAACCCGACAAAAAAAAACCCCGTCCAGCACAAATCAATTGTTTTCTCGAGGCCTGGATCAAAACCCCGAACCTAATCGCCAAGGTTTCCGTAATTTTGTAGATTTAACGACAACGGTATCCATTTAAAACCAAAACCGTTCACTTTTAAAGTCCAAACAGAGTTTAAATGACCTTAAGTGGGATTTTCTTACAGGCGATGGTGGGAGTAAGAAGGCGAGATTCCCAGCGCCAGCCTCTTCTCTCCAGTTTCTGCTCTTCTCTCCATTTACCGTGTTTCTAAAACTTTAATCCGTCTAGAAAGATAGCATCTCCTTAGTATTTGCTAACATGAACATGCTGAGTCCAAAAATAATGGTTGTTAACGTGTTTGTATCACTTCAGAGACGAAGCGATATGAGAAGAAAAGTATGAAACTGAGACCGCCTGCTTGGAAACGGTGTTTTTGGAGTGGGACCACCTTTTTTCCTGAGTAGACCTTTCTTTCTTCCTCCTTCCCTTCTCCGGGGTTTTTTTTTGGGGGGGGGGGGGTCGGTGGGTCTCCCTCCATCCTGTATTGTAAAAATTGTAAGATATGAAAAGGGCTTAATGTTCTTATTGTTAATAAGCTTTTCACACTTACAATACTATAAAATTAAGGCATAACTGACGTTTTTGTGATAAATACAGGTTAGAATAAGAGCATTTCTGGACAGAAAAAAAGGTATACTTTACAAAGGTATCTAAAAGTTGTGAAATATGATTGTGATTATACTTTTTTTTTCAAAAAGAATGCAGAATTTACTTTATAGACACTTTTTATTTACTATTTATTTAAAATTATTATTAATTCATATTATAGTTTTTATGCATCTGAGTTTGGATAGTTACTTTTTTTAGCCTATAAATAGTCAAAAACCAGAATGTTTTACAAAGTGTAATTATTCCTACAATATGTTGTAAATATGTAATGTTTAAATTAAGTATAATTTTGCGTCATTTATTAGTTAAGGTGTCATTTTAAACAAATCATTGGCGAATTTTAGAATTTTACACAAAAACAGAATTATTTAACCTTTCCCTTTCCAAGATATTTTTCGGTTTCAGTACCGTTCTGATCGAGGGACTTTTATATTGTACAAATCTGTTTCGCTGACAATTTGGCATGTAACGTAGCTTGCTTCATATATTTGAAGGCTTCAAATATGAAGCAAGCTACGATTCTTTCGCACGTTCGCAGTGTTAAAAGGGGAGAACTTGCACATGACTACCCACACTCTTCTATACAAGCTTTTGTGTTTAATTTGGTTAATGAATTTAAACCAGCCCCCCAATAGATGAAATGTATTGATGAATACTTCTCATTGTTTTTTTTTTAACCTTGTAGATAATGTACTAATGTAATGTGGGGCACAAAATAGGGCCTGAAAAAAGAGTTCAGAATACTGATTGTCAACAGCAGGAGGCCAAACTGTTTTTTTATATCAGCTGTTTTATTTCGTATACATTTTTTAAATAATATTTTATGGTAGAGAACAGTTCTAGGTCAAATTACTACTTCATAGACATGCTGAGGTTTTACACACACAACACAAATCACAAATTATCTGATTCATCCACTAGATGAAGCTGTTCTTTAGTAAATGTCAGACTCCAAATAACATTTTGTTACTGCGTTTTGGTGGTGTTCACAGGTTGTGCTGTTGATAGTGGAAGCCCTAAATTAAGAGACGAAAGACTTCATTAAGTAGGCTACAAAACACCTGAATTACTGGTCGCTCAGTGAGCACTTATACTCCCATAGAAATAAACATTTGGTGTAATAGTGATGTTTAAAAAAATATCATGAGTATTTATATGAAACTTACCACTGGGACTAACCATCATATTTGTGAAATGACCCAAAGCTGAACTCTTGTTTTTTGACTTTGTGATATTACTGCTCCAAAAAAGCAATCACTGATATAATGCGTTATAACTTCTAATGCCAGTGGATTTGTGTCCCTGCAACGTTAAAAGGCGGGATGAGAGCCATCCATTACATCCAAAAGGGCACCAACTATCCAAATAAAAGAATCAGACAGGCATAGTGAGAAAGTGTTGACATACAGTGTGATGGTAGCTGGGACAAAAGAGGAGTGATCAAGAATGAGAGAGAAAAGTGCTAAATGTCTTGCAGATCTGTGACTGGAAAGCTTATGATAACATTACTTGGAACTATGCCCTTTTTAAGCAATATCAAACAATCAAGAGTGCTATACTTCTAAAAGCAAGGCTGTGATTTGTCAGCTCCATGCAGCAGGTAAAAGGAATAAAACTTCATGATCTACGAAAAATGAATATCGAGTGACTTACATTTTAGAAACATGAAAATATTTCCAAACATAAAAGCAAAATTAGCCATTGCACACATTTCCAAGCAACTCACTGCAGTTTTGTTGAACGAATCGGTTGATTGAATGATTCAATCATTCATTTCTAAAGACGAGGGCTGCATCTGAATTCGCATTTGTCCCAGCTAGTAGGCTAAAACAGTATGTGAATAGAGCAATATGTCCGAATTCACATTATTCATAAAAAAGGAGGCAAAAAGTACCAGGATGTCCTACTAAATTAACGACTCAGTGATTCATTTGTCACCTATTGGTGTAACAATGTAACCTGCTGAAAGAGTCACTAAAAAGCTCCACCACTGGCTGCTTTTGGACCGTTATCTCTAGGCAAATAAGATTTGGGGACTGTTTTATAACATGCTGTATTTGACAGATAACATTATAAGCGACAATATAATGGTGGGTTACTTACTATAAAACATCAAACATGTATTTCACGTGATAGCTCTTGCAATGTGGCAATAAATGATGGATAAAGGCTGTGTTGCGACTGCTTCCAAGTAAACAGTGACTGATTCCTTCAATGTTAAATTGACTTTGTCACATTATAATCTATGTTTGTTTGTTATTTTCATAACAATATGCAAAGCAAATCAACAATATCAGCATGATTGATTGCTTGGCCTTCAAGGCTGTCTCTCTCCATCCCTCTCTCTCTTAATTCATTCTCATTCTCTAGTTCCTTCTCTCAGTTTCTCTCTCTCTCCTCGTCTCACACCCCACTCACTATCTGCCCAAAAAGGTCAATATCATCCGTTAAATCCAAATATGCTGACTGCTGTGCATTATTTATCAGTATGAAGATAGAAACAGCTCTATTAAAAGCAGCACTGACTCTTCCTCTTTCTCAATTATTCTCATGATAATCAGTCTTACCCTGTGGGGCTGTCAGGGCCAGAGCGTCAGAACAGGCAATAAGGGCACTAAATTTGGCAGTTATCTGAGTGCAAAGTCCAGTTTGAGTTTGTCCAAGAACACTGATCATCCCTTGGATCTTTGATAGTGGACATCCTTGATTCTTTAATTCCCTTTGCTCATTACGCATGGAGATTAAATTGAACATGTCCAAATATTTGTAGGATTGTGATTGAACATCTTGACCAGACCCATGATTCAGCTTTCTATTACAACCTGTTTGAAATCTTAAACTTTAGCACAGAGGAATCGTGCAGCGATTTTGCTTCATAATCTGTTGTTAGAAAGATATAAAATTCTAAACACATTTTCTTGCAGACGTGCTATTTTAGGTTCACACTCATATTTCTCAACATCTAAGGTGGCCCTGGTGGCTCCCTAGATAAGAGAGTCTAACAGAGAGATGGTGGAGCTTTCAGAAGAAACGATTCTTTGGGAAGGAAACCTCATGCCCTGGTTTTGCTTTCAGGAACTAATGGGATACAGTGCAGTGCAAGATTCAAAAACTACAAAGTAAAATCTAATTTCAGAATTTGGTGCTGAAAACCATGTCACATTCAATGACCTCTGAGTTTAGAAAACATTCTGTATAGTCAGAATTATGCAACTGTGGGCAGTTGACAAGCATGAAGAGTGAAACTGTGGTTTATTCCTACAAGATTGTGTTTCATTGAAAATATTATGTCAAGGCCTTGACTAATACATGTGAACATGACAGGATTCTTGCAGTCTTCATGGTGTAAATTCAGACATAAAAAAACAATTAAAAATGGAATGAATCTGACGACTTTAATATCTATATAACGTATATAGGAATTTAAAAAGGAGTTTTATTTATTAATTGCAATGTCTGTCTTCATTATCCAGTCTCAAAATTCCAGAGATCTGAGTCAGTTTTTATTACAAGTGCAGAGAATCTTATCTGAGACATTCTTCTTATACCAACCACATACTATTTCTGGGCTTATTAAAGGTGAATGGATGCCTCAAAGGACAGGCTATTAAGCATGAGGAATCTGTCCTCCACATTGACTATAACCATTCAAAAGCTAACATCCAACATTCTGGGTCTATTTTTTAGAAGATAATTATTTTCAGCTGAGCCTCTCATTTCTGTGGATTAATGTAGTGGAGAGCAGGGCTAGTTGTCACAAGGGGAAATGATAATGGCTTTATCTTAGTAGCTAGGTTTTGAGTCAGAAGTCTAGGCACATAAATATGTTTTCTCTATTAGGATATTTTTGTTGTTGTTGTTGAATTCTGTCTTCTAAACTAAAAAATTTAATGTAAAGAACATACCTATATCTATATTTGTTGTCAAATTTTAATTGGATCAAATTACATTAAAATAATAAATATTTATATAATTCATTAATTTCAAGTTTGATAAAACAATGGTTTGATATGTTACTTTTTACATGTTGTTTCATGAGTTGTTTTGTGTTTTATAATTGCTGATATGTTGTTGTTTCTTCTTTTGTTTTGTCAACACTGAACATAAACCCACCCTGACAAATATTCACTAGAAATAATGCCCCAGTCATATGAAAGACAAATCACATAGTCTGAACATAGGGCATTTTCATTCATTACTATTTCCTCTTTTTGTGTCTGTTTCAACATCAAATGTTTTATGTTTCTGTAAAAAAAATATTGGATTGTTTTGACTCAGTGATAGCTTTGTGGAAGCTAAAAATGGTGTCTAATTAAAATATAGGAAAAAATATAACAATAAAAAGTAGGTTAATAACAGTGGGATCAAATGTGTGTACAAAACAGGTAATTATATATCAATGTCAATGATAACTACCATGTGTAAAATGTGTAGGAATCACACTCCAATGTGTGGCGATTGTCTCAATGTTCTCCCCCTAACCAATATCCGTTTAACCCACCCCTCCTGTAGTGCCAGTAGATTATTCATTACTCTTTTCCTGAGTGCAAAGCAATTGCAAGCCCACCACTGCCTCCTGTGATTTCCACAGGGACTCTTTCAGGGACCATTCTTATCTCAGCAGGGAATTAAAATATGGCAGCAGTGAAAAATGAATCACAGCTTTGTAAGAGCACAAACACACATAAACACACGCGCGCGCGCGCGCGCGCACACACACACACACACACACACACACACACGATATGGGTAACCCCTGTCCTCCTGAAATAAGAGCTCTGCTGTAAAATCTGTTGAAGTGTTGCATTTTATGAGACCCATAAAACAAAAAATATACAATTGATATGATACTGATACTGATATGCACTATGCATATATGTATTGGATTTGTAATAGTGGTGATTTCTTTTTGATATGTGAGATATCCAGGAAAGATGATAAGCAAAACATTTAGCACTTTCTAGAAAAATTGCTATACATATAATTTTAAAGAATACCAACAGTTTATTACCTAAAACAAATTCAAAAGCAATATATCAGCAGTATGCATGTACACATGGGCTCTTTTGGTACACAGGGACACATATGCAATACAATACATAGATACAATACAAAATAATTTTGGGACTCTTCTGTGATAATATTAAAAATGTTAAATTATTAAAACAAACCTGTACCTTTAATAAGGTGGAAGGAAATACAAATTAAAAGAAGCAGACTTTCATCTGGCCAGGAGAATGTGCCTGTAGGGAGATACAGAGCCATATGTGTAAGCAAGTATTGATTGTAGGATATAGTGGCACCCTGCAAGTCGATCACTGTAAAGAGAAACCAGTCTTTACTAGCAACTCATGAAATAATCCTTTATTAAGGATGATGCACAGATGGTGAAAAGATCTATGAATGTAGGTCTGATGATGTACCAAAAATAGAAAGAAAGAAAGAAAGAAAGAAAGATGCAACAGTTTGCATTGTAATTACCAATTTAGATACTTTAAAAATACTTTTTAAAATAAGTTACCAGTATAATTATAAGTAATTCTAAGATTGGCAAAATATAGAAAGAAAGAAAGATGGAACAGTTTGCTTTGCAGATACCAGTTTAAATACTTTTAAATTAAGTTCATTTAATTTAATTCAATTTAATTACTTAGAAGTAATTATATATTGTAAAGGCAAAAATAAAATGTTTATTTTATATTTTAAGAATCATTTCTACAGTGTAATAAATCCTGACTATTTGCATCTGATACATGCTATATTTGCAGCAAATGTACATTTAGCTGTTCTGTGGAAACTGAACACAAACTGTGTTTAAATGTGTTTTTGCTGAATTTTTAATGTGTACGTTTTCACATATTATTATTTTCTGCCAATTTTTTCTTTTTTTTGTACAAGTTTCAATCTTATATCTATCCATTCACTCTCTTTCCATATAAATTCCCTCTTTATCTCTTTAAACTATTTCCTTTTCCATCAGTCCCCTCACCCATGTTGTCTCACATTTCATTGTATCTACCTCAAGACATCAGATTGACCCTCGATTCATTTCTGATGAATCTATCATAGACAGAGGGAAAAAGAGAGAGAAAGAGGGACAAACAAAAATGAAGGAATGTGAGAGAGAGAGAGAGAGAGAGAGAGAGAGAGAGGAGCTTATATACATTTGATCTCTCTAGCAATCTGTGTGAAGAGAAAGAAAATTCCAGAAAGTAAACTAGTTTCGGCCCCTTGGGCAAAGTTTTAATAAGGCAGCATGTGCTTGTATTGCTTGGAGCTGGAATGGGCAATATCAGGATTTCCTGAGTGATAAATTACCTTTTGTCTTCCTGAATTTAATGAGTGAACATGCAGAAGGATTTTAACAGCAACTATCTATCATGGTACATTTGTTGCTGGCTGAGGGAAAGCTGCTGATGTAACAATATATTGAGAGAGACTGAAAGAATTCCTGATTTTACACGTAGGCATGATTTTATCACTGTAGACATAGATGTGCTGTGCTGCTTTTGTATTCACAAAACAATTTTTTGACCACACAATTTTAAAGAACCGTCCACCATACAGTATACTGCATGTGACAACAGAGTCTATGCTACATTTTTGAAACAATATCCCCAGTTACTTTGTCTATTTTTTCTCCACCAAACGAAAATAGTTCCAAACATAATAAGAGATGCAGGATAACCATTGTTCTCCTCCGTACCTGGGCAACACACAGCAGTTCCTGAGTGAATTAGTGTTATTGAATGAAACTGTTACGTATATGATTCAATTAATTGTTCCTGAATTAAGTGGTTTTTTTAGCAAATCAGATGAATGAATGATACAGCGAATCACTCTAAAAGAAAGCCACCCATTTCATTCCTGAATAAACCAGAGTTTTTGAACAAATTGGTTGAGTGCACGATTCAATTACTCACTTATATGTTTCAGTCCTTAATGAATTAAGTGATTTGAGTAAATCAGTTAAATGGATGATCCACTGAATCACTCAAAAAAATAAAAAATAAATAAATAAATAAAAAGCCACATTTCATTCTTAAATAAACTAGAATTTTTGAACAAATTGTTTGAGTGCATGATTCAATTACTCACTTGTTTCATTCCTAAATGAATCACTCCATTAAACCCAGTAACGACACTTGTGGTCTTTGCACTTGACCACTTGTCTACTTACATGACATATTTCCTGTATTCGTCCCAAGTGTTCAAGTGTTCATGAAGACCACATGTGTGTAGTACTTTCAATACCTGATAGGACACACTTATAACATAGTGTTATAAAAATACAAGCAAAGTTTTTTTACAGAGCTTTATTTACACGGTTTTATTTTCAATATATTGCACTTTAAAATAAACTTCTAAATGTCTGTTCATTACTCCCTCTGCAACAGACAACACAATTTAATTGTGGTGCATCTAATTAAGTGATAAAAGACAGTTGCAAAAATGTATTTAACTCACACTAGAAAGTTTGCCTCGAAATAGTACATGGGGTACATGTGTTCCTGAATATGATGAATGATGGGAAATGCTTAGCATCAAATAGTCAAACCACTCTGAAGTGTTATTAGAGCTTTGTTTTTAATTTACTCACCCTCAAGCCATCCAAGAAGTACTTGACTTTCTTTTTTCAGTAGCTTTTTTGACACTCGAAGTGACGGCACCCATTGGCTTGCATTTCTGAATCACCAAGGACCATGAGTTCAGCTGAAAATCATTTTTAGTGTTCTAATGATGAAAGAAAGTCAACTACCTCGGATGGTCTGAGGGTGAGTAAAATAACAGCAAATTCTGCTCTAAACTTTGGCAATTATTAGACTTGAGACAGGGCGTGCATGCTCTCAAGTGGTATTAGGCCCGGTCACTTCTGAATAAACCATTGTTTTTGAATGAATCTGTTGAGTGAATGATTCAAATGGCTTATTCATAAAGACAGCAACTTGCAATGATGCAATCTTCAGAAAGAGGTACTAGAAAATCTAATTCTGGATGTGAAAACTGTTGTATAAACTGACAATATCAGATATTAAAGAAAAATACAAAAGAAACGTAAAAATAAGGATGGAGTAGTTGGAGTCAGAGCATGATCTAAGTGAACTTTACGCCTCTATTCCCTGCACTCTTCTTCAGAGGATTCATAAAATATCACCTGGCCCTCCCTAAAGTGGTAATGTGTCAGATCAGAACAGTTGCCAAGAGCGGTGGAGAGAGGAAGGAGAGGGGGTGAAGTGAAGGGCGGGATGTGATCAAACAACTCATCATCCCCTGATCAATCAGGAAGGGTCTGATTAATGCAAGCAGTGTTATAGTTTGGCATGAGTCTTATGTGTATGTGTGTGTGTGTGTGTTAGTTTGTGTCTGTGAACTTTGTGTGACTGTGCAACATCTGCACAGAGGGCAAGTGGCCAGCAGATTAGATCTCTCACCTAAATCAAGCACAAACTGTCTGCTGCACCATGAGTTGATTAATGATCAGGACATCAACACTGAGATGTGAATACTGTGGTTTCCAGTGACAACATCTTCCTGAATGACAGATATAGTTGAATGCATTAAAATTAATCATATTATTTTTGAGGTTCATTAGTTAGTTTTGGCTTCTTTTTTTTTCTGTGGAAAATCAAGCTTAAAGGGATAGTTCACCCAAAAATAAAAACTCTGTCATCATTTACTCACCCTCACATCTTTGGTTCCATTGTATGGACAAAAAATACATAGAAGTCAATAGGAAGCAAAATTGTTTGGCTGCCAACATTCTTCAAAATATCTACTTTTGTGTTCTTTTGTTTCCACAGAAGAAAGAACTACATACAGGTTTGGAACGTCAGGAGGGTCAGTAAACAATTTTCATTTTTGGATGGACTATCCTTTTAAGATGGATTTTCCAGCAGGGGACCTTTAAAACACGTCAATTTCATTAGAGAGATTTTTGAGCTTTTCTTATGAATCACAGTGTCACAGAATTTTCCTGTATGTTAAGTATACTGCCACAGACAGAGTATTAAAGGGGTCATATGATGTTGCTAAAAAGAACATTATTTGGTGTATTTGGTGTAATGAAATGTGTTTATGCGGTTTAAGGTTAAAAAAACACATTATTTTCCACATACTGTACATTATTGTTTCTCCTCTATGCCCCGCCTTTCTGAAAATTTTTACAAAGCTCATCGGTCTGAAAAGCAAGGTGTGCTCTGATTGGCCAGCTATCCAGTGCGTTATGATTGGCCAAATACCTCAAGTGTGTGACGGAAATGTTACGCCCCTACCATACTGTGATGATGCCCTGTCCGGCCGGAGCGATGATTCAAAAACATGAAAACCCATTATAAACGAGGCATTCATTGCATCAAGTGGGGACATAATTATGGATTATAATGACTTATACTGTCTTTTTACGTGTTGCGTCTTTTTACGTGTTGCGTTGCATCATAATATTATGAGATTCTTTTAAATATTTTTGAATATACAGACAAGAAATTAAAACGCCAGTAGGTGCCAGTAGTGAGCGTTTAATGAGTGAGTAATTGAGTCGTTCATTCAAACAATTCGTTCAAACTGCTGATTCATCAGATTTTTATGCATGGGCTAATGAAACTTTGACTCTTGAAACCGATTCGTTCAAAACACGGAATCAATCAGCAATGAATCGGCTGTTTGCTGTGAGGTGCGCTGTGTTACCGCCTAA
>NW_015555715.1:3813940-3825661 GCF_001515605.1 Sinocyclocheilus anshuiensis
GAAATTAAAACGCCAGTAGGTGCCAGTAGTGAGCGTTTAATGAGTGAGTAATTGAGTCGTTCATTCAAACAATTCGTTCAAACTGCTGATTCATCAGATTTTTATGCATGGGCTAATGAAACTTTGACTCTTGAAACCGATTCGTTCAAAACACGGAATCAATCAGCAATGAATCGGCTGTTTGCTGTGAGGTGCGCTGTGTTCCCGCCTAAAATGTAAGTGACCTAATATTATTGTATTTGCTTATTGAACTGTTTATAGAACTATTAAACAGTCGTAATGGTGAAAACGTTGTGTGATGTTGCCTAACGAACTGTATTTTAAATATTAAAACAGCCCCGACCCAATTTAAACTCTTAACATCGAGAAGTATTCTAGCTGCCCTACTACAACACGAACCAAAGAGTTGTACTTTGCCAATAAAATCAACTACACTGATTTTCAAAACACATTTGTTAATGTTTTCTGTACAAACCTACAGAATTCATGATTTCAAGAGAAATGTTACATAGTAATGCCCACAAAAATGGTTGTTCTCATACCACCGTTGAGTGTTGATATATATGTTATGAGCAGGATTCAGCCGTCTTGCTAACTGAAGGTGTGTCTGTGTTTACAGAGGCATCTGTGGCACATGGATTATTAATATCTGGAAGAGGTAGAGAAATAAAAAAAAAAATGCCATCCAAAGTGAGAATTAGAGATTTATACACATTCTGCTAGCTGTAAAAACAGTTACGTTTTTATATAGCATAAAGTAGGGAAACATCCCAGTTACTTTCAACAAGTTTACCAGCCATCACTTTTTATTTATGTAATAGCAATAGTTTTATTTATATAATGTATAGAATATACTGGTATGTATAGCAAATAATTGTGCAGACAGACAGAAAACAAGAAGCATTTAAAATATTCTTTCAGACACCTTTAACAATGTGAGATCATTTTTAGAAGACCATTAATTGGTCTTCAAATTTTTTTTTGTAGACATCAGGGCACAGCTTCAAATGGGTGAGCAATTAGCAATATATAATATCAAAATAAAAAGAGAAAACACAATTGTTTTTCATGCGATTCATAAAATGCATCTATCAAGAAAATTATAACTGCCTCCATATATTATTAAAGATTATAAATAAAGGAGATATTAATATGCTCTATGTAGCAAGGAGTGATGTACACATACAATTTGTACATATTAGCCCTTACTGTGCTATTTAGACATATTTTTATTAGATTGTACTACATCACTGGCTATGACAATACTGGAACTTAATTTGGAATTGAAGAAAAGCGTGTTGATAGTCAGTCTACCACACAAAAGCAAAATTTGAGACATAAGTGGCAACCCTCCCCTATTAAAGTAAATAAATGGCGTTTGCCCTCCTTAATAAGTTCACTGCAGTGGCAAACATGATTGATTGCCAATTAAGCCTAAAAATTAAACATAACTCACACTGACTGAGGAATCTGCTGAGCGGAGCATAGCAAAGCATTGAGTGGAAGTAATGAAAGCTGATCCGGGAAAAAAACAACTTTGCTTTACACACAAAGTTATGTATCCATAGGAATACATTGTATGCTCATATTTATGGTGATAATCATTCACAATTTGATCTTATTGATGTTAATGAGTTCACCTCCGTTGATTTGCCTCATCTGTTCATTATGCACTAAATGATAATGTGTTTCATATAATATACTTATTCACATAAAGATCTTCTTTAAAGCATATCGGTCATTTTTACATTACTGTACCATCATGACTTTTTAAGCTAATCCATCATTTCTTGTGTTATTACAAATACACATATTTGAAAAAATAAAAATGTAGCTATGAGGTAATGTAAGACTATACAATATATACACAGTACTCTGACCGACATCAAATGAAGAGCAGTTCCATACTGATTCAGACTAGTACAAAAACACCTTGAAGCATAATGTTGTGCTGTTCGTTAAACTGAATCAATGAACCCGTCATTAATAAACTGGGTTTAAACCGTCACCCAAAGGCATTCAGACTATAGACTGCAAAGTCTGACAAGCCTGTTCCCAGAGCCGTGTTGCTTAGATTTACTTTTATTTGGTGTAATCCTTAAACTTAATCCTCTCAGGATCCTACAAAAGAAGATTACACTACAGAGTGAAATAATAACATTTTTGAGGGCTCTTTACATTGCTTTGATACTCATAGCTCACCAATGTGATAATCTATTGCAGTAGACCTTCTTTTAATTTCCTCTTAGATGAAGGGGTTCAAATGTTTAGAATTGTCTTTCGCCATCTTTGATTCGTCCTTGTCAGGCCTGGAGTCGTTTGAGGTGCATTTTGGTCCTCCTATGAATGAAATGTGTGCCTTGATTGTGCTTAAAATGAAGTTTGCTATTTTAAGAAGATTTTAAATCAACAAAAAATAAATAATAGAAGCAAGCGTTTGGACCTGAAAACGTGTTTGTTGAAAACAAGTGTCCTTTGTGTGGAAATTCTTCATTCTTTTTGTTCTGAAAAATTTGATTTGAAGCATAAAATTAATCTTATTCTACTACATGAAAATGTCATAACCAAACCAGTCAGTATCGTTGTCTTATGTGCTGAATATTTGAACTCTGAGGTGAGTCTTGAGATGCGATTATATCCATGGAAACAGTAGTAGTACAGGCAAACAGAAGGTCAGAAAGGTCAGGCTTGTATGACTAGCGCATCCCTTTAACGACTCCTGATTGGTCTCATCGGGGCTTTGGGAATCAGAGGCAGCTGCTGATTGGCTACGACTGGAGCACATCTCATACAGGTTTCCAGAAAACTGCATCTTTTTGGACTCTTGTCTCAGAGACTCCCACACCACAGCAGCCTCCTCAGGGCAGCCGGCCATGGCCACATTTGCACAGTCATGAAAATCATCCCAGGATCTGCAACAGACACAAGCATAAGGTTAAATGTTCTGGATAATTAATAACTAATCTACAAGCTAATGAGTGAGAAGCATAAATAACAAGCATAAATAATTAAAGCATAAATAACGATGAACAGGTAAAACACGAGTGAAAATATTTTTGTGAAAGCAAAAAGCTTGATGCAAGGATACAGAACAATAATTCTGTAACATTTTTTCCTGCCATTTTTTTATATTTCTTTGACAATAGCATTCTGTAATAATAAAAAAATTATAGTGGTGGAAATTTGCAATTTTTTTTTAGCATTTTATGTACCCAAAAAATACACAATTAAAAATATTTTCACACTTTTTTTTCATAATAAGACAAAATTACAGCCTGTTCTAAGATAAATAAAAATATTCTGTTCAGATTTTCCTTTGTTTTCTTCACACATCTCATCTCATATTTTCATCTTGCTCTTCTCTGGCCTGTTGTCTCCTTGGTAACCAAGTACACCAATTTTTGATAAAACATCATTATTATTCAAATCATCAAAATTATTGATAGTGATGGAAATAACATAACAACTGATGGACAGTAAATCATCGTTAATGATTATTTTACTCTTTGTTAAATTATCATCGTGGTAACACTTTATTTTAAGGACCAATTCTCACTACTAACAAGTTGCTTAAAGGGGTCATATGATGCGATTTCAATTTTTCCTTTGTCTTTGGAGTGTTACAAGCTCTTGGTGCATAAAGAAGATCTGTAAAGTTGCAAAGACTAAAGTCTCAAATCCAAAGAGATATTCTTTATAAAAGTTTAATGTTCTTTTTAGCAACATCATATGACCCCTTTAATAGCATACATATCACTAGCATATTGGCTGTTTATTAGTAATTATAAAGCACATATTAATGCCTTATTCCGCATGGCCATATTTTAGATCCCTTAATCCTACCACATACCTAAACTTAACAACTACCTTATTAACTATTAATTAGCAAATCTGGAGTTTATTGAGGGGAAAACTCTTAGTTAATAGTGAATATGTGTTTCCTATTCTAAAGTTTTACCATCAAAGTTTTTCAAATGTAATTTTTTGTAATATTCGTTTTTTTTAATGATGGATTTTCATGTTTTAACACTAAAAGTCTGAGTAAAACAATCTACACACAAAAAGTAGCAGAAATAAATGATGTAGGCAAAAAGTAAGAGTTCCCAAGAGTTTCACAAGTTTCATTTTTGACCTTCGTATAACAAAAAGAAAAAAAAAATCTGTTTTGATAAAACTCAACCTCAGGGACATAAAAGTTCCCACTGAAGAAACACCCTTTTAAGTTAAAACCCCGGTTCTTAAATAGACTGAAGCGCAGCAAGACTGTTACCTATTAAACAGTGATGTATTGTGTGCGGTTAGTGGAAGTCTGTCCTTCAACGCCACAAATGTCCTTCACTACCAATTCTTTTCTTAAATGTTCCTCACAGATCTCTGGCTTAAGCCTGACACTTTGCAATCTGGTGGGAGAATGTTGCTGTTCCAAAAGATCCCCTGACAGATGATCAGATACATATCCCGAGAACCCGTGTGTGAACGTGTGCAAGATCGTGCATACCTGTGTTTATGCATATGTGCACGCGAACAGTGAGCTCAGTGGAGGTTTTAATTGGTACCTGGAGGAATAACGCTAGCTGTGTTAAAGTAAGCACCGTCTTCATTGCCTGCATGTGTATGCCTTGAATGCTAAACGCAGGACCATATAAGGCTGTTGCGTGGATCATGATTCATTCAGTAAATGGGTGATGTGTAACGGATTGAGTCTGACTGGAGGATATACAGGAGGCTGTTCTTTAACAACATCATGCTGCTACACAATGAATACTTAAAGAGCTCCTGCAGCTACAGGGTGTGACATAATATAAAGTCATATCATAGATCCGTGATCTATGATGGGGCAGATGGGAAAAGACAGACAGGGAAATAGAGAGAGAGAGATCTAGTCTTCAATTAGAATATCCAGCACTTGGGAGAAACGGAAAGATGAGTGAGCTGATTAAGAAATGCAGAAAAGAGTAGAAGGGAGCAACAGAAAATGAGATGAAAGGCAATGTAGGGAGATAGAATGAATGAGGTGTCATATCAGTGAACTGTGATACTCTATATCACATTCTCTCTGTGACAACACAATGAATGGTGTACAGCAAATAATCCTGTGGTGTGAGCGAGGCATTTAATGTGGCTATACAGAGCAGTAAATGTGTTGGTGGGTCATTCCTGTTACGCGGGACCCTTTGACCTCTGTAACATATCAAAATATGAATATGCTGATGTTTTATTTGGACAATATTAGTATAAAAAAGTATGCCAGACTTTCAGAAATATGCTCTGGCAAAGCTTTAACTCGGACTAATGTTAAAATAAAATTTAATGTCACTATTTACACAATGGGAACAAAATGAAGAGGATGGAACCTAGGATGGAAAACAGGAAAATCAAAGTTGGCACACCACAGCTCCAAAAGTAGAAAAATATTTAATTATGTTCTCATCTAGGATGGAAATAAAAAGCTAAAATTCGCCCTTGAGTGTTAGTTATAATTCATGATGATTTCTGCTATTTTGTCGAACAGGACGGAGTGTCCTGTGTTGTCAAATAAACCACAAAACATCACAATTTGTCAAATCCATTGTTAAAGCATGTGCTGTTTTACCACTAAAAATAATTAAAAATTAACTCCTATGATCACTATTGTGATATTTTGATAAAAGAAAATGATGATTTCCATTTTTTTTTTTTTTAATATGAGACTAATATTTTATGCATTATATTAAGATGTATGATGGAGATGTGGAAATGTTCTGGTAAAACAAAACCCAGTTAAAAATGAATCTGAATCTGTTCTTTTCATTAGTGTATTCATGTGGAAATATTTACTACCTTTCAAAAGTTTGGGTAAGAGGTTTTTTTAATGTTTTTGAAATGAGCATCTTATGCTCAACAAGGCTGCATTGATTTAAGTAAGAATACAGTAAAACAGTGATATTATGAAATATTATTACAATTTAAAATAATTTTCTATTTGGATATTTTTTAAGTGTAAATGTCACATTTTAAATGTATTCCTGTGATGGCAAAACTGAATTTTCTGCACCCATTATTGTGTAACAATGTTAAAGTATTTACTGTCACTTTTGATCATTTGAATGCATCCTTGCTGAATAAAAGCATTCATTTCATTCAAAAATATAATTTTGAACAGTAGTGTATATGTACAGTATATACAGTGATGCTTGTGTTGTTCCAGGTTTTTTCCTTACTTGCAAA
Source organism: Sinocyclocheilus anshuiensis (assembly GCF_001515605.1). NCBI lineage: Eukaryota > Metazoa > Chordata > Actinopteri > Cypriniformes > Cyprinidae > Sinocyclocheilus > Sinocyclocheilus anshuiensis. Next base: position 3,820,148 of record NW_015555715.1, read on the forward strand.
TAGAGTCGATCTCCTGCGTATCCTCGTCTTTTTGGGAGCTGACAGACAGACTGTCTCCTAGGGCAAGCAGACACTGGGCAAACCCTTTATAGATGGAGCTGCACTTCTTTGTGGTTGCAGCAGAACATGGACTAGGGACAAGCACTAGAACAAATATAGACAAACAATTAACAAAATTAATTTAAACTTAAAAATAAATTCAGTGATTGTAACTTAAGATGTAAGATTAAAGGTACTTCACCCAAAAATTATCATCATTTACTCACCCTTGTGTCGTTCCAAACCGGTATGCATTTATTTCTTGTTTTGAACACAATTCAGAATTTTGGTAGCCAAACAGTTGATGGTAGCCACTGACTTCAGTAGTACTTTTCTCCGTACTTTGGAAGTCGATGGGTACCGTCAACTGTTTGGTTACAAACATTCTTCAAAATATCTTCTTTTGTGTGTAACTTGAGGTTGAGTAAATGACAGAATTTTCAGTTTTGGCTAAACTATCCCTTTAAATAAGTATTTTTTCAAAAGCTCAAATACAAATGAGACTTTTATAAATAAATAAAAATACACTCATTCCCCAAAACATAGGCAAGGTCATAAACAGACCAGCAGGGTGGCATTGAATGGCTTTCACTACATCCTTTACAGACCTGACGAGAAAACACTCACAGCAATACACAAAAGCCTTCAGTGCCACCACTGCTGGATTTGTGGGGGTCTTGGTTATTTATAAATTGTTTATAAAGAGTATAGTTCTACATTTCATTGTTAGAACAGAACACAGGGTAATAGATCTCTAACCTTGAGGATATGAGAGAAAAATTCAATAGAAATGCTCTGAGCTGTCATGTGTTAGGAGTTCCAGACGCTTGCTTATCTACACTTTTTTTTTTTTTTTTACCAAAGCTACCAAAGTTTAACAGGGAATGTTTGGCTAACGTTCAGACAAGGTTCTCTCAAACTAATGAAAAAACATTCTTCCAGTTATGTTAATAGAACACCTGTTCAAAAAGTTATCTGGCCTTTAAATTGTTCTCAAAACATTAGCACAAAAACATTATCTATACATCATTCATGTTTTATTTCTGAAACCTTTTAGTTAGACATTTGTGTAACATTTTTTAAATGTTATGTCCCCATAATTAAGTAAGGTTCCAATAATTTTTGCAAAATGATAGAATGGTAACACTGGCATAACCAAGAAAAAAACATTTTTAAAAATGGACATTTTGAACGTTCCGAGAACATTCAGAATTTTTTTTTTTCATAACTTGATGGGAACATTAGCTAAATGTTTTTAGAACATATTTTTGTTGGATGGGTTTGTGCATGTGCCAGCGTTCTCCCAACCACCATTGCTCCTTGTTGTCTCTCAATCTCTATAACCTATACCTATTGACAATAAAACCCAAAGATGGAAGTAACGCTCAACCTAAGAGAGATATGCAGGAGGATCTTAATTGGGTCAGACAGCAAATCACCAGCACTCTCCTAATTCCCTTGAGGAAATGAATGATTAATATTTGATAGGATAGAGTTTTCTCTCTCTCTTCCTCCCATCCACGTACCCCCGCTAGCTTTATTCCCACACTGCTGCAAACCTATTGATTTTCAGCTATGTTTTTGCAGTGAGGTCTAAGGATTATTGGTTTCACTCATCCCCATCAACATTTAATGAAGATCTGGAGAAGGAGAGAAAACCAAGGCATACATTAGAGGAGGAGAAGACAAAGAACTCTTTCACAATCACTGAAGCATTGCACGAAAATGGAAATGACTGAAGAAATCAGAAAGACTTGATGAGTGCTTTGATGATGCCAAAGGGGAAATTTAGACAACCATCACTCAATACGACACTCAATAGAACTATCAATACTAAAATTATAAGGGATAATGTAAAACAAGTTGGCTACTATCGCAAAATGTAAAAAAAAAAAGTTTATCTTGCTTACATGGTTACTCACCAAATAAATATGTGGACATGATGTATTGATTTGAGATTAAATTATTTAATATTTTTATCTCTGTATATTACCTGAAAGATTCCTCAAAAAAAAAAAAAGAAGAAAAAAAAGTCCATTACTAAAATCGGCCTAGCAAAAAGACGAACACTGCAACAATATTACAGTAATATACTAAAGCTGAGTTTAATGAGTACAGTGAGTATGACGAAAAATTTGACCACTGAATAATGCGATTGACCAATCAGAATCAAGTATTCCAGAGAGCAACATACACACAAAAGTTTTATGTTACTATTATTATGGACATAAGCTAACATAAACTAACAATGGCCAGTTGTATTTTTTTTAACTAACATTAACAACTATTAATAAATACTGTAACAAATGTATTGCTCTTTGTTAGTTAATGCTAGTTAATGAATGAACCATTCCAGAAACATTTACATGCAGTACAGACCACACCACATACAAACAACAAACCTGAGCAGCCTGGGAGGACAATTAAATAATCTAAGATATTATTTTATTTTTATTTTTTATTTTTTTATTTTATATAACTAATTACATTCATATAAAATTTATACTCCAGATTAAATATTAATATTATATGTGACCCTGGACCACAAGGGTCAGTTTTTTGAAATTGAGATTTATACATCATCTGAATGAATAAGCTTTCCATTGATATATGGTTTATTAGGATAGGACAATATTTGGCCGAGATACAACTATTATTATGGACATAAGCTAACATAAACTAACAATGGCCAGTTGTATTTTTTTTAACTAACATTAACAACTATTAATAAATACTGTAACAAATGTATTGCTCTTTGTTAGTTAATGCTAGTTAATGAATGAACCATTCCAGAAACATTTACATGCAGTACAGACCACACCACATACAAACAACAAACCTGAGCAGCCTGGGAGGACAATTAAATAATCTAAGAAGTGGATATGACCAAAAAGTCTCATCGGATCAAAACGGAGACAAGAACTTACTGTGTCAAATTACATATCTCTGAATTTGTATCTTTGGCCGATGCTCAAGCATGTTGAAGAGTAGTCTGTACCACTGCCTGCATTAGTAAAGTTATTACTGATGTTGTGTAATCCAAGCTCTGATATATCTGAGTGCTGTCCACCCACACACAGCGTGATCTGGCCTGGCCCATTCAGCTCAGTGAGAATTTTTAATCTGTGGTGCCAGAGATCCACGGGGAGTCCATAGGGTTCTTAAATAAATAAATAATATAAAACAGGGCACTTGCATGAGAGGGCACTGCAGAGAGTGAATGAGAAAGAAAAGAGAAACTGGGAAAGGAATAAAAAAACAGGCAGCATTTGAACTGGGTGTATCAATTTCAAATTAAATATGCTAGTATTAATCATATAAAATAATTAAATATATTTATACCTTTAAAGTTGTCCAAATGAAGTTCTTAGCAATGCATATTACTAATCAAAAATTAAGTTTTTATATATTTACGGTAGGAAATTTACAAAATATCTTCATGGAACATGATCTTTTCTTAATATCCTAATGATTTTTGGCATAAAAGAAAAATCGATCATTTTGACCCATACAATGTTTTTTTGGCTATTGCTACAAATATACCCAAGCGACTTAAGACTGGTTTTGTGCTCCAGGGTCACATATTATAATATTAATTGTATAGTAAGTTTTAGGTCTCTTTAAGCTTCAAAATTAATATAACCTACTCCAAGAGAGAATATATGATATAACACAGCTACTTAAATGCGCAATACAGTTCATGCAATATAAATAGTTCACTCTAGTTGTAGAAATCACCATACAGATACTCAGACCATTACACAATGCATAATCAAGCACTGTAACGTCATCCCTTTAAGGAGCATGTTATGAAACCTTGAAACAAAAACGTCATAATAAATAATGTGGAGCGTTAAGAGCGCTTAGAGCAAAACAGTTGCATAATTTCCTGTCCCTAGCGTGACTCAGACACGAGTTAGAAAAATAGTACTATCTATCTATCTATCTATCTATCTATCTATCGACTAAGTACTATTGACTTATTGACTTCAAACCTTAAATTCATTACAGATTAAAGATGCTGAATTCAGATGACCTGTGGAGTATAAGATGGGCAAGTGATGATGGAGATTTAGGACACATATGTGCCCATCTTCTATTCATGAGGTTGAATATGCAAGCTTTAGCCAGACCAATGCTGAGCAAGCAGATTTGCTGCTGAGGTTTGCTACATGTGCCTCTCACAGACATCCCACTGGGAGCACATCAAAATAAATGAAAATCATTTTTATTTGTCGGTTCATGAAGATTTGCATTCACAAACACAGTAGTGCATGTAAATAAGGTTCATTGGTATAAGCAGACATGCAGGCAGGTTGCCAAAGAATTTTGGCCAATTTCTGCTCTTTATGCTCATAGTCAAACCGTTCACGAAGGAATAAGGAAGTAAAGAGGGTGTATATGGAATTTCCGGATGTTCAAATCCTTGTGGAAAACTCAACAAACAACAAAACATGCTTTGAAAAGCTTAGATTGTTAATGATTATTATATGTCCCATTAATGATACTTCTGTACCTAAGAATTTATCTTATTAAGAATTTAATATTTTATTATTATTTTTAGTATTTATCTTTTCCTTTTTTTGTGGGAGCAAATATATACTGTACATATTTTTATCTTTGCCCTGATAAAATTAAATAAAGACATTTGTTGAACCCATACACAGTGCAATATTGAGGGATCAGGACAAAGCTCTGGAAGACAGGTAACACTGATACTTTGTGTGATGTAAGAGACTGCATTGGGCAGAACTCATTAAGACTTTACCACAGTACCTGCTGGGAGCACAGCTCAATCAAAAGCACTAGCAGTACAGCTCTAGACAGACACTTCATTATATACAGCATATGGGTGGTTATGTATTTAAGGGTAATGCCTTTATTTATGGGGATATACAATACAAGTGAACTGACTCAAGCATCTACGTTATTCAAAATATTAAAGCATTTATTTGTGCTTGAACACATGGTTTTACAAAAAGTCTTAAAAATAAAAGTTCCAAAAGGGGGTTTTCACAGTGATGTCATATAGATGAACTATTTTTGGTTCTTCAAAGAACCTTTCAGTGAACGGTTCTTAAAACAAACTTATTTTTTCTCTTAGTGTAAAGAATTTAAATACTTTTTTCTACTATACAGAACCTTTTGTACAATGGAAAGTTTCAATTGATGTTAAAGGTTCTTCATGGAACCACAGATACCAACAAAGAACCTTTATTTTTAAGAATGTAAGGGTCACATAATTAGTAAATTAATTGTAATAATAGCAATAAACAGACACATTACTGACAATCATTCGGAACAGTCTTTATTTTATAATGTTAAACATAATTTACCAGATAACAAGAAACATTGTCACAGTTGGAACGTTCTTATAACACTATTAATATTTGATATGCGTTCTCATAACATTGAGAGAAAACGTTCTTAGAACCACATTCTCGGAACATCCTTACAATGGTTATATATATATAT
>NW_015555715.1:3826176-3830924 GCF_001515605.1 Sinocyclocheilus anshuiensis
TATAAATAATTTATTTTTATTTGATTTTTAAATAATGCTACAATTGCAACAAGAAAACTGGGCATTTCAACATTTTATTTCAACATTTCAAAATAATGTTCCCACAATGTTTTTATAACCTTAATTTGTCACCTGGGATATTGCATGATGTGCTTATCGTTTATAAATGGATAATGGTTGTTTTGCAACCATAGTATTAAACCAAATCTTCACCATTTAGTGCAAATTTAATAGAAGCACCTAAGATAAAGCTAAAGATAAATCTTCCTGTATGGTGCAAATTGAATTCACTGTCATCTAACCAAGTTTCAGTGGGACACATTAGGCACATGCTGATTGCACAACTCTGCAGAATGAAAGAACTGTTACTTTGTTTAAAATTAGAGGCAGTGGGGGCATTGCTGCAAAGTTTTATTGCTGCACTATGGCAACTTTTTCTATAGTAACTGTGGCCCTCTCTTGCGTAGCATCGTTAGGGACGACAAGCTAATAATCCTAGCAGTGACAGTATAGCGTGCGAAAGGCGAGGAGAGCCTCTATTCCCCGAGCTAACTCTGAAACAGGGCTTCCAGTGAAGCCGCCTGCAATAGCACAAACAAATTCTGATAATTAGCTCATGCCAGCAAAGTCCCCTTTCCAAGTGATTGGTTAACCTCTCCGGTTTTCCATTCACACCTTCACTCCCAGAACACTGAATGGAGGGAGGCTGCGGGGGATGAGAAGTGCATTCGCTAGCTGTTAATTTCTTTCATAAAACTGGGAGGAAAGTGACTGGATGTGATACAGAGATATGCACTGTAAATTGGGACAGAACATTTTGCTATTGAATCTGAATAAAACATTTTTTTTTTTTTTAAACAAGTATAAACGTAATCTTCTTTAACAAGGATGAAAAATCAACTTGACGCACTATGAGGTGGTCCTCCAGGTGAGGAGGACTAATTGGAACAAAATGGAGCTCAAAAAGAGGTGGGAGACGGGTTTCTGCTTGTTAGTACAGACCTTTTCTCCTTATTGTGTTCAGTAGTTGTGGCAGTGAGTTATATCTACCAAGACACCAAAGCTCACTTCATTTTACACTTTGTGTGGCATAAGAGACAAACCAGCAGCACAACCTAAAAGAAACAAAACTTATCCTTGCTTGCTGGATATTTCAAAAGCCAGAGGTGGAAAGATGCATATTAAAAGGAATCTTTTTATTTTGCTCTAACGAATGTTTTTCTCACGCACATGCCCTCAAATACTCAGAGAGATGTAACACATATAAACATGCACAATTCCCAAGAGTTTACAAAATTTTGCAGACCCCGTGGGATTGCGGTTTCATTTGGAGATGGGAGAGAGTTGGGGAGAGATGAGAGAAACAAAGGCAGGGAGCGTCTTTCCCAACGCTAATGTGCTCAACACTGGCTTTGATCATGAGGAGGCGACGCGACTACCACAATAACAAAATCACTGGGACGAGTGGGGCGGGGCCGAGAGCCGTGGGAACGGAGCGAGGCCGGTGGAGTAATTGATAATGAGCGACACCTGCACCACTCACCGGTCTCGAGTCTCACGGAGGAGCTCCGGAAGGATAAAAAGGAGGAGTGACGACAGTGAAAGACGAGAGAGGACCAGGCCTGGACTTTATTTTGTGTTTTGGTTTTGTTTGTGCGCGACAGTCGTCCGCGAGGGGCTGTCGCGCTGTTTTGTGTTTATTTTATTAAAGTTTTATTTAAATATCCGCCGGTTCCCGCCTCCTTCTTCCCGACCTACAAACGTTTGTTACAATCACTCACACGTGCGGTCATGTGTCACTTTAAAAAGGTGGAAGGAAGAGGAGTAACGGACCAAATGAGCCAAGACTTTTGTATCTCTTCATTATCTCTCTTGGAACAGAAGATGCAAGGGTTCAGTGATTTCATAAAAGTGAGAGACTCAGACACTCACAAAAAGGCCTGGAAAAGAGATATCATATCCATTGGCATTCATTTGACAGCTGCTATCTTTCCAGAACAAGGTCACTGATATACCTACACCGATCACAAGAACTACAGAGAAGAACTCCTTCACCGAGACACTCCCCTTAAATGCAGTTTAAATTAGATTCAGATTTGGACTTGTTGGAAGAGCTTAGCAGTAAAGACCCAATTAAAATAATTTCCACATCAAATACAACTTTAATCTGTTAAACCACCACAGCAGCGTTTCAGTTAATCTGGAAAATAAAATCTTCTGGTCTGCATTTGACTTCATGTGTATACTGTAGCTATTAAGCATTAAAATTCATTTTACTTTTGTAATGTAACTTATTTCCTAGTGACATTCTACAAGAAATGTAAGGTGGTTGATACCAGAATGGACAAGAGCAGTATAAACAGGGTGTGATTTCACACAGTCAGTGTTTGGGATTAAAAACCTTATTTAATAACAAGTGTGACTCTCACACCGGGTTGCCACGTCCAAAGTTTTCCAGTGCAATTGAGTAGGGGTGGCACGATACCATTTTTTCAGAACCGATCCCGATCCGATACCAAAAGTTCTGAGTATCGGACAATACCGATACCGATCCGATACCAGCACAGTTTTTTTTTTATATATACCTCAGTGTGTGTTGACCGGATCATCACTCTTTTGTGTATTACACACAATCTACTAAGTATAGACAAGTTCATTATAAAGAAAAATAACAAATTAAAAAATATATAATCATAATCTATGAGAAAAATACTATTATAACCTAGTTTAGTGGATAATTCAGCAGCAAAAGTTACTCTACAAAAATGTTCATAATAATTTTATAAAATCTAAACATTTAGAGAAAAAACATTATTTAGTGGGGGAAAGTCACAGCGCGCAGCGCTCCGCATAGAGAAGTTCAAAGCACAAAGGGAAGAGATTCTGATGCATAGTGTATTAAATCTGTGCGTTAGTTTACTGAGCCTTTTCTTTTAACAGTTTTAAATTTTAGTTACTGTGCGCGTGAAGAACAATTCATAGTGCTCTGTACTCCAGTGTATAGTGATCTCTAACAGACACCCGGTAGAAAGTAACATGATTTAGAATTAGCTATAAACTCCAGCAAGATAAAGTCCTTTTATGCAAAACCGCTGATGTTTATCTACAGATCAAGTATAATAATAGGAACATTGTATCATCCTAGAGAGAGTTTCGTCATCTTGACTGTCATAACCGAACGCGACACGCAGTTTGAATACTGAATGGAGGATGACTGACAGCCGCAGTGGAGAGAAGAGTTTAGAGAACTTGAATTTAATTACTTAAATATTCATCTGTACCTCACATTATTCTATGGAACGGTATCAGAACACTTGAAATATAGTGCACGGAAACTTCATGGTGCTTTATAATGTTTTGTGCCTTTCGTGGGGCTTAACAATAACACAGAATAGTATACGCACTCGGATTTTAATCGGTCGCGTCTGACCGATACCTCGATCCTGCAGAAAATGCCAGTATCGGAGCGATACCGATCCTGAATATCGGATTGGCGCACCCCTACAATTGAGCTACTTTTTATTACTACTTTTAATTACTACTAGTGATTTCAAGTTGAAATTGTGTATTACAATGCACAACAGTGACTGTAAAATATGTTTTTTAGGTATGGGAGTGGCATATTTCGAGCTGTATTACATGTGGGCTAGAGTCATTGGCCATTTTGTTTCACAGACCTGGCAACCCTGCTTTTGAACTGTCCTGTTCACACAACAGATTAAATACAGAATGTCAATCCTCTTCTCCTGTTAGCCATCCACATCAAGCATGATGTCTATAATTATAATTATTCCATTTTTATAATCCTACTGTCACAGTATTCAGCTGGTGTGCCTTAGATGACCACCAGAGGTCACTGTGTCTGTTTGTTGAGCACATGGCTTGTTGTTTGTTGTTGGTGCCATGTGCTCTCCTGTCTATTGTCTTACACTGCCCTTCCTGTTATCTCATTATTGTTTCAGTTACTCCACCTGTGTCTCCCTTGTTACCCTCCTCGTTTGTCTCCCTATATATTCTCCTTGTGTTTGCAGTCCTGTGCTGTTTCGTTGTTTATGTCTGAGAGTCATTGTCATATGTGTGTATGTTCCCCTGGCCTTGCCTTGCCTTGTCTTGCCGTGCTGTGCCCTGTCTTGGCCTGCCTGCCTGCCTGCCTGTTTTCCCCCCTCTGGGTAGTTTTTGTTAGTTTTGTTTGGTTTTTACTATTAATAAATGCCCATTCGTTCCTGCATTTGAGTCCTCGCCTCATTTCTCTCCAGTTCCCTGACAGAACGAAACAGCCTAATGAGGACTCAGCGTTGAATGGGCTACCTCCAACTACTAGCCTCCACTGCCAGCAATGCACTCTACCAATGTACGCTTCAAGTGGAAGCCTTGAGTTCCCTCCAGCAAGAGGGGAATAATTTGAGGGAATTTGCCAGGGAGTTTTGGAGTGCTGCAGAGGGGCTGGGCTACAAAAATGCGGCTCTCAAGGACCTGTTTACCTATGCCTTTGATGAGCCCATCAGCACCTGGAGGAGGTTTGGCACAGAGCACCTGTCTTTTGGGGCATTTGTGTACTTGCCCACAACGGGAGGCAGTCAGAGGTGCCTTTTCCCATCATGGCCGCCATTCCAGAGTCTTGTCCTGACATGGCTGCCAGTTCAGAGCCTCATCACAAAATGGCCGCCACTCCAGAGTCTCGTCCCATCATGGCCGCCACTCCAGAGTCTCGTCCCATCATGGCCGCCACTCCAGAGGCTCGTCTCTTC
>NW_015555715.1:3830970-3853541 GCF_001515605.1 Sinocyclocheilus anshuiensis
CTCCAGAGTCTCGTCTCTTCATGGCTGCCTTTCCAGAGCCTCTCCACATGATGGCTGCCAGTCTGGAACCTCGTCGCAAGGGGGGCCCAAGGCATTTTGGGCTAGTTTTCAGTTTGGCGGTCCCACCCCTATTGTCAGTGCGAGTAGCTGGCATCACTGCGGTGGTCCCTAGTCCGGAGGTCCTGGAGGACCCGACTCCTGTGGTCCCTAGTCTGGTGGCCCTGGAGGACCCGACTCAGGTGGTCCTATGTTCGGTGGTTTCTGAGATCACTGAGCAGCCTGCTCTCCTTGTCTCGACTATGGAGGCCATTACAGAGTTGCCCGATTTCACTGCTGCCGCCATGAAGGCCATCACTGAGCAGCCCGCTCTCCTTGTCTCGGCCATGGAGACCGCTACAGAGCCGCCCGATTTCACTGCTGCTGCCATCGTCAAGAAGGCTGTCTTCGCTTTTCACCACAGGGCTGTTCTGGGGGCATGGGCCACTTTGGAGTTTGCTCTGGCTTCCCAGGAGCCTGCCTCGGAGGCCACTCAAGAACCTGCTCCAGTCCAGGAGCCTTCAGAGTCCACTCCAGAGCCTGCTCCAGTCCAGGAGCTCTCGGTGTCCACTCAGGAACCTGCTCCAGTCCAAGAACCTTCAGAATCTACTCCAGAGCCTGCTCCAGCCCAGGAGCTCTCAGAGTCCCCTCAAGAACCTGCTCCAGTCTAGGAGCCTTCAGAGTCCACTTCAGAGCCTGCTCCAGTCCAGGAGCTCTCAGAGTCCACTCAAGAACCTGCTCCAGTCCGGGAGCCTTCAGAGTCCACTTAAGAAACCGCTCCAGTCCGGGAGCCCTCAGAGTCCACTCAAGAACCTGCTCCAGTCCGGAAGCCTTCAAAGTTCACTCAAGAATCCACTCCAGTTCACGAGTCTGCTCCAAAGCATACTCCGGCCCGTGAATCTGCTCAGCTGTGGTGGTCAGGAGCTCTGCCTGCGCTGCCGTGGTGGTCTTCAGCCCCACCTGCACCAATGTGGTGGTCTCCAGCTCCGCTTCAGCTCCACATGCTCCGCCCTGGTGAGTTTCAGCTCCGCATATTCCACCACACGGGCCTGGCCCACCATCCCTCCCCCTGATCCGCCTCTGGTCCACCTCCCTCCTAGATTTTTGTTTTCTTTTTTGGACTGGGGAGCATCTGGAATCCGCTCCTTAAAGGGGGGGGGTTCTGTCACAGTATTCAGCTGGTTAGGTATGTTTTGACGCTGCTGGTTTAAGCTGGTCTGTCACAGTATTCAGCTGGTGTGCCTTAGATGGCCACGAGAGGTCACTGTGTCTGTTTGTTGAGCACACTGTTGAAAAAAACAGCATATGCTGGTTAGGTATGTTTTGACGCTGCTGGTTTAAGCTGGTCTGTCCTGTTTATTCTCCTTTTGTCTGCAGTCCTGTGCTGTTTCGTTGTTTATGTCTGAGGCCATGTCCACACGTACACGGGTATCTTTAGAAACAGAGTTTTTCCTTCTTCCATTTTTTAAAAAATCTCTGTCCACTTGAAAACACAAACGCATGCTATGAAGCACTGTCAAGAGCATGCCAAACCAACAGGTGGGACAGGGCCTGAGAGTCATTGTCATATGTGTGTATGTTTCTTTGGCCTTGCCATGCTGTGCTGTGCCCTGTCTTGGCCTGCCTGCCTGCCTGTTTTTCCCCCTCGGGGTAGTTTTTGTTAGTTTTGTTTGGTTTTTACTATTAATAAATGCCCATATCATCCTGCATTTGAGTCCTCGGCTCATCTCTCTCCAGTTCCCTGACAGAGTGTGTTTAAAAATTCAAAGTAACAAGTAAATCTTGTGCATTTCTTTGCCTGTTACTTTGTGAAGTCAGCTTTCTTTACACTGAACATGAAAACCTCACTTCTGGAATGCTAAAGTAAATTCACAGCAAAAATTTGCACTCCAAAAATAATCATTGTGATTTCCAGCCACAGATTACATGATGCTGATGAGAGCACATTTTTGCAGTGGTGTATAAACAGGAAAAAAAAATTAAATAAACAGGTCAGGGATTAGGGATGATCCGTGAGCATGGATAAGTGGTTCTCAATTACATTACAATAGAGTGCAACAGTAGGGTTCAGGAAGTAAGATCTCATTTATTTTCTCCATAGAGAAATTGAGTTTTAATGTTAAATTATGAACCTTTCTACACAGACCTACCATGAGCTCTGAGGTTGGTAATTGATGATATATGCTTCTACACAAGCCAAGTCAGTGTGATTTCAACTTGATATATATATATATATATATATTAAAAAATCATGCTTAATTGGGCAGAAAGGTGGCCACTCAAGGGCTGTTTTCCCGGCCAGTAGTAAATAGGAAAAAGTTTTATCTTAGACTGGATTTGTTGAACAAAAATTTACTAGAATTGTTCATAATATTTTTATATCTTCATCTTCTTTAGTCTATTTTGTTGTAAAATTGGGTATCATATCTAGTATACAGCACCGTCTGGAACTCCATTTTAATTTTATTTGTTCTCATATTGACTTCAGTTGCCCACCTAAATTCCCATCCCAGGATGGCATACTAGTAACACCGCTGCCAATAATCCTGAAGAGAGCTCAACAAGCCAGTGACATAATTGAGTCAGTCTTCCTACACTCTTGAATCCTTACATATTTGTATAAATCTGAATATTTTGGAATAAACTATTCTATTTGATTACATCATTTGCAATGCTTCATGAAATGAGTGATTGCCCTCTGAGCTTGTTGGTTTGGTTCAAGGCTTAGAAATCTTTACTGAAGAATATTTTAAATCCTAATAAATAAAATGAATAGGAAAAACACTACATAGGAAACCAAGGCCACTGAAAAATTATCTGTTACTGTTGTGTTCTATTCACATTATATGTTAATATAAATCTTCATTCATATTAATTTGACCTATGATGTAGTCTTGTTTTGATTATAACATAAATGCACCTTACCTTTGAACTTCTCCCTCCCCGTGTTCTCAGATTGTTGAGACCAGAGGTTCAGAAACTATAGAAATAGTGGGTTTAAAATTAGAAAATTAAAAATTCTGAATGGTTGTTCAGCCAGTGAAAGTGGTAGCAAGGCTGAATACTAAGAGCTCCATACTATACAAGCCAGTGAGTCACAATATTTTTCAATGCTATTTTCCAGGAAAGAGCCAGAACACATTTTTATTTTTCATAGAAATCTGCAACGCTGCGCTCTGAAGCAGGCCACGAAATAATTGAAGCTCTTTTGGTGACCACTTGGCATTGGCATACAATTTAGACAATGGCAGAAAAAGCAGTTATGTTATTAAACAAAATCATAGCAGGGACAGTACAAAATCTAATCAGTAGAATGCTTTATTCTAGGATGATCAAAGAAAATGATGATAACATTTAAAAATTATAAGCACGACCATTTATAATGATGATCGGTGTAAAAAAACAGTAGAATGTGATCCATTGGTTAAACAATAAAAAATGTGCTTTATTTGGTCATTATCGCCAAACAAACATGGCAGGACCCCAATGCAGAGCCTATTAAACTGCTAGACACCAAATAAATAAATTAATTAATTAAATAAATGTGCAGACATGCAATATTGATTTGAGTTGAAATGATTTTAAAATGTATCTGTATCATCTAAAAACATTAACTATAAAAAGTATAGCCCATTACAAATCAATCGGCCAAGGAACAAGACGAATACTTCAGCAATTTGACACTAAAATTAATGAAGTTATTTTTAATACAAATGATAAAAAGAGACGCAATATGAAGGCTCATTTAACCAGATGACCTGTCTAATATACAGAATTGCGACTTGCCATACAGAATTAAGTATTCCAGAAAGCCATGTAATAACAGCATTTAGTGCTGAATATGAAAATCTATCAGATGCTTTTATATGAAAATTGTGCTAATCAGTTTGTTTAGGCTTTGATTATTTCTTTACTTCTTTAAAACCACTGGAAAATGAATACTTTATTAGCTGTAGGCCTACATTGTGATAGCAACTAATATTTAATCTACTATGAAGTTTATTTCAGAAAGTATAATTAAAAATGATATGCATTCAATGTTAAAAGTAAATGAACAAAAAAAAGATTTATTTGACAACTAAATTAGCAAAGTTGAGTTCTGACATAATATGCTTGAATAACCATTTCAATTTTGTAAGTCTTATGACTTATGGATTTTCCTTGCACAGTATATGCAGAGAATGGACAAGAGAATGGATTCAGTCAAGGACTTTTTGAATGACCTAGACAGAAACATCTTTACATTATTTACAATTGAAACTTGACAGGGGAATCCACCTAGCTACACTATTAAAGATTCATGGCATGATAGTTTATATACAGATCTAATACGTAAGTGGAAACAGGTCTCCTGCATTTAATGAACAATTGTGTGAGACTGTCACCGTCTCTACTGACTTGGATGTCTTGAAAGTGGTCTGTTAAGTCTGCATTTAAAAATGTTTTTTTGTTGCAGAGCATGGAATTAAACGCCACCTTAAATGTGTTTTAACATGCTTCCAACCACTAGTGCTAATAAGAAACACTCTAAGGCAATTAAATCAGCTCTTCGTCCTAACTAACTGGGGTTGGAATCAGGGGAAGGCTTTCAGGGGGACTCAAACAGGTGGAGATGCTATTCTGGGCAGTGGATAGCTCTCTCCTCCCAAGCAGTGTCAGAGGAACAGAAGCAGATTTCCTGGAAGTAGATTGTGTTCTACAATAATGACAGAATTGGAGCTGTAAGGCTGTATATTCTGGCAACAGGCCCGTGCTAAACAAAAGTAGCACTCAAACCCATGACTTCAGACTTCACACAGGAGACCAGCAGAGATGTTTCTAAATGTACACTCATTGTTAGCACGAATGCCCTCATCTCTACCCTTTCTCTGTATTTCTCCTTCCCTTGAGTGCACGGCCTGGAGACTGTGGACCCTGGCTGAGGTGAGCGTTGAGGCCATGTTGAAACCATTTTCCATCCACCAAATAAATTAGCTTACTGCTAAGATCAATAGACGCTCCTCTCATCCTCTCTGATGGAGAATAAATGCGAGGTTCATTGCACTGGACACTAACACAGTGACCCAGTCCTGCTCTAATGAGTTTTTATCGACTGCAACATTGAAGTTCCGAACTGTAACTTATCAGGGTTAGTGCATGCTTCCAGGCATACAGGCTGGGCCACTTCCAATTGCGGCAATCTTCTCTCCAAACGCTGCAGCATTCTTTTCTGCTCTTCTCTTCTGCAGAATTCTTCTGTTCTGTTATCTTTTCCTTTTTTTCTTGCCTTCTCATTTGTTCTCTTTTCTCATCTGGTCTCCTCTCTTTTTTCCACTTGTCTCATCTCCTTGTATCATCATTACTCATTTCTCCGTCTTGACTTATTTAATTTCTTGTCTCATCTCTTCATTTTACCAAGTCTTGTATTTTTTCATCTCTTCACTCATCTTGTCTTCTCACCTCTTCACTTCTCTCCTTGTCTCTTTTCTCCTCATGTCTTGTCTCCTTGTCTCTTCATTACTCATTTCTCTTCATCTTGTCTCCATGTCTCATCTCCTTTTACTCATCTCATCAATTCTCTCATATCCTCATCTCTTTAGTTCTCTCATCTTGTCTCTTCTCTCCTCGTCTCATCATTACTCCTTTCTTCTCCTCTCATTTCTTCTTATTTCATTTTTTCTCCTGTCTTCTAATCTCATCACTTCACTTGTCTCTTTTCTCTTCTCTCCTCTGGTCTTGTCTTCTTGTCTAATCCATACTTATTTCTCCTCATATTGACTCGTCTCATTTCATTCTGTATTTTAACTTTTCTCATCTTGTCTCCTTGTCTCATCACTTTTTATCTTATCTTGTCTCATGTCTTTTCATTTTACCTAGTCTTGTCTCGTCTCTTCTCTCGTATCTTCTTCTCTTTTATTTTCTCATCTTGTCTCTTCTCTCCTCTTATCTTGTCTCCTTGTCTCACCATTACTCATTTCTCTTTGTGTTGACTCATCTCATTTCATCTTACAGTGTTTCACATTTGCTAAGACACTAAACACTAGAGGTTTTGCAAAACTCTAAACACATTCTCACTCAGTAAAATGCAATTTGCACTGTGATAAACTTATGATGCAAAACCCCAAACACAAGCAAGCAAAAGTTAAGCACAACTGCAACACGTTTACACATTGTTTACACACAATAATTCAAAACTGTTCACATTTGTTTCTAAATATGTGAATGTACAAAATATAAGCCAGTTCAAAGTGCACAGATGTCATGGGCGATTCCATCAATCTGAGAGGTACGGAAGAGTGCGAATACGAGGTGGAGGAAGAGGAGAACGAGGAAGAGCAAAACCAAGAACAGTCATTTCAGAAGAAATCAGAGCTACTGTGATATACCATGTTCTTGTTTGTGGAATGACAGAGGCAGGACAAAGAGTTCAACCTGATTTGAGCAGATTTTCTGTGGCCACCATAATCAGTTGGAAAGTTCAAAAGAACAGCAAAAGAAGAGTGGAAGAGAATCTTGTGTATAATTGCAAGACTACCACCAGAGGGTTTTTTCCCTGTTGCCTGCCTGTGATGTTGATGAATTTCTCTGTATGTATGTATGTATGCATGTGTATATATATATATATATATATATATATTCACCAAACTTAGGTGTGATTCCTTTTGTTTGTGCGTGTGTGTGTGTGTGTGTGTTTACTAAATACAATAAACAGTTTTTTTTTGTAACTACATGCACTAGACACTGTGTTCTCCATTTTTTGATGTAGTGTTTAATGAATGATCTGTAGTGTGTATATTATTGACTAATGTGTGTATGATTTGAAAGCTTTGTTTGATTTTGAGTACAGGTGAAATGGTTTTGAAGCGATTGTTTGATTTTGCCAGAAGAGTCATGAGTTCTGTGAATATAGTTTGAAGGTTTGGATTTGTGTTTAAGGTTTTGAGAAAATGAGTGATGTTTCCAAGAAATGTGTTTTAGCAATTCAGAAAAACTGTAATTAATTTCTTCTCATATGTTGTCTCCTTGACTCTTTCTACTCATCTAGTTGTCTCATCATGTCTTGAATTTTCTCATCTTGTCTTTTCTTTTCACTTGCATCATCATTATTGATTTCTTCTTGTTTTGGCTCATCTCATTTCATATTATTTCATTTTTTTCTCTCGTCTCGTCTCATCTCTTTTCATTTTGCCTAGTCTTGTCTCTTCTCATCTATTCTCTTTTCTTGTCTCCTCATCTCTTCACTTCTCTCATTTTGTCTCTTCTCTCCTCGCCTTGTCTTCTTGTCTCATCATTTCTCATTTCTCCTCATCTTGACTCTTCTCGTTTAATCTTATTTCATTTCTTATCTCGTCTTGTCTCCTTGTCTCATCTGTTTTCATCTCATTTCGTCTCTTGTCTCATCTCTTTTCATTTTGTTTAGTTTCACCCTACCTCTTCACTTCTCTCATCTTGTCTTTTCTCTGCTTTCACCTTATCTTGTCTCTTCTCAACTATTCTCTTCTTTTGTATTCTTTTATTTTTGTATTCTGTTCACAACTAAACTCCCTCTTCTTCCTCTCTGTCATCCTGTGTGTTGTTTTCCCCATCCTGTGATACCTGTTTTATAGTGTTCCTCTCTCTTCAGATCATCTCTGTCAAACTATTCATGCTTGTCACATAATGGCTGAAATTACAGAAAACCACACTGAGTGTACGTGTCTCAGCTCAACTGGTTCAAAGGGTTAGCCATTGAGTGATCAAACAAACCTGACAGCCATATTAATCTTTCCTTATGTCCACCTCCACAGCGCCACTGAAACAGAAAAGACAAGCCTAAAGGACCGTTTGGTCCTTTCACTCAGATAGCTGATGTCTTTCTATAATAATAAACAGCAACAGCCCAACTAGCAATTTGGCTAGTGCGCTTCATCCATTATAGTTAAAGGAGAATCCAACCCTAGGATGTGTGATAGAAAAAAAAGCTGTGTTTGAATTTTAACAATAGGATGTTCCCTTAGGATAATCACAATCATTTTGGTATGTACCAGACACATTAACTGAGTGAGTCAAATACACTATTTAAAAGTACCAGTTGACTTTCCTCCCAAAAAGTGCAAAAAAGGGTGATGACTGACCGTATTTGGCTGCACATTTAGCCTCAGAATGCCCCGAGGGATTCAGTGACCATTTTACCTCTGATGCAGATATGCAACCCACACAACATTTACCACCTGGGAGATGGACTGCAGTGACCTTGGATTTTCAGGTAAAAACACCAATGTTCCCTATGCACTGAAGAGTCTGCGTCCAGCTCAGCTGCCTTTAATTACCCCTGCAAGTTGGGTCATTGTCCTTCCCTCCATCTCTCTCTCTCTCTCTCTGTCTCTCTGCACACGCACACACATTAACCACATGCACACAAATGCTCACACCACTGAATCACTCAGGATTCATTAGTTCTAGAGGACACAAGTTCCTGTAACTTCAATAGAAGTAAGTCACTTTTCTCATGAATATTCATTCCCGGTGTCACAGGGGTGGGGAGTCGAGGGGACGTCATGCCTCAGCTGCTGGTTCATTTCACAGCGCTTATTTGGGGACTAAGCTATATACAGAGTCTATAATGAAAGACCAGACACTCACTCAGACAAGGTCGATTTGTGGATAGTGAGGCTCAAAAATTTAAGATGACTTGTGAAAATTGTTCTAATTTGCATTTTTCTAATTTGATATGATATGAAGAGAAAAAAACAATGTTAGTCTATGTTTTGGGGTGACGACTAAATTGGCAAACAATCTTTTGTTTTGAAAATCTTTTGTTTTTTAAAAGCTATTAAAAAAGGCACTGTTATTCAACGCAACAACACTGCTGGACCAGTGCGATCAGTGTAGTCTGATTTCAGATCAAATGACTCTTACAAACTGGTTCTTTTTGGTGAATCAAAAACACTAAATAAGACATGAATCGTTACTCTTATGTTACTTATTGTGACACTGTACTGCCCGGTTGTACATCATGAGTTTATTCAGTGATATTTTATAAAAATGAATGAATGAAATGTAAAAATGACAGGGCTGTCAAATCGATTAATCACACATCCGAAATAAAAGTTTGTGTTTACATAATATATGTGTGTGTACTGTGTATATATGTTTACATAAATACACACACATGCATGCACATATATATATATATATATATATATATATACAGTGGGTACGGAAATACTTTCCGTACCCACTGTATATATATACTGTATATACATATACACAGTATATACATTTTATTTGGGATGCGATAAATTGTGATTAATCAATTTGACAGCCCTAAAAAATGAATAAAAAATTGAATGAATACTTTTTGTTTTAATGAGTTGATTAGCATTTCTAATATGATTTCTAAATATTTTTATAATCACAGATTTTATAAATATAACATTTATGAAAAAATGTAATTAATATGATATACCATTAACATTTTTATTTATAAATATTTGTAATTTATTTTAAAATTTTATTTCGTTATTTTTTTATATTATTTATTTTTCAAAGTCTGTAACTTTTCTATTTATTTACATAAATCCAATTTTTAATCCCAGAATTTCAATGAGGATTAAACATTAAACTCTACTCTGTGTACGTATATATGTATTGAATGAAAGCAAGTCCTGATGTCTCAAACATTCAAAAGTCACCACACACTCTGTAGAAAGCAAGTGAGTGAAAGACCTTGGCACTTCATACAACACCAACAGTATTCTTTCTGTCTATGCTGCAAATCAGACCACTTCCTATTTACTGAGTAACTACTGTTGCAGAAACGAACATGTGATAGAATGATCCTTGGTGGTAAACATTAGTGTCCTAGTTTTCAAGGAGTCTTAAAACTATCTTTACTCAGAAGTTGTGTCTGCTCCTTTCAATGCGGCAAACTGTCTACAGAGCACGCTTTAAATTTTCAAACCAAAAGCATATGAATATGAAAGTGATGTGGGGAAAGAGCGAGAGCGCAAAAAGATTGAGGATTTTCTCTTCTACCTCTAAAATCAACCAAAATATAAATTATTCTATTTCAACTAAATCAAAAATTCTCACCACCCAGTGTAAGGTATTTAAAAACAGTTCAGGAACTACAATTTATGAAAAATCCTGTCTTTTTCATAAATGAGTGAGTTGTACATTCAGTAAATTGCACATTGGGACTGCATACTGCTTTGGTCTTCAAGCATTACTTTTACTACAGGAATCTTCAAGAAGGATAATTCTATATGAAAGTCAATGTCTATTATCTGAATGCAGGATTTCCTTCATTAATAGGAAACAGCAAGAAAGAAGCTTTTATTCAAAGCGACTGTGTTCTCTGAGAATCAAAACCATGACCTTGTCCATCCACAGTGGTGGAGTGAACTCACAATAACTGTCGATACAGCTGACTCTGCAGTCACATTCCAACAAAGACGCTTCTCTTCATTATTCATTTAACTCTAGCTCTCACACTCAACATTGATTCACTTGTGTATATATAAATAACCACTCTACAAGTCCCTTGTGTTCACTGTCTCAGCTCATCTGTAGCAACAAAATATGTCCTTCTACAGTGTGGCAATGTGACAGACGTGCTAAAAATAGGTGTTGTAGTGTATTATAGCAATTATCATGGATTTCTTTTGCAGTCTCTAATCCTACACTGACTGTTTATTTTCAGCTACATATCAGAATCAGAATCAGAATCAGAATGAGCTTTATTGCCAGGTATGTTTACACATACGAGGAATTTGTTTTCGTGACAGAAGCTTCCACAGTGTAACAGAATGACAGTGACAGAACAAAAAACACAGATAATAAAAAATAAAAAATAGAACAAGTAAATAAGGAATAAAAATATATAAATCGACAATTGTATGTGCAGGTATATTACAATAGACAGTTTTGTATGTACAGGTACTGTATATTATGTGCAAATTTTAGGTGTAGACTGAGTATGAGTGTTAGATAAATAAGTGTATGAGTGTATAAATAGTGTGTGTTACACAGTTATTGTTAAGTGTTCATGAGATGGATTGCCTGAGGGAAGAAACTGTTCCTGTGTCTGGTCGTTCTGGTGCTCAGTGCTCTGTAGCGTCGACCAGATGGCAACAGTTCAAAGAGGGAGTGTGCTGGATGTGAGGGGTCCAGAGTGATTCTGCCAGCCCTTTTGCTCACTCTGGATAAGTACAGTTCTTGGAGAGAAGGGAGGGTTGTTCTATTGTTCTATTGTTGTTATATTCTCCCCATTAAACTATTTGTTTCCAAGTTATTCTAAATTATGATACAACAAAACATCAGCTAATGTAAATGCACGTTTGTGAGAATGTACAATGTTCCCTTTCATGGGAACTTCGAACTGCGTCCTCTAGGGGTCGCTATGGGGAACGATCTCCTACTGGACCTATGATGTTTTTAGTTGGTTCTATGGCTAAATCATAGTGACCACCTTACTGATGGTCCGGTCTAGAGGCTTCTCCGAACAGAGCTCCGATGCGGGAACCATGGTGGGTGAGTACGATCCATGTCTAATATATGTATATATGAATATATATGTGGCTGCGGACGCAAGCTTCAGACGAAGAAGTGAATGATGTGTGCTCCCGGTGCCTATTTATACTATAGTCGCACCGGTAGTGACGTCATGGCTGGCGCCGGCCAACGAGTTGGTGTTTTTTCAATGTATGCTTCAGACACGGGTCACGATGAGGCGTTCCCCATAGCGACCCCTAGAGGACGCAGTGTCTCGTTCCCTACTCAGGGAACCATGGTTACATAAGTAACCTGAGACGTTCTTCTCTAAAGCTCTGAGTTGCCAAATACTTTAAATTACAGTGTGGTTGTATCATAGAATAATGATTGCTTTTAATCATGTGGACGGTCTAGCATATAAGACTTGCTGCATAAGTTTGATATGTTATATATGAATAGCTCATATTTTATGGCATTATAAATTAACAATAACTGGCTGGCCCAGCAGGAGCTATATGGTGCAGTGCACAAGTTTGTAATATAAAGCAAGAAAACAGCTCAGATAGGCCTACAGGTTCACAAATATTTTTATATATATCATATTTAAAAAAAAATCTGTCAAGTTTCTTCTCGTGCTATTCTGAAAAGTTCCAATAACACCCCTCTTTCTCCCAGAACCTACCTACTGTCCTTTTTAATAAAGGGACAAAAAAGCTCATAAATAAACAATTGTGGTGGCTTGTTGTGGAGTGGAGCCAGTATAAACAAAAGTCATGTGATAGTATAATGCTCATAATGCTTAGTGGTATTATTTATGAGGAACACACATTCAAAAATAACGTGTCTATTCAGTTGGCTGAACGGGCTCTATCTGATTCTGAACAGTCTTGATACATACACCAGAGTCGTCAGAACAAATTCTTTAAAGGGGTCATATGATGCTTTTTTAAAGATCATTATTTTGTGTATTTGGTGTAACAGAATATGTTGACGTGCTTTAATGTTCAAAAAACACATTATTTTTCAAATACTGTACATTATTGTAGGTCCTCTATGCCCCGCCTCTCTCAAACGCTTCGTTTTCTACAAAGTCCCTCCTTCCGACAAGCGCAGTCTGCTCTGATTGCCCAGCTGACCCAGTGCATTGTGATTGGCCGAACACTGCAAGCACTCGTCGGAAATGTAACACCCCTTACCATAATCGCGAGCGTCAGCTTTCAAAATAAATGTAAAGACAGAGCCCGAAAGGGGAACAGATTCGCGTGACAGACACAGTGATGAAGCTGGTATATGTTTGCAGTTCACAAGCCACGGTTAAGACAGCTGACTCCACTGTGATGTGACCCTGTCTCTCTCTCACTCTCTCACACACACACGCGCGCGCGCACACACACACACACACACACGATGCACAAAACTCCGCATTTGAACAGTCAATAGAGCCGTTTTAGGGGGGCGTGGCAGAGTCTTAACTTTGATAAAGAATTCTTTGATAAAGAATTTGATAAAGAATTCTCTGTGTGTATGTGCTGTACATGTGGAAGAATTGACAATAAAGCAGACTTGACTTGACTTGAATATCTCTTTGGTTTTGAGACTTTAGTCTTTGCAACTTCAGGGATCTTATCTATGCACAATCAGCTTGTAACGCTCCAAAGAGAAAGGAAAACTTGAAGTCGCATCATATGACCCCTTTAAGGTGAATCAAAAACATACAGCGCAAGTGTAGTGTAGTCCGTGTAGTCCGTATCTCGAGCGAATGACTCTTTTGAGCCGGTTCTTTTTAGTGAAACAAAACCACAAAGTGTGCTACAATGGCAGTTCGATTGCCGCACGAGTTAATGACTCTTTTGAGGCGGTTCATTTTTTAGTTAATCAAAACACTTATGAATCAGTCGGAGCCGTTACTGATGTAATGTGACTTCCTTACTGAACTGCAGTTTATTACTTGCTTTCGTGGCGTCCGAATTGATATAAACCTGTTGTACTTAAAGCTCGTGAGACTCACTAGTTGTTCATATGACCACTTTTTAGGCACACATTGTTAGATTAATCAGTGATATTTTGTAAAAAAAAACAAAAAAGTTACTAATTTTTAACTTTATACAGCCTATAAAAAGTCATTAAAAGGTTTAGAGCACATTTGCCAAGAATTACATTTATTTATAATTTGCTAAATCTGTTCTTTTGAAATCTTAATGTCATCGTTTGATCTGTTTTTCTTTTCTTTCATATTTTTTTTTTATTAACATTTCTTCCTATAAAGTAGGCTACACAAAGAATTGACAATGGAACCATTAAAGAACCGGAATCATTAAAAATAATCATAACCACAATTCCATAAAATTCACTTGCTTATTTTAAATCCTACACACGGCTTAAACACATTTTCCTCCCTCACGCACGTTATGACCGATTACATCTTGTTCCGTAAACGTGCAAAAGGGGTTTGCTCTCCGGAGAGAAGAGCTGTGAGTTGCAGAACAGCTGCTTTTATTCATGATTTGTAACTATCGTTGTTGTTTTTTCTCCCACACACAGATTAAATCCTCGAGGGAAATAAGTCACATCAACATTTGCATTGACTCCAAAGAAACAGTCAGACGTCAGCGGTGCCCCGGCAACATCTAGAGCGATGGATCTGAACTCTGCAGCACTTTGGACAGATGCACACTTATATACGCCAGTATGTTTTTTTTTATTTTTTTATTTTATCTGTTGTTTTACTCATTCATCCCACGAATAGCCCATGAACAATAACATAATCCGATAAAGTAGCCTCCCCTGATCTACGTTTGTCATAATATCTCTGAAGCTGATTTATCGCAGCCTAAATAAACCAAAAATGCAGTTTGACTCATGTGTATGCTGGCTAGAAAGAGCGAGCAACCTCTAAACCATTTGATCAGAAGTCCGTATTTATGCATTTAAAAGACCGGTTGAAACAATTTAGTAAATGTATTAGCATCAACTTACGCAGATGTAGAGCAACAGGCAAGATGAGGCAGGCGTTGCAGAGGAGAGGTGTCATCCTGAACAGATCCCAGCGCACAGAACCTGAAGGGAGTTCAGTCAGATGTGTGTGTTCATTTAATAGAAACTCAGAGCTTCAGCTCGCATTGCGCGGAGTGATGAATGATTCACTAGCGCGCGTATCTTGTAGTAAAGGGGAGGAGGCTGCGGGAACACGACTGCTCAACGGAGGTTTGTCTCTAGCACAACTTTTCATTTCACTTTTCATTTCATACACTTTCATTAAGAAGTCATCAGCAAACATTACATAATGCTAACGTCAGTAGTTTACGTACATAGATATTCATATTTGAAAATCTATATTTTACGTTAACGTTATTTGAGTGTATATTGACTAATGCTCTGTAATAAAATGTACTAAAATTACACTTAAGTTACAGCAGATTCGGTTCGGTTGTTATATTCGGTTCCACTTTATTTTAAGGTGTCCTGGTTACAGTCAGAGTAATTATACTACATTTAAGCAGTAATATTAATTAACAACATGAACTCATTATTGGGTTCGAATTAGGGTTAGTTGCATGTAATTATGCATAATTTACTGTTATTACCATAATAAATACATGTAATATGTGTAACAAAGGAGAACATTAAAATAAAGTATTACCATAGTTTGTATCAGTTATAATTACATAAACCGGTTTTATAATACAGGTTTTGTATGTTGCACACACACACACACACACACACACACACACACACATAAATGCAATGTTAAAATGACGGTAATTTGAATGATAAAATCATGTTTTTTTTTCTTTTTCTGTCGTGTAATCGACTATTGTTTTCAGTGTCGACTAGTAGGAGCTGTACCGTTTAGTCGACTAGTCCCGCACATCCCTAATATATATATATATATATAATATACTGCATGTAATGTATGAATAACTGATGGATATCCCATGTTCACGAGTTTTAAAAACAATTCACAAAGGCAAATTACTATTACTAAGTGGAACTTATTCGCAAATAAAATGCTTGACTGCAGTTTATGAAATGATCATTTTTTAAAGTTTTATGCATCTTAAATATTTAGTACATTGATTTTTTTTCTCTCAAGCATTTATATTTTCATCTCTGTGTTCGATTAATTTCAAATGATTTTGCTCATGTTTGTCTTTTCATAAATACTTCAATTTGATCCATATTAAATGGTGTAAGGAGGTGTCACAGCTTATTACAATTAAAACGGGTATATGGAAAAGAAAACGCACGCAATCTAACTGAACATTGAACAATGTTTTCCTTTTTTATTCCAAAACGTCTAGGATGAAAGAAATGAGTGTAAAATATACAACAGAATTGCATTCACAAGGAACAAAAATCAACACAATGGAAAAAATAACAAACAATTAAATTGTCATTCACAACCTGCAATGCGAATCTCTTGACAGGGGAAAAAAAGGTCTGTAAGCCTCAAAAACTGAAGGCATTGTGTATTAGTATAGTAACCCCAACATCATCAGACATGTCTAAAACAGCATCGGAAACCAATTAACCTTGCACTGCAACAAAATCTTAAAACTGACAAGAGGACGTTTTCAACCTGGCATAACATAAAACTGAATCAGTCAATTTATTCAATCACGGGTCACCTTTGCTGGACACCATACTATAGAAGAGAAATGAAGATGAAACGGGATTAATCCAGGTGTACAAATCTTGAACAAAATTGGGGTGTTGAATTCGTAAAAAGGTTAACTATGTTTGAATACATGGCTTTCACCATTAGCATGCAAGCATGCCGAGTTTAATATATCCTTATTAGCGCCTCATTTACCTTGAATTAAGCAGCAGGCTCATGTCTGTTAAAGAGCTTTATTTTTTATACATATGAGAAAAAAGCAAAACAGGACATATTGCCTACACCCTGTAAAAATGTCCTAATGAGCCACACTGACTGCTGCAAATGGCTATGGATATAATATGCACAGCTCTAAAAATAAAGACGACAGGGGAACAAATAATGTGTTAACACAAACACAATCAGCAGGGCCGGCACTTCCTCGTCACATTAGCATGAAACTTGTGAGGAATAAATGGCTGAAAAAATAAACTCAGATCAGTTTACAGCACTTGTAAGAAAATGTTTCAGTAACAAACCTGTCCATTCCTAACTTCAATTCTGTGTTTTACTGAAAAAGAAAATTTGCTTGGATATAGGCCACACACACACACACACACCAATGTGGCACCCAATGTTGGGTCAGAGGACCCGATTACCAATATCTGATACGCAACAGTCTGATAAGGCACTTTCTTTTTGTTCTTTCTTTATCATAGGGCATGACCAAATAGTCCCTCCTAATGAATAACAAGTGTTGGCAAATCAAATACAATCAACTAACTCGAACAGAGCAGAAAACGGGCATTTCTCCTCCACTTTCAAATATTTAGATGATGTGATACAGAAAGAAACAATTTAACAGAAAAAAAAAAATTTTTTACATTTTTTTTTTAAAGAAGAGCCTTGTTGCATTCGCTGTAGTGTAATTCTGCAGAAGAACTGAAAATAAATCAGAAGCAGCATATAAAATTAGAAAGAATATACATAAATGCCTGCCCTCTGGAGACTCACAGACGTACTGCAAGTTACAGACTCAAGGTTCCTTTTGAAGAAATTCTAAATAACTATGTTGTTAGCTTTCCTTGGTAATGTAATAAGCCCTCTTACATATTTTACAGGGCTCCGTTGATTGAAAAAACATGGTATCAACTGTGTGGGTAAATTTTTTGCTATTGCCCAGAAGTTAAACTGTTAGAACTTTTCAAATCCTGACAGCATTAACAAAAACTCCAGGAACATGTATGATGCTTCACTTGACATGAAAATGCAGCAACTTGGCCAAATTATTTTCAGCAGATCAGTTGAGTCAGATAAGGATAAGTGGCCTAAATACAACCTTTATCAAAAACCAACAGGGCTAATATTCATGCGGTGATGATGATGTCTCCATGTCTGCAGCGTTCAAAGGCGTTTCACCGCAAGAAATAAAAGGAGAAAAAAGCAGAGCAGCCAGGAAACCATCCAAAATTTGGAGTGTTCACGTTATAGTTTTCATTCTCTCACGCTCTCCACAGTCTTGTTCCTGATGTGTCAAGAATGAAAGAAGCAAAAAAAAAAAAAGAAAAAAAAAAAGTGGTCTCCTGGTATTGAATGCATAATGAAAATAACTGAAGTAGCCCATGCCCCGTTCTGCATTCATGATGGTGCTGCATATAAACTAAGGATTTTTCACGTGCAGAAAAATGATATCAACAATAGTCTGAAAGGAACGAGGGAGGGAAAGATGGGGGGAGATGTAGTCCAAAACCGCCAATATATCCCAAGTCCAAGCCTGGACTACAACTCTCAATAGTGCTTCTGAGAGAGCCAATAAGCTGCAGAGCACAGATAAGGCAAATGAACAGCAGGGTGGTATGAGGTCATGACGGTCGTCTACGAGACTGCAGAACGATGACTGAGGGGTTGTGAAGATGTCAGCTGCACCATCCAGAGGGGCTCTAGTGATTGACCAGGCCCTGCAGCATCATCATGAGGCGCCGTGCGCGCTTGCTCAGAGGGCTGTGGGCGTCCTGCTGCAGGAAGTGTAAGAGCTTCTGTCGTACCTGGGACAGCACTGCAGACATGTGGTCTCTGGTGACTGGATCTCCATGGTCCAGGTTCATTACAGCATCTTCAAGATAGCTACACAAGAATGAGAGAAAGGAGAAAGTGGTCATGTTTGGTGGTGGGGGGGATCTTTCTACATTGATGGACATTCAAAAGTCTCTGCATATTCTGATGAAACAGATTTTTCATAAATGAAAAACATTTCATATTATTGCAGATATTTTTCCATGGATCTTAAAAGCATGAAATTTAAACTTTTCCCTTTCTACAGCTTTTTATGTCACTAGTGAAAGGTTTGTGGATAAGCTTCCATGAGCAAAACTGGCAGATTTCAAATTGCGTACAAGTGCCTTTGAATGGGAACCCAAAAAATTGCTTTCTCCAGGCATTTAGAGTTTCTTGGCTTAAGACTGTAAAATACATGCTAACATTATGAAATCATCTGTGTTATGAAGGAGCAAATGTTTTCTCTCACGTCAGACTTTGATTCAACTGGAGGCACCATTTACATCATTTATTTTATCAAAGTGGTTTTGCAGGAAGGCTAAATTCCTTTAATCTCTCCTGTTATGATCACCAGTTTGCTTTGAAGCCAATTCTCATTAATATTAGAAGCACTTTGCACTGGGCCAGACCTCTAACAATGTATTAATATTAAATTCAAAAAGTGCAAGAGGTCTGAGCCTTTCAAAGTTGAATTTTCAGCAGCCATTACTTCAGTGTCACATGATCCTTCTGAAATCGTTCTAATATGCTAATTTTAAAAGACAATGTGCTAATTTATGTTGAAAATAGCTGTGCTGATTAATATATTAAGGGAATCTGTGATCAATTTATTCAGGATGTTTTGATAAAAGTAAAAAAAAAAAAAAAAAAGGGCATCTATTTATAATAGAAATCTTTCGTAACTTTGTAAATGTCTTTTAAATCTTTGATTATTGAAAAACTAAAAGATAATGGTAGTGTATGCGGCCAGCACAAGTCATTCATTCCAGTCCTCAAACAGAAATCTGCTGTTTTTTTGACAGCTGTGCTAACAGAACATGCTTGTTATTTCTTTAAGCTATTCTGGGCTACAGCTTTTTTTGGTCTTCTCTCCAGGCTGCTTGGGTTTTTTAAAGTCCATCAAGGATTATTGAAATGCCAACTTTCTGATAAACTATCTGGGAAATCTTTTAAAATTAATAGACTGGTATATCATACCACCAGAGACTTGAGCTGCATGTTGCACAGAGGTCATCTTAATTACCTTACAAGCGATCATTAAATTAAAGCTTCCGATTAAGGGTGAGAAAAAAAAAAAAAAAAAAGTAATACAATGACCTTAATATCCCCAGGACTTTGCGGTACAGTCCGGTCCAGATGGCTAAGCTTTCATGCCTCATAGCAATTTGCTCTATTTTCACATGTGTAGGCCCTGTTCCAATACATTTAAGCCCACAGTGCTGTTATCTCAACTATAATCTACTGGCCTGGGGAGATATTACATTCTTGGTACATAGAAATCACTGTTCACATCTTATATTCTGCTAACCTTTATTTGCGAAGATAAAAGGTGATGTTTAACTTAGGGGTGCTCCGATCAGGATTTTTGAGGCCGATCACCGATCGCCGATCACTGAAAGCAACTGAAAAAATACGCACCACATACCACGCACTGCAAACAGAGTAATGTGAACCTGGCATTATGTGTGTGCGCTGCAAGTGTGCATGAGCGCACGGTCTACAGGAGAGCGTGTGAGTGCTGAATGGTTAAGCACTGGCAAGAATTAAAAAGTAATGCAAAAACTTTACTTTACTTGTATAACCTTTAGTGACGATGTGACACTGCCTCAACAGACACAGTGTGGTGATTTGAAGCCATTTGCGTATTTTGAGAGAGAAAGAGAGAGCGCGTGCGGTGAATCACTCACGCTGTTTGTGAAATTATTGTGAAGTTATTTAATTTAGAAATATGAAGGTGAGTACCTCACCTTCAGCATTATAATTATTTCACCCGCGCCGGACAGAGACTGAGACAGTGCCGCTGCATGTCGTGCCAAACCTCTCACGGCAGCGTCATCAGCTTGAGATCGGCCTTTTTAGAGACCGCCGATCGATCATCCCAACGTGATTATCGGCCGATAATGATCGGTAGCCGATCAATCGGAGCACCCCTAGTTTAACTCTGCAGCATGACACATAGGGATGGGTGGTATGATAGAATACACCTTGTTATGCTGGAAAAAATGTCAACTGGTTTAGATTTTGCTGTACTGTTTGTAGCACAAAAAATACCCAGGCCAGGAACACCAATCCAAAAAGATTTCAAAGCCTTAGCTATCCGTTTTAATATTAGTTTTACTGTTTACAGAGTTTTCTTGTTTTTTTTTTTTTTAACCAAGTGTTACATAATGTGAAGCAGCTGTTGCACTGATGCCAGACTTGCTTTTCAGCATCACGTGCCATGAGTGCCACATCACACAGTGTTCAGGTAAACAAACAAACAAAAAAAAAGTGCCCAGAGACTCCTGCTCGTTCCACTTCGTTGCACTCGCCTAGCTGTTACTGAATGCAAAAATGTGTCTTATGTACTGTACGCCCAAAGCAGGATTAAGGTGTAGTGTGTGAATATTAATTGGGTCATAACAGCATTCTTTGGTAATCTAATGGGAGCGTCCAATCAAGTTAATGAATATTCATGAATCAGGCCTGCACTAGCACATACAACATGCTTCTTTTAGTCAATAAGTTTGCCTATTGGGCAAACACCACAATGTTAATTAATATTCCCAAGCAATACCTTCACTTAAAAAGAAAATCTACTTTATTCCTGTGATTGCAAAGCTTTTTTTCTACTTTTTAATGGCAGTGTATCACAGTTTCCACAAAAATATTAAGCAGCAAAAACTGTAAAATACATTTACAGTTTTATTATTAAAAGTAAATGTATATGAAAATCAAACTCTTATTAATAATTTTGAATATGAAGGTGTCTAATGTTCTTTGTCATGGAAAAAAAAAAAAGCACAGACTCCTGTGAATATTAATTCCGGTGCTAAAAACTGATCAAACCTAAAGCATGTGACTTCCTACTTAAAATAACATCCTTATGTCCGTGCAGAAAGAGGACAGACTTACAGATGGTTATGTCTATGCACATATGGGCAGTATGAAACACTAGTATTTTAGAGTGCAATTCAGAGATAGGACTGGCAGGCTGAGCAGTTTATTGCAGTAAAGGGACTTGGCAGCACACAGACAGAGCATTACTCTGCGATTCACACACAGTCCCTTTCCCACAGCAGAGAACTCTAATGCAGCCCAGACTGTAGAGCACTTTAATAACTGCAGCCCAATGCAGCACTGCCACAGAAGCGGATGTCCCCTTCAACACAAGGTCATCCACAGAGGAATTAAAGAGGAGAAAGGGACGATGTCTTGAGTCTTAAAGCATTAATATCCTGTGATATGAAACTGCATTTTGCCCTTGATCACGTACAACATACAGAGGGCTATAAATAAATACTTAAGTGTTTAATCATTAATAGCACAGTGCTGTGCATGCTCTTGCATACTCATTTAAACAGAGTGGTGCTGAAAGAATAATTTCCATATAAAGGACACATGGGGGGGTAGAATATGACTGCAGTGACTGACAAATTTGAAGGGAACAAACCTGATCTTGAGTTCTGTGCGTGTGTTCAGGTTGGTGGAGAGCTGCTGGATGAGAGACAGAAGGACGGCCTGATGCAGTGGACAGGGCTGCTGGCCAAACACTTGCTGGGAGTCAATGGTCTCGCACACATACAGCACCAGATTCAAGTCTGCTGCGGATAAAGCCTGCAAGAAAAAGCACAGAGAACAGTCTGTGAAAAAACCAGGAGACGACATACTAAAACAATACAGTGATATTGTGGAAGATGATCACATATAGAGAGACGATAGTAAAAGGACACAAAAGGTCACATCTCATGTCATATCACCTGTGGAAATAAGACAAACTGTTTGGTTTCAATTTTCAGGACTAATTACAGTGATTCCCTACAACCACTGAATTGACAGAAAATGCAAATTGATGTAATAAATTAACAAGTTATGAATACAAATCAAGAGTATACTTTAATAACAGTTACTGCAGACTGACTGTCAGCAGTCTGTCTCCTTCCAAATGCTTAATTTGGCTATTAGTGATTTGCAATGCTTAAAGGCACAATATGTAAGATTTTTTTATTAAAATATCCAAAAACCACTACAACAGTGTTATATATTTTGCTGACTTGTTTGGGAGGCAATTATACAGAAATACTCTGATGACAGACTTTGCTTGGGCATTTCCGAATGACCATATAACAACATTTCAGATGCTGTGGAACAAGACTGGTCCGCTGGTTAGTCAGGATTTGCCGTCCCATAGTGCAAAGTCACATTACTTTTTTGATGCGCTTGGAGGACT
>NW_015555715.1:3857502-3859065 GCF_001515605.1 Sinocyclocheilus anshuiensis
CCAGGGGCACATATCACCGTGTTGATCTCCTGGATTTTGTGTTTAGTTGCTTGGCTGTCTCCTTCAATCACACAACAACAATCCCACTGATATAAGCCAACATGCACAAGAAACAAACTCTTCACAGTGACGTCTTCACTAATTTATTACATTGTCACACAAATTTACTGTTATACAAGACTGTATATTTTTTCAACTAAAAAAAAAAAAATAGCTATATTTAAAAAAAAAAAATTAATTAAAAATGAAACCATAATACAAAACATTGAGTCCAATCATATTCTGGAAATAAAGGTAATCTTAACAGTCCCATTCTTTCCCTCCAGGTCATGAGATAAGACATACTATGGAGCTGAGCTCAAAAGGTCACTGGGAGTCAAAGGTTATAGTTGTTATTGTGGGTTCAGTTGGCGTGCTGTGCAGATGAAAAACACAGTTTAAGAGTGTATGGGTAAGGCCCGCCTGAGGAAAAAAAAAATAGATAAGATTTAAGGAACAATGTGATTTATGTTTACGCAAACAGCTCATAAACTTAGAACAGTATAAAAACGCGCAGCAGCCAGCCAAGTAGTTTCACTTACTAGGGTTCTTCATCTGGTAGTGGTTGATCAAAGCAAGAGCCTCCATAGCATCATTTACCGACTCCCACTCCAACAGACCAGATGAACTTCTCTCACCTGAGGTTCCACCAACACAAGAGCACACACACATACACGTGTATTTTACGCAGAACCAAACATACACCACCGATACACTTTACCATATAATTCACACACAGTAAACTGACTGTTTATATACAAACACATTAAAGTCATTAGTAACTCACTCTTCCCAGTGAACAGTTTGACGCTGACTGGATTCTTGATTTCCAACTCATCACAAATCTGTAGATAAAGGTCCAGAAAAGATTATTAAACTCTTAATTCCACACACACACATACATTTTTAAAGCACAAGACACTTCACAAACTCGCATAAAAAAAACAAAAAAAAAACATTTGCACATATAAATCAAACACAGATCAGTCGTGTGTAAGATGATTACACAGAAATACTTTGAAGGCAGACTTTGCCCGGGCATTTAAGAATGACCATAAAAACATTTCAGATGCTGTGAAACGAGATCGGTCCGCTGGTTAGTCAGGATTTGCCATCCCATAGTGCAAAGTCACATGACTTTTTTGATGCGCTTGGAGGAATTTATTCGCAACATGCATTTCCATCTCCCATTATTCGCATTAACCCTTTTTCACACAAGTCAAAATCCACCTCAAGCGAGCGTAAAAACTTTTTTGCGAATTAAGGCATTTTTATTCGAAATTCAGCATTTCCATCTCTCGATTCTGATGCGATACTTCAAAATGCACATAAAAGCCGGGTGATGGAAACCCAGCTATTGTGTCGCCTGTCAATGACGTCATACACCCTCGATTTCCGGTTTTGTTTTGTAGAAAACACCAAAGACGCTTTAATATGTTGTTCGTTTTATTAGACAGGTGACGACCGCACAGAGTAGCATTATAACAGAACTTTCAAATGTATCTAGTATGATAAAACAGCGCT
>NW_015555715.1:3860223-3875207 GCF_001515605.1 Sinocyclocheilus anshuiensis
CGAGTCCCGTCGGATTGCATCGGCTGTGGGGATGAAGACCACAACTCCCATGATTCCACACTCAGTCACTGCTTCATCAAACTACACCTTTGTCTATTTGTTTATTTTGAATATGCGCCCTGTAGCGGCGAAAATTACATATTGTGCCTTTAACTTAAATCTCTACAGACATAGATGCTACTGATTCCTCAATGGAGAAGACTTTGTAAAGAAGTTTTTGTGAAGAAGTTTTGTACACATTCCCATAAATGCTGTCTGTTACACAAAATGTAAACCGTTGTGTGGTTATACAATGTTAAAGGGGTCATATGATGCTTTTTTTAAAGATCATTATTTTGTGTATTTGGTGTAACAGAATATGTTGTAGTGACCTAGATATGTGGGGGCGCATTAGAACGAGCCGTTTTAGGGCGGTGTGGCAGAGTCTTAACTTTGATAAAGAATATCTCTTTGGTTTTGAGACTTTAGTCTTTGCAACTTCAGGGATCTTATCTATTCACGAACAGCTTGTAACACTCCAAAGAGAAAGGAAAACTTGAAATCGCATCATATGACCCCTTTAATATAATACATTTAAGTTAATATAATACATTTATTTTGTGATTTTATAAGATTCTGATGTTTTTCAATACAAATAATTAATTAATTTTAGCTCATATATTGATGTTTTTTGCATTTTAATTACAGTTATATACATTTTAATGATTAAATAATGTGGTTTAACACTTGTAAAAGTGTGTTAAAAGACCTATTGACAGAAGTTTATCTAATCAATACTCCCCTAATAACCATTTAAAGACCTAAAAACATTAGGCTGACTTGAGAAATATGACATATATGTGTGTGTGTAGCCATCAGTAACCAACCAGCTGGAAGGCCTCATTGAGCTGGCCCTGCTGTAGTAACTGCAGTATGCTGGCCTGCTGGGCCTGGTAGTCCAGATGTGCAGAGGGTACAGGTGTTCCTGCGGCCGAGCGCATGGCCTGCATGATGCTGGAGGTGACAGCTGCCTGCTGCTCCTTCATGGCCAGACTCACCTCTCCCTTCACTATGCGCTGTACCTGCGTCAGGATTGAGTCCTGCAGACTGCAGATAGGACAGACAGCTTTAGTCTACATAAATTTTATTATAAGACAAGATACTTCCTGCAAAATTAACAAACTAATGGAGTGTATTTAATAACATATTTGTCATCATTGAATACCGCTGTGGAATAAAAATAGGTAGTGGTCAACCAATATGGATTTTTTTGATGGCCAACATAGAGCTGATATACATGATATCACATTATCTAAAAAGAGAAAATAACATGTAAAAAATATCAATTTCATTGCAGGATAATTACTCAATTTGAAATCATTTGAAAAATAATAAATAAGAAAAATCATTTTAAATTGATGAAAAAATTCTGTAACCCAACTATAGTTTACAATATCCTACTAAAGCTACAAACATGACTAAAAAGGAAATAAAAACTATAAGTGACACTTTTCTTGTCAATAAATTACATATTCAAAGATGTTTTAATTATATAAATACAAATTTGCTGAATGCGACAAAGTTATATTAGAAAGTGTTAGTGTTTGCCTTTCTATTATTAATAACAGAAAAGCAAACACATACTTTTTAGACAGATAGAATTTACTTTCTTTAACGGTTTTGCGTAATAAATTATTAGACAGAAATGATATACACAAAGACAGTAACTTAAGATGTAGAATGGGAGCTCCCGTGTGTCTGTGTTCTGGGATTTTCAGCACCTTAAAAATAATGTCCAGCTTCCGACACTTATTGGCCAAACAGTAAAATGTAGCAGATGGCAATAATTTAAAAAAATGGGCAAATATCACTATAACTAGGGCTGTCACGATTATGAAATTTGGCTGACGATTAATTGTCTACAAATAGTCACGGTTATTGCGATTGTCTGTTTTAGGGCTTTGTCGATTATGACGATTATGCAGATTATCACAATTAATTGTCTGTTTTTTTTATGGCTTTCATTATATAATAGTGATTAATTTAAGGGTTCAGTAAATAATTATGTTATCGTTTAATCTTTTTTGAGTTATTATTTTGCAGTGTAAGATTACAGAGTATTCCAAATTCTAAGAATCGGCCAATGTAGCCATGTCCAACACCAGCGCTATTTTTTTCTACACCACTACAGAATATCAATACTGTGTTTGTGGAACTAATGGTCACTCTTTTTTAAACCCTTTGTTAAACATAATCCACTAAATACTCACTTCTTCATTACAGAGAAAAACTACATTTGAATAAAAATATATACGCTATGAAATTAAACTAGCTGACTGTATAATTTAGCAGCAAAAACAATATCTTGAAAAAAAATCTTTGGTGCACATTATACAATTTAAACATGTTTATTCTGTTAACTATTTGTATTCTTACAAAATACATTCATGAAAATAAGATAGAAATCATGAGAAAAAGAAAGGCTTCTAATAATCTTTCTGTGTGCAAAAATTTGATAACGTGAAACGCTTCAAACAGAGCGGCACAAAGCTCTTACGCACATCTAGGGTGCAGAATGATGTGCTTGAAGCAACATAAGTTACAGCGCGCTGCACTCCACACGGTACAAAGAAAACAGAAATGAGAGCGCAATGAACTCCAGCAAGATGTAATTTTATGCGAATCTCCAGACCTTTATCTACACATCAAGTATTATAATGGGAATATATCATCTTGGAGAGAGAGTTTTACCGTGCTGATTGTCATAACTGAACGTGACGTGCTGTTTGAATGCTGAGCGGAGAATGACTGACAGCTGCAGCAGAAGGAAGATCAATTTCTGTAAACTTAAATTTAACAATAAATATAATTCTGTCCCTCACGTTAAGATATGGATTGGCTTCAGATGGTATAGGCTATACAGTGCATGAAAACCAAACTGGTGCTCTTCTGTTTCTTTTGGTGTATGACTCCCCCTTGAAAAGCACAATAATCAATCACAATAATTGTTTCAGACAACCGCGGTTAGATTAAATAATCGTAATTTAGACGGTTATTTAATTATCGCGACAGGCCTAACTATAACACTAAAATGGGTATTAATTACGGTTAAATCTCATTGTTGTTTTTTGTTTGTAATTTATCGACGAAGATTCCATTGACGAAGACCACGTTAAAACACAAGCTATAGTGTTTAAAAACCTATATAAGCTTTTAAGAGTATTGGTTTAGACTAAATTTGAATTAATTGGAACTACAGCACTGCAATGTAAATCTCAGTGTAACAAACAATATTTAGCTCCATTTTGGTTTCAAATGCCACAGGGATTTAATCCTGAATTTAATACTACATACTCTATATTGCAATTGTGTGGGAGGGAAACAAACCAGCTTTATTGACAGAAATTAAACCCAGGATTAGGCTGGGTGCCACACCTGCCAATCAATTTGCAAGGTACTCAATGCAGAGCTCCAAAAAATGCTTTCTCTGCATGAACTCTTAAATCAATCGCTTCCTCTATTCATGCAATAAAGTTTTCCATAAGGGAAGACATACAAGAGGAAAGAGAATAAACTTTCCTTTCCTTATATTGATTTCTGACAAATATTGGATGAGCTTTGTGCTGCATCCGTGTGGCCTTACTTTCCCACGATCATGTGGAGCTGATGCTGAACGTCAGAGCACACGCTGGCCGTCACAGTGGTGGCCAGCTGGTCTTGAGAATTCTGGAGCGTGTCAATCATCTGTTGCAGCTGGCCAATCACAGGATCCCGTGCATCCTGGTCCCGCTGTTTCCTGTTCTTAATGTGTGTCTCCAGCTGTTGGATGTCTGCGGGAGAATGTGAAGTCATTAGATATTTAGTTACAGCAACACATTACAACACTGCTTAAAGCAAAAGAGTTTTTTTTAATTAGCTTGCATTACAAATGCAAGATGTGCAAACAGGCTTAAGAGCATTCAACAATCTGCTAGATTCATTCATATGCTCTACTTATTTTCATTACCATAAACAAGCAAAACAAAAAGTCAGATGGGATAATTCTTACACTCGTGGGTTCCCTGTTTGAAGCTGTCATTGATTTGCTGAAACATGGACTGGCAGCCTCTCTCAAACACGGGCAGCACGATGCTCTGGAAGGTCTCTTTGTAGGCTGACTGGATGGGGCCCTGCATGGCCTCAGCAGCAGCACGACCGATGGCATCCGTAGTGTTCTGTGAACGGAAGAATAGGACAAAAAGTTAGAAGAGTTATGAGTTTTCCCCAGTTTGTGCCTGTTCCGTGTTCCACAATGAATTATTCAGTGCTACATTGGTGCATAGAAGTTGGTGCACTTCTTTTGAACTGCTCAGTTTGTAGTATGTCTTTCAGAGAAACATTCTTTCCAGACAGAAATGTTTTTAACTCCTTTGTAAAAATAATGTCATAAGTGTCAAGTTTGGATACTAAAAAAAAAAAAACTATTTAAAAGTGTTGATTCTCAAACTTTAAGCCACTGACCTTGGATTTAACAACTTTGGTGACATTTTCCTTCAGTGTTACTTCCACTGCGGTTAACTTGGCAGCAATGGTGCAGCTCATCTGGCTGGTCACAGGTTCTAGACTCTTCGATATGGCTGCATAACAAAACAAAAGGTCACCTAAAGTTCCACATAAAACTTAAATCAATAAAAGTCTTTGCTCCAA
The DNA here is from genome assembly GCF_001515605.1 of Sinocyclocheilus anshuiensis. Taxonomy (NCBI): domain Eukaryota; kingdom Metazoa; phylum Chordata; class Actinopteri; order Cypriniformes; family Cyprinidae; genus Sinocyclocheilus; species Sinocyclocheilus anshuiensis. The sequence goes on from NW_015555715.1 coordinate 3,864,889, forward strand.
CTATTTCAGTCAGAAAACAAGAGCAGGATGTTCTTTGTAATATTGAATGCTACAAGAAAAAAGTACAGTTGAGCTCTTGTGTTCAGAACATCAGCACTCACACTGTGGGACGGTCTTCTTCATTTCTTCACGCAAAACTTTGTCTAGCCGATTGCAGAGACTGTTGTTCAGTGTCTGGACAAGCTGCTGAACCAGCTGGTCCTGGAGCTGTTGGTTCCGGCTTTGTCCTTCAGCCAGAATTCGCTCCATTCTTCTCTCTGTGTCACCAGTTAGTTAAAGCCAACATAAAAAAATTGTACGGGCCTGACCAATCCAAAATGATTATTCATTAGTGTTAGGGCTGGGTGATAAAACGATAATTATCGCAATATGATTTTCCTCGATAAAACAATAATAAGAGTTCGATAAATGTTCAATACAATGTTTATGCGCTAAAAGCGGAACAAAACAACACTACTCATTTGAACCGCGCCACATGGACCATTTATCCGCTCGGCTCAAATTACAAACAGCAGCGCAGTGCGAGCTTAGAGTAGATGTGTTTACTGGTTGATAAGTCTCAGTCACGCTAGCACTACACAGCACTGTGAGATCCAGTGAGAAGCACTTGAATTCAGCAAAAAACACAAAAGACTTGGTGATTTAAACTAGTTTAAAGCCTGATGAAACAGTGCTGACAAACAGAACAAACACTGTGTGCAACAATACAGTCAGAAGGCTTTTCAATCTACAAATCGCCATCATTTACCATGGATTTACTGTAGTAACACTTAACTGCACCATGGTATTGTGGCAGAAATGTGGGATATTCATATCGAATTGAATCGAATGGTCAGAATAATTAAATTTCACCATATAAAAATGAGGCTGTTACAATTTTTACAGATGTTACTGTTTTTGATAATGAACATAAATTTACATCTGCATCCTAACTCAAGCTACTGTCAAATGTGCATATCTAAGAGACAAGAAAATGTAATATTAATAATGCAGCCTGCACTGCAAACTGTGCTGAAGAAACACATCAAAGTCAGGCAACACAAACCTGTTTCATGATTTGAAACAATATCACTCATTATAACATGCAGAAACTAAGAAATACATTTTTCTATTAAGATATTTACTTTGTTAATGAAAAATGACTGGAAAAGTGTAAAGAATTCAAAAACGTGACGTGTTTGTCATGTTCTAACTATAAACACTACTTTTAAACCACAATTAATGGTCTGGTTACTACAGCTTTCACTTAGGAGCAAAAAAATCTGGCTTTAAACTTGAAAGAAACAAAGATTTGAAATTTATCATGATAAGTATCGATATTGACTGATATGAAAAATGTTATTATTTTATTTTTTTGTCCATATCGCCCAGCCCTAATTAGTGTGTGTATATGCATATGAATGAACAATACCACGCATTAGCGAACAATTACATTCATATCAGCTTTCTTGCCTTTTCCTGTTTTAATGGGCTTAGAGTTTTTCTAAGATTTTAAATCATTTTTAAGTTGAGTGTGGCCGTGATTTCAAAATATCAAAGTGAAAGTGACGTGACATGTGGCCAAGTATGGTTACCCATACTAGGAATTAGTGCTCTGCGTTTAACCCATCCTAAGAGCACACACACCGTGAACACACACCCGGAGCAGTGGGCAGCCATTTATGCTGCAGCGCCCGGGGAGCAGTTGGGGGTTCGGTGCCTCTTTCGGCAGAAAGATCGATGTTGATGAAAGCCTATGCTTTCAAATTCTCTTTGAAAAAAAAAAAAAAAGTGCAACATCAAGAAACAAAATAATCAATTTTGATTTCATATGGTCAAAAAAAATGCTTAAGGTGACATCACGGATGCCTTGTTTAATTTTTTTCTTGCTAATTTGTGTTTGCTCTAATCTTCATCCTAGCTACAAGTCTCCCCCTAGTGGAAGGATACGTTCTTGCTCCTGCTGAGCCAACATGGCATGCTCAATGTGAGCCATGATGGAGCTCTGTACAGCGTCCATGTGACTGGTGACTCTCTGCAGAAGGTCCAGCTGGTTCTGTCTCAGCTCCGCGATCTCCCTTTGCTGGCTTCGTAACATCTGCAGAAGCTCATCCTGCACCTCTGTGCTCATCTGAGGACACAACAGCTCATTCATTCCTCACTTGTGAAGCTCAAGGACTCCCGGGTATGCTTGAGTGACGTCAGCACAGTTGTAAGACTCATAGCAGTCACAGCAGAGCATTCATACAACCGAGCTTGCCATGTTATTCATTGGTTTCTGTCTCCACTGCATTAATGTTTTATTTATATTATGAATCACAGTGACTGGACAGAAAACAAGACTTCGTGCATTTTCATTGGGTTTACACAATACAAATTCTAAGAAATGCATTCGGATCGTGATGCAGGGGATCAACAGACTTACCTGGTTCTCAATCTGTCTAGACTGTGAGGACTCTCTGGGTTGGGAAAAAAACAAAGATGATCTAATCAGTCACACAATCAGATTATATGGCTGAAGGGGCTCACCGTTCAATATCATATTAAACAATATAAACATTAATATCAGGAAGATATCCATAGTAAGGAGGGCAGGTCACTCACCCTTCATCCTTCTTGCTCTTCCTCTTGAGCTTAGGGGAGCTGCGGGGAGATGTTTTCCAGTCCTTTACGGGAAGTCTGTGAGAGGAGCGAGGGTCACAGTTCCCCGAGGAAGAGGCCAGACTGGCAACCTCATCATCATGATCACTGTCCATCACAGTACGAAGAGAAAATAAATGGAAAAGACAAAAGATCAGCACAATTATCATTAAGGTATTGAACTGACACTACAGGTGTCTGAAACCCCCTAGACACGGCCCTTAATTTGCATATTTACATCATCTTGAGTCATGCTCAGACTTGTTCGGACATGCTCAGATATGCAGACGTGAGGAAGGAGTAAATAAGTTTTCAATATATACACACAATTGCTTTTAAAAGCAGTTACTTTTATTCAGCAAGGATGTATTACTGATCCAAAGTGACTGTTAAGATTTTTATATTGTCACAGATGCTGTTCTTCTGAATTTTATATTCAAAGAAACCTGAAAAACATTTATCACTGTTTCCAAAATGTGGATTATGCAGCACAATTGTTTTCAACATTGATAAATGTCTTTTGAACACCAAATCGGAATATAAGAATGACTTGTGAAGGATCATGTGACACTGAAGACTGGAGTAATGGCTACTGAAAATTCAGCTTTGCCATCACAGAAATAAATTAGATTTTAAAAAACATTAAACAAATGATAAGAAAATGATTTTAAACTGTAATAATTTCACAATATTACTGTGTTTTGATCACATAAATGTAGCCTTGCTTAGAATAAGAGACTTCTTACTATCCCCGAACTTTTGAACAGTAGTGCAAGTTTTTTTTTTTGTTTTTTTTTACCTTTACATGTAAATAATGTAGCTAAAAATAGTAAAAGTGAGAAGTTATTAAAAAGTCAATCAATCAATCAACCATAAAAACAATTGTTGTAAAATATGATTATGACAATTAGGCCCAGATGCTAACTATATATTCACAATTGTATTTTATTTTTTTTTTTATTGTAGACTGTTTTCCTTAAGAAAATTTACCAGCCATAAATATATTTTATTGGACATGTCTCCTTTTATTCTGTTAACCATATTATAGTTTTGGTAGCTTTATTTGAAGAATATCTTACATACCACATGATAGAATTTTTATTAGAACTAAGAATCCAATCTTATGTTTAGTAACCATGGCAATTTAAGTTCAGAACTCATTTAGAACACTGAACTTCTACTGAAAAAAACCCGAGTCGTGACCGTTTTCTTCAGCAGACGGCTCACATCAGTGATGTCAGTAAAGATCAGACTATCATTTGGACAAACCATGTAAAGTTGCAATCAGAGTTGGGGTACATGGACTCGGACTGCAATTGTGAATGAACTTGGACGGACTCGGACTTGGATATTTTGGACGCAGAAATTTTTCAGAGTACAGACGAATCCATGTCATGTGTAATATAAAATAAAATAAAAAAAGTAACAACATAAAATTAATATAAAAAGACCTTAATAAACGTCTCCCACTTAAACTTGATTGATTAAAAACTAGGACTCGACAAGGTGGACTCGGACCCAACAATGGTTGCAATTTCTAATTAAGTTCGCAGACACTAGGGCTGTGTATCACCAGCAAAGTCACGATACGATACGTATCACGATACATAGGCCACTGTACGATACATATCACGATACAGGACTGCACTGAATTTCACCTGAGCAGAATTTAGAAAAACAGCTGTTTATTAAACACTGCTTACTATAGTGCCATTTCTAACTATTGGCAGAGCAGGCAGCTGACCTCTGCATTATGAAGGGCCTCCATAACTGTACCACAGTGCAATATAGGTAATGGCACGTTTCATGTTTACATTGTGCACTTCCCACCAGGTACAATATTCTGATTGTTTGCATCTTGTTTTTAAGCCCATAAATAATAATGTACTTGTTCTAATAAATTTATATTGTAACGTACTCGTTCTAATATATTTAAAAATTAATTTACATTGCTGGTAGGTTATCATTGCACAAATTCACACACTCTCTACAATAAAAAAAAAAAATTAGACCACAGTGGAGAGAGAGCGTGCACATGGTTGCCAGGTTGATAAAGATAAGCAACACACTTAGCAGATATTTCCGTATTGTGCAAGTGTAAAGCTCTGTTTTGGGGATTACGTCTCTTTATATCAGGCAACCCAGTTGTGTTCCTCTGTGGCCAGATTAAACCTTATTGTAGCCTATATATGCTCTATTCATTCTTTTTTAACAGCACTAGCAGACACCTGTTGAGACACTGATTTTACAATTGGCACAAATGTTAATTTGAATCCTGTTTTTAGGCCACACACCACATAATACTCCCATTAAACAGCTTAAATTGGAATTTGAGTATTTTAAAGGGGTCATATGATGCGATTTCAAGTTTTCCTGCTTCCTCAATATGGTATAACATGGCAGGACAAGCCAATGCAAAGATGGACAGCATAAATTGAGCAAATTCTTATTAAAAACAAGTATTAGTAATTTGACCTGAGCTACAGAAGTGGCACAGACACCTGCATAAGTGATACGCCAGAATGAAAAATGTACCTCTGCTCTGCACTTGCATCTTGACTGTCATTCTGAGTCAGGTGATAAGTGCGCCTGTGGTAGGGAGAAGAAATGTGTCTGTCCTTTATTTCCTCCCTAGAGCTGGAAGGAAACAGTCAAAACAAAGTTATCAAATGTGTTAGCCTTGTATCTTCAAATATTATCACCGTTTGCTCAAAATTCATCATATCTCTGCACACCACACAGATCATAGAACTCCCAGAACATAAATCAATACTAAATGTTAATATTAACTAAACATATCAACAAATCACACACAAAATGCTCACCAAGGATGCATATATTTGTATATATTAATATTGTGAAATATTATTAACATTTTAAAGACCTGTTTTTACAAAAAAATAAAGCAGCACAACTGCTTTCAATATTGATAATAATAAGAAATGTTTCTTGAGCACCAAAATCAGCCTATCAGAATGATTTCTGAAGGCCGATGTGCCACTGAAGACTTGCGTAATCGCTGCTGAAAATACAGCTTTGCCACCACAAAAATAAATTACATTTTAAAATATATTACAATAAAAAAGTTATTTTGAACTGCAATAATATTTCACAAGATCACAAATGCAACCTTGGTAAGCATAAGAGACTTCTTTCAAAAACATAAAATCACAATTATTCCAAACTTTTCATCAGTTGTGTATAAAAATGATTATATTAATAGAAAAGCCATTCACCAGTCTCCCAAACCATTGTCTCTGTGGCTGTTGCGAGTTTCTCGTGTGATATCAGGTGCTGCGGGCCAGGTGTGGTTCACGCTGCTGTCAGAACAGGATCCTCCAGCCGCTACTGCGTTCTCCTGTGACAGAGCCGTCTCCAGCAGGGAGGGTGTGTTATTGAGTCTCTGTTCTCCATCCACAGATGCTGCACCGAATTCGAGAGGCAGCAAACTGTGCTCAGCACTGCTCCGGGCTCTAGGAGACAACAGGTGGAGGACTGATGCGACTGATGCCATGCTGTCAGAATGCAGGACAGGGACTGAGTCAGCAGAGGAACCGGCCAGCCCCCTCTGCAGGGTCTCTGAGGCGATCTCAGGGATGTCCTGGGACATTGCCGTAGAAGCAGAGGAGATGACATCTGGAGAGCGAGCTCTGGTCGGAGAGGCCTGGGGGACAACCATGGGGTCTATGGCCTGGAGATCCAGGGAGAGAGGAAGGTTTGGAGGGGAAACCTGTGGAGGAGGAGATGGGAAATAAGGAAGGGGAAGTCTGTGTGAATAAGGAGAAGCTTCGCAGAGCAGAGAGGCCTCTCGCAGGAGGGATGGAAAGAGCATCAGTGGGGGAGAAAAACCCTAACCGGATGGGGATTTTAAATGGAGGAGTGAATGGAGGGATGCATTATGAACAAAAGAATTGTTAAATGAGTAATTTGGTGAGTGCTGAAATCTGATCTGATTTCTTCAGATGGATAGTCAATACAGATATACATGTTATGTCTACCATAATGACATAAGCATTTATACTACTGTTCAAAAGTTTATTGGCAGAAAGATTTTTTTTTAAGAAACTAAAATGCATAAAAATGTATCAAAACTGACAGCAAAAGACACAATGGAAGAATTCTGAAAAAAGATTCATTATGGTTTCGACAAAAATTAACATGTTAAAAAAGTTATTTTAAACTGGAATAATTTCACAATATTACTCTTTTTACTGCATTTTGAGCAAATAAATGCAGCCTTGCTGAGCATAAGAGACTTCTTTCAAAAACAAAAACAAAAATCATGCAACCCAAATCTGTATCTTTTGTAACAGTATGTCTTTACTGTCATTTTTGATCAAAATGCATGATTTAATGCATCCTTGCTGAATAAAAGTACTAATTTTAATTTAATTAGTACTAATAAAGTACTAAAAATATATATCTTGCAAAGTAACATCTTTCATACACCTAAACAATGGCAGTGCTACTGGACATCAATATATCACTATATGCAGTTTGACATGTCCATTATTACCTGGATATTTTCCCCAAGGCCTGAGATGAGGATAGAGTTGGATCTTGGACTGCCTGCGCTGGCACTCAGAGTCAAGCTGCTGTTGCCACATTCGACAGACATTTTAGGGCTCTGGGCCAGATCATCTCCGCCTCTGGAAGAAAGAAAATTGAGCAATGCCTATGAGTGCATGAGAGGACACGGGGCCCCCACATTTTACACTCAGATGTGTATTTTTTATCACACACTGTGTAGTCCCACTTCTTAAGAAATCCACTCTTAACCCAACTCTGTTAGAGAACTACAGACCGGTTTCCCTTCTACCTTTCATTTAAAAGCGCCTGCTAAATGACTAAATGTAAATGTAAATGTGTAGTTCACACAGTAGGATCCAAAAGTCTCAAAACACTCTCTCATGAAAATCTGGAAAGTTTCAGGATTTTGAAACAGAACATTTATGACATAAAAATGAGTTAAATCCCCCACCTTGCACCGCTATCCGAGCTGCTCATGGCCGTTACTATGGTCAGGCTGCTTGCACTGCTGCCAGGAGAAGCGGGCATCTGAAAAAAACAAGACAGCAAAGATGAATAATCACCTTCACTGAAGGGACCTAATGATGAATCTGTAATATTAAAAGCTCACGGAGGTGCTGGGTGTCATGAAGGCATCTGGGGTCATGAGTTTGGGCAAGGCTGATGGGGCTGGACTCATGAAGTCAGCTGGAATTGGAAGCGCCAGAATCTTACTCAGGTCATTCTGTGATCCACTATCACCAGACTCCTTATCAGAGCTCATTGCCTCCACGTTCAGATCAGCCAGTGGGTCAGAAAAACCTGGGAGGGAAATGCATTTTATATAATTTAAGCAATTTAGCATTTAATTTTAAAATTAACAAGTACACCATTTTCTTTCTGAGCACAATTCATTCAGACTGTAACTTCGGGTAAAATATATTTCTTTTGCTATAGCACTGTAGATTCAGCAGTGGCAGTCTAGGAAACATATGTATAAAAAGTAAGATTATACATTCCCAGACTAACCAAAGCCATCCTGTGACCCAGACTGAGACATGAAGAGGGAGGATGAGGCCCCCTGATTGGGCTGGAACCAGATCTGCACATCCTGTAGTGATCTGTGGGCATAAGAGAATGTTACAACACCACAGAACTGAATGCAAACTTCATGTCTTCATCATGAGCTTTTTTTTATCCGAATAACTCACTTTGTATGCACACAGTAGAGCTTAATCTGGATTCCTGATTTGGACTCGGAAGGTCCCTGGTTTCCTTCTGTCAGAAGATATTAAAAACAAAAATATTAGAAAGCATCAATGGAACGCATCTCAACTTACAGCAAGTCTATAAATATTTGCACACACAGCTAGCATGAAAATATGGAAAGAAACTGACCTGTCGTCATGCTTTCGCTTTCCTCATCAGGGGGAAGGACCTCAGTGTGGCGCAGTCGGGCGCGGGCGACATCCTGTACGCCAAAGCTGAGCACAGGGTGTGTAAGCAGAAACTCTGAAACTGCAGTGAAGCTGGCACAGCCTTTTTCCTGATCCTGTAGCAGCTCCATGACGTACAACACCTACATATCAAACACACAACCCAGAATCAGCTGCTAATAAACAACCAGTTACTCATAACCACGGTGTCATCGCTTGCTTGTTGTAAAAGCAACATTGACCTAAGCTCAAGAATCCTATTTAACAGGACATATGCTGGAGTTGGCCAACTGACCGTGTTTGATTTGCTTTTATACTTCCTGTCTTTCTACGTGTCCCAAAGTCATTTCTGAAATTCCAAAAACTTGCAGATTGACCTATTTTTAGTCCTTTCTGGTATGAGACAATGATTAGATTTCACACATGCTGCTTGAAGATGTTTAGTGTCAGGTAGTGCTGGGCGGTATACCGGTTCATACCGAATACCGGTGTTTATTTTTGTTATGATATGAATTTTTAAAACACCGCAATACCGGTGTATGCGCAACGCTTTAGCACTAGATTTAGCAACTTCCAGACCATTTTAGCGGCTTTTTTTCCATAGAATATATATACTGACAAACCTAGCGACTTTTTTTGGATAAACCTTAGCTATGGTCAGGTTTGATGTCAATGATTTCAAATGACACTGGTTCTTGAATAAATATATGTGAATAAGATTTTTAGAGCTAAACCAGCGGGAGAGTTTTTCAGGGAAAAACGACTTAAATTTCATTTGTGGAAATAAGCAACATTAGGCAAAATAACTTTTGGTTTCCAATTAAGACAGAAAAGTCATAAAGGTTTGGAACACTATGAGTGAGTAAACAAAACTAGGGCCCTATAATTTGTTTTGAAACAGCTGATTTAAAACAATCTGCATTGCATAAAGCGCTATATAAATAAAGGTGATTTGACATTTTCTGTGAAGTGGAAAACATGGTTGGAATGGCAGAATCTAGTCATAAATATGGAATCTACCTTCTTAAGTGGAACGTCAAAGAATTTGGCAAAATTTGGAAGAATACAAGAAAAGGCTGCATATTGGATAAAACCGCAATGGACTAGTGTCTATGAAAATGAAACCACAAAAAGACTGCTAGTTGATCGGCATGTCTTTGTGTGACAGAGCAGCGCAGTGCAGTTTCATCTACTACACACTCAAGCATGACTGATGGTATCTTCAGCGTCTGCCATCTCGCCATTTGAACTTCTGCTGCTCTGAGAGTGCACTTCACATTTTTGATTGAAAGAAATTATTAAATCATAACACACTGAATCTAGGAAAATTAAAAAAGACAACAATTTCTACAAAAAAAAATTCATAGGGCATTACTATTGTTAAAACTTTAATAAATTGTTAATTTGTTTAGGTTTTATGAAATAATTTGATTATAAATCCTTTTTGATTATCACATTTATTAAAACATTAAACAGTGACTTTGAGAAAATAAAATACATTTATATATATATATAAGATATAAGAGGTCGACCGATAGTGGATTTTGCCGATACCGATAGCTAGGTTGGACCACACTGGCCGATACCGATTAATTAACCGATAGTTTTTAAAATGGATACTGAACAAAAACTAAAATAATGTTTTATTAAAAAAACAGTACTGAACCATACTAGTAGTAGTAGTAGTAGTAATAATAATGTTGAAATTAGCACACTCTAACAAGGAACAATACTTTCATTACACAGCTTTCATTA